>NC_092205.1:73670734-73719089 GCF_043381705.1 Parasteatoda tepidariorum | reverse complement strand
GTTGAAATATATATATATATATATATATATATATTATACCTTTTTATCGTCCTGGACCGGTCAACGATCGATAATTTTAACGCAACCCGCTGAGGGGGGGGATTGGTTATTTATAACTGAGGGTGATTTAATTTAATAATTTTAATAATTGTATTTGTCTAAACATGCTTAAAACATGCCTTCAAAACAAAATACAATCCCATGTGGAATATTTATGCGCGTGTAGGAAACATCTCTCAGATCCTGGTTTACCTGTTGTCCATGAAAAGGTCGTACAAACACAACAGAAATACACCACAGTAAATAAAAAGGAAATAATTTACTGTTCCTAGGGTGGCCAGGAACCATTTGATCCCAGTACTGGTACTGGTTCACGGAGATAGGGTTGGAGACCACTCTTATATATTATTAATATATAATGTTATTTAGTATATAGCCTGTATAGATTAAACTATCCAGAAGTATAAAAATAAGATTTTAAGATTTTGTTTAAAGGGTGAACATTTATTTGGAATTTATTTATAATTTAAATAAAAATAAATGTCCAACTTTATTCGATTGTATAAAATTCTTTAACTCTCTCTTATACGAAATTTTTATACATAAATACAAAATTTTTATATAAGTACAAAATTTTTCAACGTCTGTTTTGCGAAATTTCCTCTTTATATCAAACATAATTTAATACTTTAGCGAACGTTTTATTAGATATATTTTCCTTCAAACAAAACAAAAATATATTCCAAATATTAAAATATCGGCATGCACCCCGAAATTCTCTAAAGACAGGGGAAAAAAAACTGGAGAGCTCCAGTACTACTGACAAAGTAGAGGGAAATATAAATTCTTTCCTCATCCGGGCATCGAATTTTCGAATAAAAAAGCTGGAGTTATTCTCCATATCTGATGATAAAAATACCTTCTAGCAACACGAAACCACGCTAGACTTCTTAGGTAGACGGATTTTCTTATAACAGAGCGTGAGGCATATTTTCTATCACTTCAGAATATTTATGTTTTTTAAATATTCGGTATTCTAAATCTACCTTTTGCCCCAAGCCTAATATTTTTTTATATATAAAAAACGAGAGGAATATCTGCAAATCCCCTCTGGACCATAAATATTTAAGGTCTTTCAAATAGTGAGTTGGTAAGACTACTTCAACGGATTTTTGATCTTTCAAAAATAGCGTATTCTTAACTTTGCCCTAAATTATATTTGGTTTGTATGGATTTTCCTCTCTGTACAAATGCATTTCGAAACTAGTATACTTTTTTATACATAAACATTTTTTGCTGATCTTTAGAAAACTACTCCACTATTAGAAATAAAACTCTCATTTTTGACGATTCAGCAATCCTTGAACATTTCGTTAATTTTGAAAATCACTTCGTCGCGATTTGTGATGAAACTTGAATTCTCAAAAATGTATACGAAAATGTTTCGTCAACTCAAAACCTCATCGTAGTGAATTGACAGCAGGTACAACAGAAAGTAAAGTGACAAAATAAGGCGACCTGGCTGTATTGTGGTCAAGGAGTTATCCAAGGAGTACCGGGAAGAGCCGGGGTTCGAATCCCGCTTCTGGCATGGGTGTAATTTATATCTCTCTTCTATCTGTCCTTGTGATACACTATGTAGTGGCCACAATAAAGTGATTATTGAAAAAGGTTATTATATATATTAGGTACATAGATATAGATATATTAGGTACATATATTATTAGATATATTAGGTACATAGGAGATTTTTAAGAGGAGGAATAGAATGACGAAATATCTCTTTAATTTTATTAAAATTCAGTACCTTGAAGAAGTGACTATAGTTATTTCGTCACTTTTACAGAATTTTCGATCGGAACATTCCTCAGGAAACGGCTTTGTCAAAAATGATTAAAGTTTCGTAAGTTTTGCCTATCCTATCTTTACATTTTATAACATGCAGATGAAATATGCTGAACTATGGCATGATTAAATTAGAGGAAAGACACGGAAAGTGGGCACTCTAATGCTCGGTGATAATTTGTTATGTACAATGTATAAAAAAAAGCTAATAACCTGGACAGCTTTTGATCTAATAATCTGATTCTTAATTATAAAAACTCAATCTTAATGACTCGTGTTCCTCATCTTAAATATGATAGTTAGTGCAGATGATATTTTAAGTTACAACATCAAACACAATGTAGTTGATCTGAAAAAGATGGTGTATCCAAACTACTGGTACTTTACATTCCAATTTGATCCGGACTATTTCGCAGAGTAGAATGCAAATCTTCTCAAAATATTTAGGTAGTCGGAATCTTGAAGATATCTTTCCTATATGTTCGTCAGGAGCAGTCAAAATTTTGACCCCTTTAATGTTAATTTCATTTTTTGTGTATCTACTATGCGTTGAGAACCTTTTAAGTGAATTGTTTATCCAAAGATAACTTCATGTAAAAAATAATTTTGAATGATTATTTATTATTTTTTCCTAATTTTTTTTAATTTAAATTGTCTTAGGAACTTTAAACTATAAGGCATACAAATTTTACATAAGTTCAACGTGTGTAATTTTAAATAACAAAATTTAAAATTTGAATGAAATCGAATGAATAGTTCCTCAAAAATCAAATTTTTAAATGTACGACTTTCGAAATTTGATAACTCAGAAACTTTTCGAGCGATTATTAAAGTAAAATATACATAAATTTGACGAATTGTGAAATAAATTTTAAAGAAAAATTTTTTTTTTAGCGTAGCAAAAAATAAAAAGTAGAAGAAAATAAAAGAAATGAAGCATTGAATTATCTCAATAGGTACTATATAACTTGAATATAAAACACAGATAAGCTTCATTAAATAAGCGGAAATTAACAATTGATGTTAAGAATTGTCAAATGAAATGTTACAAATACAAATTACTTGAACCAGATTTAACTAAATCACTTTATAGAGATTCAGTAACAGACCAATATTATTTTAATCAATCATATTGATGTTGCACTGCAATATGTAACTCACTCAAATGGTAAAAAATGTCTGCAAAAGCATACTGCTATTATTACTTTATTGCAGAATTTTAATTTCTACAGTTGTTTAACTATACAACACGTTGAAAAACATGAAAGCAATTTTGTGATACAAATCTAAACTAGTTTATAACCAGAAATTTCCCGTGCCGTAAAATTACAGAAAATTTTCCGATTTCTTACCCAAACATTTTCTAAACTATTCAAAACTTTTATGATGAGTTTATCCTATTGCAGATTATGCAATTCTTGAATTTAAAGTTATGTATTATGATATTTTCCGGTTCAAAACTAGTTTTTTTAACATTAAAAAATTGCTTTTAGGATTTTCAACGCTTTGCATGTTTACATAACTGCAGAGATTTAGATTCTGCAAAAAAGTTACAACAAGTGATTATCAGACACTTTGTTGCCGTTTCATTGAATTACACATTGCAGTGTTATTTAATATGACTGATCTATAGGGCGACTATGTATCTACAGGGCGACTTAAATCAAATTTTTGTTATTTATTTAAACCTACAAATGTTGCACTAAATTCCTTACACTGCAAAATTGCTTTTAGGATTTCCAACGTGCTGCAGGTTTACATAACTGCAGAGATTTAGATTCTGCAATAAAGTTACAATAGCAATATGCTGATTAGCAGACATTTTGTTGCCGTTTGATTGAATTACACATTGCAGTGTTATTTAATATGACTGATCTATAGGGCGACTATATATCTGTAGGGCGACTTAAATCAAATTTTGTTATTTATTTAAACCAACAAATTTTACATCAAATTCCTTACAATACAAAATTGCTTTTAGGATTTTCAACGCTTTGCAGGTTTACATAACTGCAGAGATTTAGATTCTGCAATAAAGTTAAAAATAGCAATATGCTGATTAGCAGACATTTTGTTGCCGTTTGATTGAATTACACATTGCAGTGTTATTTAATATGACTGATCTATAGGGCGACTAGTATATCTATAGGGAGACTTAAATCAAATTTTTGTTATTTATTTAAACTTGCAAATGTTCAAAATTATAAAATAAATTTTTTAATGTAAATAGAAACTAGTTCATAACTGGAAAATATGATAATCACATAAAATTTTACATTTAAGAATTGAATTATCTGCAATTAGGATAAACTCATGATAAAAATTGAGAAGAGTTTAGAAAATGTCTGGGTAAGAAACCGAAAAATTTCCGGCAAATTTAACGTCCCAAGAAATTTCCTTCCAAAATATTTTCTTCCTAGATCAAAAATAAATCACGTTTCTAAAACAGTTTTTTTGAAAATAATTTATGGGGAATGCGTCATTTGAAATGAAAACAAATGCTACAAAAACGTCACCCTTCCATTTGATTTTCATGTCTTTGAAACAATGTCTGGTCCGCTCTAAACCGTGATCTTTAACGGACAGAGGAAAGGGAGAAAAAAAAAACATTGTTTCAACTCGTTTCCAGAAAACTATTTTTCGAGAGGTGAATCATTAATCTTGCTTTGAAGAAAATGTTTAAAGTCATCAAAAAAGAATAAAAGGATGAGAAGAAAGCTATCTTTTATTGCATCCAGCCTTGCGGCAACGTACTTGTTTAAGTAGGGAACATTAAAAATGCATAGATTGCGTTAAAACTTTTGTTATGTTTTGAGAGATTTAATTTTGAAAAAATATATATATATTTAACTACTGTGTGATTTACAGTAACGAATTTTGGAGGAAAGCGTAGATGATGGGTAATTAGAAATTGATTAAGTTTCATTTATTTATTTATTTTACGTCTTTAGTAACGTCTACAGCACAGTTTGTCTTAAGTAAGAACTCCCCTAGCCATTCGTCTGGACCTGTGGAGGTATCGAGGTGAAACTATTTCAAGTAGGGGTGTGGGGTCGTTGCTTAGGAGAGGTTTTGGGTGGGGTCGGCGTGAGAAAGGGAATCTTTTTCTTCGGCCTACTGTGTTAGCTCTAGAGAAAAGAGAATCTACCCTCCCTGAAATGAGCTATTATTGCTTCCATAGCAGCAGCCGGGCCAGACTTTGAGGCTGGGGGAGTTCTTACCTAGACAAACTAACTGTAAGTATGTACTTTATTTACGTCACACTGGAGCTGCACAATGGGCTATTGGTGACGGTCTGGGAAATATCCCTAAGGAGGATCGGAAGGCATGCAATTTTGATCCTCTGCAGATGCTTTGGTAGCCTTACGACCTGCGAGCGAAGTCGAGCACTTTACGGTAGAATACGTTAACGAGGACCGATACCACACACCCTCGGTCCCTACGCAGGCTAGGCTGATCAAAGTGGTCACCCACTCGCTTAATGACCGCAGCCAGTGATGCTTAAATTCGGTGTTTTACTGGGAACCTTCTCTTTACGATCATTGCACTGCGGGGCGCTATAGGGCTTAAAAATCTGAAACTACGAAGTGTAGAAAATTCGCAGGAAGTACAACGGGATAAAGAAAAATAACATCTGATAATTAACTCGGAAATGAATAGCTGTTTAACTTTTAGTAAAAAAAAAGAATACAGGTCGCTCTAAAGATCACAACACAATCCTACTACATGCAATTAAGTTAAAATATCAAACGAAATCTAGTGTCTTTTGCACACAATGGAGTTAATTTCATTTAAAAGAATATTTAATAATCAATTTTTTACTATACATTAGATTTAATAAAGATCTAATAAATAATGAGAGTTAAGGTACAATTACGTTTACTATATTATACACACTACATTAATAGAAATGACAACTAACAATTCTTAAATAAAATCCTCGAAGACGTTTCTAAAAAGTAAACAATCTTTAGTTAATCTAGAATTAATCAGTAAGTTTTCTTCAAACAAAATGAGAAAAAGTCAACTACATAATTTTAAACGATAACTTAATTTAAAACACGTATTATATCTCATGTGATGTTTTTGTAGAAAAGAAAAAACTGACAATCCAGCTTTTAAACTTTCCCATAATCAAAGATGGAGTGATGATTAGTGTAAAAGAATCCAAATAATCAGTGTGATAATCATTACCTCACGTTCGTAATGTTGCAAAAGCAGCGGTAATCGTATTAGGAAAACGATTACATATTCATAAGATAATGATTTATCATAGGAAGAAAGATGATTTTTTTGTTCATTTTCATTATTTAATATGACAAACGTGCAGACGATTTTTGTCTTCGATAATAAAGTTTGACAAGCATATTTTGGCATCGACTATTTGTACTGGATTAGTATAAAATTGTTTAATGCATTTCTGAGTTATTAGAACCAAAATGATGTAAATATTAAAATTTTGGTTTTTAGTTTGTTATAATAAGACAAGTTAAATTGTGAATTAATTTTATGGAAAAAGAAATTGACTAGAGAAATAAAGTAAAAGAAATATTAAAATTTTGAATAATAATAAATTGTGTTCTATTTAAATAGTGTTATAATAATTGATAATTGTAAGCACCATTATAAAGCTTGTTATAATTTTTTTAAGAATTCATTATATGCTTTATATGAACATTTTCTATAATATATTGATTCACAACAATTTATATCCTTTTAAGTGTTTAAGTGAAATAATCGTTTTCTCAAAGAACTACAGTTTAAAGTTTAAAAAAATAAAACACGTTTTTACGTTTTTTTAATACAGCTTGTTTTTAAAGCAACTTAAAAGCTATACTTTTAATAAAACTGTTTTTTTTTAAAGAATGTTTTTTAGAAAAACATAATATAAAGAAGCACTTGCTAAATAATGAATTATTTTATAGAAATATTTCGCAAATTGTAAAAAATGTTAATGCTCGTTTTAATTTATATCATACGAAATGTGGATAAATAAATATGCTCAAGTTGTGTATCAATTTCAATGAAAAATTATGTTTGATGTAGACAAATGACATTATTTTTCGTATTTAATTTGCTTTAAGGTTTTTTCAAGAAACTAAGCTACAAAACGAAAATTTAATTCTAATTTCGAACATTGAATTACATTAAGAAAAAAATTAGAAATAATTAACGTTAATAACGCTATAAAATAAGAAATAATTAACGTTAAGAAATAAATTTAATGCTCTCTAACTCGCAATTATTGTATAAAATATAACCCAAATTGGTCATAGTTTATGAAAAAATTTAAAAACGCACATAAAATCTTCTCTTTAAAAATCTTTTTTCTTAAATATACTATAGGTTCATTTCTTTGTTAAAACAGCGTTTATAAATTTACTGAAAATACGAATAATTTATTGCTCATTAAATTTTATTGATTACTACAAAATGTTAAAAAATAAAAAAAAACTATTTTTTAAAAAATTATAGCATAAAAATTTTTAAATTAACTTTCTTAATACAATACTTAACTAAAGTATTTTTTTAAAAAAAAATCACAGCATTCAACTTGTGTTCCTTTTTATTATTATCTTTAAACGAAACTAGGAAATAAGATACTTTTAGTTTTTAAATTGTTACAAAATGTAATTAATTTATTACAAACATGTATTTATTTACTTCTCTAATATTTATACTGTTTGTTGAACAAATTTTGGAAGCAAATTGAAATACATACGAATTCATAGCGTAGCTATACTAAAGTTTAAAATTGAGTAAATAATTTCCAACAAATAAATAAAAATTTTCTTACTGTTTTTTAAACAAAAGAATTTTTTTTTCATCAAACGCTTTAAAGATAAACGTATATTAAAATCTGGCATCTCTTACTTTTAAGTAAATAATAATGATATTTAGCACAATTGAATTAAATTTTTTTATAGAAATTAAACTCGAAGCACACTAAATTATTCTATAGTTGAAAGTTTTCAAATATGCACAGTAAAACTTTCAATTTACATAAGAGAATTCTAGAATGCCATTACCTTTATTAGAATTTAGATTTCTGATTTAAAATTCTATTTAATCGCATATCACCAAAATTTAAAAATGCAAATGAATAGCAAATCGCAATACTCATATATTTTAAAATGTAACGATTAATGTATTTTAGACTAAAACGATGTATTTAAACAGTCTTTTCCAGACAGTCATAACAATAGTCATAACAGAATGTCTGTTTTCGAAATGTAACATAATCGACATCAGGTTGTGAAGCATATCAACTCATTTAAAGTTCAGGAAATTACAACTTCAGTTTCAATGTTCGAATAAATAAAATGGTAATGGCTAGGCTAAATACAGCCAGAGATATTTTAGTGCTTTGGGATGTTAATCGGATGTTAATTTTGTCTTTTTTTTGTTTGGAGCATCATTTTAAGAAAACTATTGAAGACAATAAAGAAATGTAACACATGTTTATTTTAAACTATAAAACTCAAGGTTTGGGAACAAGTTATCAATTTTGAAAAAAATTGTTTTCCAATTTAAATAAAAGAAAAAGCAAAGATTTTTTTCTTATCCAAAAGAAAAAATTAAACCAACACAACTTTAAAATTCTATAAATGTTATCATAATTGTACTTGAAAACTATTATTCTAAATTAGATATGCTTAAAATTTTTTCGAATACAAGTGATAATATAAATTACAAATTACATCTTACGTTTGAAAGTTTTATATAAGGATCTTTAATTTATTGTTGCACACTAAAATTAAATAAAACAAAGTTTTAATAATTGTATTTCTAAGCTAAAATAAGAAAATGTGTAATTACTATTCACCATGCATACATCAACTAACGCAACCGATAGATTTACAACTCCTGTAAATAGCATTGGCGACAATACTACCATTAAGTCAAGGAACGGAGAATGAATTATTCATTCAAAAATTCTAAAGCAAAAGAGCCACCCAAAACCCGCAGAGTAACACCTTAAATATGGTGTAAAAACCATTATTTTTCAATAAGTAGTTGACAATATGGGTATTTCTAAACTCTAAGATTTATTAGTCCAAACTTAACGATCAGTTTAAAAGATTACTGACACAAACGACACGAAATTTTTGCAATTTTAACTGCAGTTTGGTTTTATTGCGTGTTATTGCGTGCAAATCAAATTTAAAATAGAAAGTAATAATTTCATAATTCTTAGTAAATATGTTAAAATAATCACATTTTATTATTATGAAACAAAATATACGAAGTTTTATTTCTTCAATTTCAATTTTTTTATTACAATTAACCTTTTATGATTGTCATATTTCCCAAGTTTAAGAAAATATTGAGATTTTTATTAAAACTTTAATATTTCTAGTAAATAATCTATCTGAAAGTAAAATATAGTGTATTGCATTGGAACATATTTTTTTTAGTCCAGGTTTCTTAAGAGTTGAATTACTTAATGATGCTCTAGTGTTTAAGTTTATTAGTGTAGTTTTTTTAAAAAAAAAACTACCGCCAGTGAACTTGAGCTAATTTCCTGTAAAAAAAAATTATAGCTTTATAAGCACGTTTTACATTAAAATTATTTGTGATGTTTCTAATAATTTCCTTTCCCCTTTTTTTGGTGCACTATGCATATAAGGTTCATCTTTAAGCTAATACAGTTTTAAATTTTTTAACCTCTCACTATGTTTGTCCTTTCCAAGATATTTTATTGGAGTATAATTTGTTACTTCAATTGGACAACTGATGTTATTTTATTTTCAGGATATGTATTTATTAGATTATGGACATTATTTGATTTAAAAAGCATTTGTATATATGAGAAAAAGCTGTGTTGAATACTTAAAAACTAATAAAAAAATGTCCTTTTTTTATTCATAGGTGATTAAAAAAATCACACAAAAAACAAGATAACAATATAGAATAAATCAATTGAAGAAATTTTTTTTTAAAATTTTAAGTAATGTTGTTTAACAACCAGTTAATCAAACTTCATTGTAAGTGAAACTAATTATTAAACTATTACAGACTATATAATTATTAAACTATGATTTAAAAATTAACAAGCTATGACTGTTATTAATTATTTATTTATTCAGATAGAAAGGAATCCTTTTTTTATATTTTCTTTTCCTATTTTTTGAAACTATATTAAAAGTATTTTGATTAAAAAAAACTTTATAAATAAAATAAATAATATGAACATTTAATCTATATTTTAATACTGTTAAATATTTAAATCAATTAAAGTTATTTTATAATCGTTGCACAACTCAATGCTAAAATTCACTTAATGTTAATGTTACTGTCAATGTGATAAAATGGTAAGTGTGAACAAGAAATTTTTATGATGCATAATAGCAAAATCTGTAATAAGTTGAATATTATGCAGTCGTATTTCTACTTGTTATGCAAGTTATTTTGCTTATTCCGAGCAATGTAATTTAATTTATTCTATTTATTTCAGCTAATTAACATTCAATGCAACCAAATGGTTGTTGCTCATAATAATCAGCTTCAGAATGATTATTTTTTACGAAAGATATATAAATTCACAACGTTGGACATTATGAATAACATTTTATCATATTAATCAGTTGTTTTGGCTATAAATAATAATAAGTTTGTATACATACTAACCAGAATTGACGCAGCAGTAACATGTACATAAAATTATAGTTAAAAATATAATGGAAGGTATTTAAAAATGTATGATTTAGATTAAAAAAAGTAAATTTTTGATAATATCCATGAAAATATAATTTTTCAGTTATTTTTAAAATGATTTTACGAGGATGCAACGAAATGCATTTAAAAGCTATTTATATGAATTTAAAATAAATAATTAATTATTTACAGTGATATATAAAGATATAGGATAATTAATCAACGTGATACAAACATGCAAAAAATCTGATCAGATTAAATATTACTTAGAAAAAAGTCTTTAGTTTTCTCAACTATAAAAATATAGAATAAAAGTCTGAGAATAATTAGTTTTAGACACATTTGATGAAATTTAAGAGTGAAAATATTCAGCTAAATGTAAGATAATAAAAGAATGATGGAAACATTTTAATTTCAGAAAAAAATGGACATAATTTTTATTTTACTTGGAAAAAGTTAAATATTAAATTAGAAGAACAGCATCCACAAAAAACATGCATATATTATAATGTTTTATTAATTTATTTATTTTGAAAGTATAAAATTTTATGATATTCAAATTTTACAACGTTTTAATTTTTTTTAAAAAAATAGTAAAGGTGAAATTATTAAATTGGATTAATTTTCTTGATATTATCTTTATTAAAAAAATTTTATTTATAGTCTTAAAATATTTTAAAAGAGACATTTTAACTTCCTAGTAGATATTTATTTTCTTTTATAAGATCCCTAGCAGATGACAGCAATAAGATATAGCTTACTGTGTAAAAGATTTTTAGCAAAAACAGTTTAATGTTTAGATTCTTGTATTTGACAAAACTGTGTTAAAAAAGATTAAAGTAAGGAATTTAAAACTATTTATCCATTCTCAAGTATTTTAAAGCACTTTAACATATTTAATGAAATATTTCTGAAACAAAATGCCATTCTTACGCTTGTAATATTAGATATTACAAATTATTTAATCTCATAAATTTATGGATTAAGTTAATTTAGCTTTCTTAAATTTAATTAAAAAAGGCTTAATTAAATTTAAATATATAATTATAATACATAAGTCGTGAATATTTAGTGCCTATGACATAAATATCAATAGAATTCAAATTTGCAGCTGCTATAGCTATTGTTCCCACCATTTGAGAACTTAAAATATTAAAAACTCATTATAACATATTACTTTATCATTATCTGCTAAATAAACAGACAAACCCTTTTGGAAACATAAAATATGAGCATTTAAGTTAACAATTTCAGGTTAGAACTTGTTTATTTCATTTAGAATTTTTGATTTTTCCTAAACTATATCATAAATAAAATCATGGTATTAGTGTTTTTATCATTAACTTTTAAAATTATATTCTACTAACTCATATTTTTTTCAGCTAACAATTAAAATAGTGTAACTAATAACATGATATTAACAAATTAATTTTAATACAGTTGAGAAAACAAAGACTTTAGGAAAATAGAAACAAAAATAAATAAATGTACGAACCGCTAGCTTCATCCACTTGCTCTTGACCGCTTTTTTAGATTTATCCCCAGAGCCTTCTCCATCTTCGTCCATAGATGGACTACGACTCTCTTCAAATTGCACTTTTTTGCCCTTTTTTGCTGCACCCTCACCCCCTGCGATCTCATCAGAGCCAGCTGTCTCACTGACTACCGACCCTTCGACCGTTTCGGCAAGTGACACTCCATCTTCAACAGATGTTCTTGATTCCTGTCCACCCTCAATGGACGCACTGTCCTGCTTCACACCGGCTTCTCGCTCCTGGTAAGGCACAACGGACTCCATAGAACCCAGACTACCATACTCTGATTGCACTATGGAGCTCTGTCTGCTATCACTGACGCAAGAAAACGCGGCTGATTCATTAGACATGCTTGCTGTTAGGACTCCAGATTCTGTTGAATCCTCAGCAGCATGTTGTTTAGACTGTGAGTGATGTCTCGTCTTGGAGACAGTTTGGAAGAGGGACGCGAATTCCTCTGGGGCGATGCTCTTCTTTCTTTTTTGCTCAGCAATCTTTCTAGCTTCACTGGCAAATGTAACAGTTCTTTCCGATCCGTTAACAGGTACTGCTAGATCTGCTTCGGGCTGTGGTAATTTTTCCTCGGCATCGTAATAATCTTCGGGATACTCGGAAGTATCTTGGAATTCTTCGTCTTGATAATCGGTGTCTTCTTGAAACTCTTGATTGACTTCGTAATCCTTTTCACCGTAGTCTTTAGGCTCGTAGCTTTCTTGATAAGCTGTTTCAGCCTCACCATAAAAGACATCGCGATCTTCTTCCATACTGCCTTGTGTAGGATACGATTCAGCTGATTGTTGTTGAGGATTGTAAGGCTCCGTTACATTTACAACATCCGGTGGCACTTCATAAACGGATAACTCGCTTTCACTTTTGACGCTATCTGATCTTGACTTCGACTTGGAGCCCATTTTAAAACTATCTAATGTGCCACCTATGTTAAATAAACTAGTCATACTTCCATTTTTAGAGCCAGAAGCACTATTAGTAGAAGTAGTAGCAGGCTTGGATTCTTTCTTAGTTAAAGAAGGCATACTCATCATTTTATAGCCCTTTGATACTTTGCTCGAAAGCACGCTAAATATTCCCCCTCCAGTTGCTGCAGAAGTATCTTCTGCTACTGAAGTTGCAGAACTCGACAACTGTTTCGTAGAAGCCGAAATTGGACCTGAAGACACAGCCTGAGTTGAACTTAAAATAACATCTGAAGAAGTCACGGGGTCAGAATACTGTCTTTGACGACGCTTGCTGTTTCGAGACTTTTGAGGTGAATACCCTTTATGTTGAGGTGACGCAGTGAATCTTTCATTTTTAGTAACGTTAGTTACTTTTTCATGTTCCCGTAAAGGCTTCTCCGGAGGTATTTTTTGATTCTGAACAACATCTGGCTGATCCTGATAATTCACTTCTCTATCGTAATAGTTTTCAGCCTGATACTCAGGAAAATCGGACGATTGAGCAGAATAATTAGGATAGCTCCCATCGGCTGCTGCAGCTGCTCCTTCATAATAATTCAAATTGTCTTCATGATAAGCTTCAGGATTTTGGTATGGAACGTTATCAGTTTGGTCGTTCTTGTAATAAGCTTGTTCGTAATGGCTATCACTGTATTGTTGATCACCGTAATTTTCTGCCGAAGCACCATACTCATTGGTCCCATATGCACTTTGATTTTCTTGACTATACTCATTATATTGAGAAGATTGTATATTTAAAGCATTATCGTTACCATAAGTATATTGTGTGTTCGTAATGTCATTGTTCCAAGCAGGATCTTGTTGAACCCAACTTTGGTTGTTTTCTACATTTTGCTCTACGTAAGAGTCTTGTTTTTGGTATTCCACATATGTTTCAGGCACATAAGTGGGTTCAGTATAGTAATTTCCAGCATAATGTTCATCATTTGTCGCCGTAGGAAGCTCTTGGTAAGATTGGTCATTCATCGAGTCATTACTTTTTTCATAAAAAGGCTCGTTTTGTATTTTGTCATAAACATATACCGGAGGTGGCTCTGCTGTAGATTTTGAGGAATCATTTTGCTCGGGTGACTGTTCAGGTATTTTACTATTTTCCAGAAAAGAGACGTTTTCATCAGGGTATGACAAATTTTGTGGTTGAAATTTCTTTTGATTAACATCATACTGCTGAGTCATCTCAGAGGCTAAGTTTTGGCTATCAAGAGCTTTTTGAGCTACCGCTTTCGACAAGTGCTCATCTGTAGCTGGCTTTACTCCAAGAGATTTATCATAAGTTATTTTTCCAGATTTATCAATATATGGCTGTGGTAATTTTCTACGCCCAGGAGCTGGTGACGAACTTTTTGCTTTTTTCTGTGAGACGTTCTTAGGAGGAGGAAAAGTACTGCTGCTTCCTTTGCGATAAGTAGGTTCAGTTCGAGACAAAAGGTCTGATTTTTTTAAACGACAGGGTTGATAAGGTATTTGCGTTAATTCTCTTGTTTTTCGAGATTTATCTTTATGGGAAGTATTAACTTTGCTTGAGGAATGGTTATCACTTTGAGATTTCTTAGACATTGTTGTCGGACTTTTATCAAGGTAAGGACTAGCACTTTTTCTACCTTTATCGGAGGAATGAACTTCGGCTTTAACAGTTTTTGGTTTATCTATTGGACTTAAAGGAGACGTTGTAACGTCTGTAAAACTGTCTTCTTTGCCTAAAGTAACCGAATTTCGTTCTTGACCGTTGGCTGCTGTGTCTGATGTATATTCAGGACTTATTTCAGTTACAGGCGTTAACGCGTGTCCTTTTTTGCGCTCTTCCACCGTATGACCTAAATAGTTAACGTCCATATAGTTAGATGAATCTATAACTGTTTCAGAGGGTGCTGGAGCTAATTGCGTACTTTGTGAATATGTATTATACACCACTGGTAAGCTCCTTTTTGGACTGGCGCTGCTAGCGTCAGTCCAAGACGACGTGGACTCATATATTGACTCCCTAATGTCCTCACTACCTTTGGCACTGATAGTAATTTCTGGTGTATACCTTAGATTTTCGGAACTAGTTGCTAAGTCTATACTTGAACTACCATCCGCTGCAAAATCTAATGTTTTGGAAAATTCGTCATAAGTGGGTAATTTAAATTGGGAGAGAGGGTCAGACTCAAAATCACTTTCTGGTTCCACACTTATGTCTCTTCTGCTACGCAAAGGGCTGTTTCGAATGCTATTTAAAGTCCTGTATACTTCCCTTGCTGCACTGGATGTGGTCCCTGATGTCGATGCTTTGTGCAGATTAGCAGAGAGACGGTCCAATTCTTCAATATCTCTTTCACTGATGCATGGTGAGCCACCTCGATAACGCTTGTAGTCGGAAGCGGTAAATATTTCCCGCCTTTGTAATAAATCCGGATGGAAAAAACCTGGACTTCCTTGGCTATCCCATTCTGAAGTCTCAGAAGCGCTGGAGGGATCCATAAATTTGGATGAATAAGGAAATCCTCGATATTTTTTATCCCATTTAGAAGGGGATGCACCTAATTCACTTTCACTCACATCTTCCACTTGGGAACCAAATGCTCCGAGAATATCGCTCTCAGACAGATCACTAGGATCGATGTCTGGATGTTTCGTCAGCAATCTATCTTTGAAAGATAAGTCACCGATGACAGAACCCACTCTGGAGCTAAGAAACTCTTCCGGATCTTCACCTGTACTTCGTATGACAGACAACAACTGCGTGATAACATTCTGTTGCTCATACAATAAGATCTCAAGTCTCTCTAACTTTTCCCACATTTTGACGTACTCTTGGGATAGCAGATCCACTGCTCTCCAAGCATATCTAAGTTCGACTTCAAGCTCACCCAGTCGACCTCCCAATCGATCCATGAAGGCGTCAACAGCCTGCTCAACCCTCGTATTATAAAGATTGCCATAGTCAGCAGAAGCAACTCCTTTGTTGGAGTTTCGGACAACATCCATGATGTTTCCGTCACAATCGCTACTTAATGGATTCATCGATAATCATTTCTAAATACAAATCTCAGACAGATGGAGACTTCATCGTGTCTTCGAATTTAAATACAAAGATTAAAGCACAACAAGAAAGTTAGATACAGGAATTAAAGGAGATATTCTGAAAGATTCATTATTATCTCTAATCTACTCTAAATACTTTGATCTTAGATAAATCATCTATATGAATCAACTAGTTCAATAAACATACCCATATAGGCAAGTGGAGAAAGTAGATGCCAATATATGGGTACAACATAGTATTTTAAATAAATGCAGAATCCAACCTTGCTCATAAAATCACTTTAAAAATTTAAAACTCGAATAGAACTCTCAGATAGTCAAAGTAAACAGTAACACTGAGATCTCTTACAAAGACATAACATATTAAAATATCTATTAATATGTTTAAATGTGACTAAATTATTTCAATTATTTTGTTTAACATGATGAAAGACAAATAATTCAAAAACCAAGGCTTGTCACCGGAATAAAATTAAATATCTTCAATTCTTAAAATAAAAAACAGAAAAAAATAACAGAAATATATAATTGGTTTTTAACTGATAAAAAAATCTAAAGATTTAACAATTATAAATTAAAAAAAGTATATTACAAACAGCTTAAATTATAAAAAAAAATATTATACTCTTTGATCCGAAAACTACTTTTTCTCTGTCTAACAGACTATTTAAGATTTAAAACACACTTATAAGTTACGAGAATAAAAATAGCCTAATCTCTACCGACTCTGCTACATCCTTTCTTTACATTTCAAAACTGCATTAAAAAACTCCATTTTTGCACGTCCCACATTTCGAATCCTCTCTACCACATCGATATTAACGATCATAGTGTCGATTCCAAAACATTAAACAACTTATCCAGAAATCGAAAATGCAACAGATACCCTCCCTCACAAACATTCCAGAAATGGAACAAACTTATTCTTTCAACTTAATTTTACCAGTTCTTTGACACACAATGCACTTTTATCCAACTTTGTGTGTTTAACTTCCAAAAGCTCTCTGTAAAAATCAATTTATGTAGATTTCGCGCAACACATTTCACAAAAAGAAGCAAAAAAATAATAGAAGATATCCAATCACATGAGAGAGTAATCCAGTATTTATCCCTATAGCCAAGTAATCGTAATCCGATTTAATCCAAATGGTAATCCAAAGGGGTAATCTTTAGGGATCGCATAAAGGGGGTGCAGCAGCGAGTAATGCTGAAACATGACTGTCCGTAGCCACATCACGAGTTCCCATTAAAAGTATGGGGGAATATTGTGTGCGCCCCACAAAAAGGACAAGAGAGTCCGGGGTCGCCCGCCACCGCGAGAGAGAGCAGCAACTGGCGAACAGTGGCGCCCCTCGCTCTCCGCCCTTGGGAGGGTCCACGGCCGACGGAGGGGGTTGCGGCACTATCGATTTGCCAAAAGACGCGCCCTCTGACGTATAGAGCGCGAAGTGACGTAGTTGTTGGGCGCTCCGGAAAGAGCGAAGGGGCGCAAAAAAGAAAAATAAATACGGGCAACGTAATAATAAGCAGGGGCTGTGAGAACAGTGTTAAAGGAAGTTGGGTAGGGGAAAGGCGAGCTATGGTACGCACTAAGAACAACTTCTAATTCGAAGTTTGGGGAAGTTTTTCTCTTGAGTTTGAGTGAGCTAAGCTTTAAGTCCTCTCTTTTCTTGAAAAGTCAGGATATTTAGAGAAAGAAGTTCTGATCATAAAATCAGAACATTTTCTTTTGAACTGAACTTTTTTTTTATCAGAAGAGAAAAGTACTGTTTGGAAGTAATTAAAGTAAAGCGAAGTGGGAAATTATTTTTGCAAGTAAATTCGATATTTTGGTTTGAAGAAAAACCAGAACACAAAAGTTAAGTTCGTTTAATATATATTTTGCACTCTTGTTGTTGAAGACTGTACTCAATGTTGTTTTTATTAAAATTAAATATTTCTTTTAAGAAAACTCTACTTTAAGTTAGAACAAAAGTTCTCATTTAATGTAAAACTCGTATATTTGAATATGTATTAGTTACTTATACTTCCGAAAGGAATAACTTCAAAAAAATACTAAATACATAATTTGCAAATAATTTAATTGACAAAAATATTTTTGACTTTGTTCTTGATCAGAGAGGATGTAGATATTTCACCCAAAAAAGTATTTAAGTACACAACGAGAGGGAAATAGAATATATCTAAAATTAATAACTATTTTCTGGTTTTTTAAAATTGTTTTAACTAATTGACAAAGTAATAAAATTAGCATTGTTTTGGAGTCAGGTTTACAAACGATTTGTTGCATTTCTTAGAAATGCCATTAAGTGACTAATAATTGTTTCACAACATTTTACAATATACACATACAAAATTTTAAAAAGCGAAAACTTAAATACAAAAAAAGATATTTTTTTCCAACTAGTTTATTGTAAAACATAATTTATAAGCATATTTTATATACATGCGACTGCTATATCCTATTCAACAAGTTTGTACAGACAGAAAAATTCTGACGTGCTCAAAAGTTAGTTTTAAAACATATTTTCTAAGCAAATTTAATAAAAATGCAGTCTTTCTCTACAAGTTTGTACTGACAGAAAAATTCTGACGTGCTAACTTTCCGAAAAATAGAGATCTTAAGTTTTTATGATGCAACTGTGACTTTATTGTTGTAACATGACACAGATGGAAAAAAAATTATTATAATAAGTTCATTATTTAAAAGTGGGAATTTTATTTATAAAAGGTATTTTTTTAACCAATAAAATTTATTGAATAAAACGATTTCATTATTTTGTAGGAAATGTAAAATTAAAAAAAAAAAATGTAACAAATAAATATGCAGTCAGATTAAAATTTAGAAATTATATATAAAAATTATATTATAAATAAGTTTAACATATATACTTCATAATTAAGTGATAGTATAATTCACAAAATTCAGAAACGAGAGAAATAAAATTGCTATTTTCTTAAAAATAAGAATGTTATTTACAAAGGAAATATTTCTTCAAAATGATTTTAGAAACACTGAGATTTAACTATTTAAAAATAACAGTGTTATTCACAAGAAAAATACTTCTCTAATACTAAAAATACTACTTCAAGAAAAATACTTTTGAAAGCACTGTATTTAACTAATTAAAACTAGGGATGTTATTTACAAAGAAAATATTTCTGTCCAATGGTTCAGGAAACATGCAGTGATTCAACTATTTAAAAATGAAGATTTTATTCACAAGGAAAATATTTCTACCCAATGGTTTTGGAAGCCCTGTGATTTATTTAGTATTTAAAAATAAAGATAAGAATGTTATTGACAAAGAAAATACATTATATGCAATTGTTTTTGTAACAACGAGATTTAACTATATAAAAATAAGGGTATTACGAAGGAAGAGGATTTTAAAGCAATTTTATTTTATACTGCAACACTATTTATAAGTATTTTGCAAATATAAACAACCAAATTAGTTTTGTTCATTTTTAATACTTTAAAGAACTCATGTACGCGAAAATCGTATAATCCATATATCTTGAAAATTTGAATACTAGTTTTGCTAAGAGCTTTGCGAAACATAAGAAACTGAATTTGAAAATAAGCTAGAAATCACTTTAAACGCATTAAAAAACATTTACAATAAAAGCTATTTTATATAACAAAAGTGGTAGAGATTGAAATTAAAATTTACTTACCTTTGCAAATCTTGAGAAAAAGGTTTAACAGTTACATGGGATAACTCACGAGTGATGTCATTAACTCTTTCAAATACATCCAATACATAAATGTTTACATAATTGCACATTACGTTTCAAAGGGTGGATAAAAAATTAATAAATTTATTAACTTTCTATTTACACTGAAAACTACTGTCTAGTTGAAATTTTTACTGAAATATTTTTAATGAAAATTGAGTTAAAAAGTTAAGCTTATTCCAAACATTGATGTTTCATGCAAATTAATAAACATAATGAAATGATCTTATTACAAACAAGTTTTTTACGCATTTTGACCTTTATACCTTTAAGTTCGAAGCATTTATTTAAGATTTAAAATAAATATTTTAGGCTTTAAATTCTTTTAATGAATAAAATAAACAGTTTTAGTAAAAAATTGTATTTATTTTATTTTTCTTACTTCACATAAATTGCGTATGGCAAAAAAACTTTATATACAACATGCCTATCAAATGAAACTCAAAATAACCTGACCAAAATAAATTTTTAAGGAAAAATATCACAAATCTAACCAACCATCTATTCTTTCTTCCTTGGAAAAAAAACACTCAAACTCAAATCATTAGAGATGAAATCTGTACTTTTTATTTTACTTATTTTTCATTTGTTATTAAATTAAAATGACAAGGAAATGTTAATTCTAATTTGTCAGCTTTTATATTAAAAAAATGCATTTTTGTTTTTAATATATTTTTCTTACAAATGACCAATGATAGGCAATTATTTTGTAATGCTTTGGATCACTTACTTGTAAAAGAGGTAAATACAAAATGTTTAATGAACAAAGGCCAGAAGAAATCTTACCTGAAAAGAAAATATCATAAGAATTAGAGCGAATACCAAACAAAAATTCCACAGAACTAAAAATTATATGCATAAATTTTTAAAGTATATTTATCCGCGTATTGCAGAAGAAAATAAAGAATTGTTTAATCTATAGTAATTTAGAAATGTGCAGCAATTTTCAGCTTGATTGCACAATACCATGGCAAAAATTATACGGAAACATGGTTTAATTTAACAAACTAAGGCAACAGAAAATGCATATACTGTGAACAATTCCGTGATAAATTACTGTAAAAAGCACTGGCATCCTGGGTGTATCATTAGTGAAATCCATTTTACATTAAAATCTATTTTTACAGTAAAACTTTATACCGTAATTTTTATAGTAATATTTATTTTATGACAGTGATTCAGTGGTCTTACAATAATAATACTGTAAAAATGACGATATCTCAGAATTTTTGTTTCGAAAAATGTTACGGAAAAAAAGGATTTTACGGAAAAATGTAACTTGATTCGAAATTTTTTACAGTATTCTGGAATAATGTTTGACAAAAATTAAATAAATGAAAATATATGCAAGTTACGTTGTATTATTATTATTAATATTTTAATAAAAAAGTAATTCCGAATGAAAACTAACTCATTTTAATTAAATTCTGTTTAAATCTTAAGTGTGTCATGAAATCTCAAGGCAATGCTTTTGTAACGAAAATGAGATCAGCATTGGAAAGAATATGTGTAAACTATGTTTATCCAACCATATTCACCATGTTATGCTCCTCCCTCATATTTAATAACGAACGTAAACCATGTTAAGCGAATCTGAAATCTAGTTAAATGATAAAAATATCGGGATAATACCTGACATAACCCGAATCACCTTTCTTGAATTTTTATTTGGTTATTTTAAAATGTTGAAGAGTGCTCGTATTATGTAAAAAATCTCAAATTAAATTGCAATAAAAAGTACCGGCGAACACATTCTAATTTACGTGCTCAATTTTGCGATTGCTCTACTTTTTCAGACACCATTCTGATCTCACCCAGAGTGTGAGAACGAAGAGAATATTAAAAGTCTTGAAAAATATTTATACACCATTTCTTATATGACATTGACTTCGTATACTATTTAAAATGCATCATTAATTTAGACAGTTTAGTTATTATTTGTTTAGTTATTATTTTGTTATTAAAGAAAATTTTTAACTGCGTTTATCTTCCTCCCTATGTCGCATCCGTAAAAAAAATTAAATAATTAGTAACATATACAGTATATAATATTCTTCAGTATAAAAGGAATTAAGGTATACTATCAGCAATTTAAATAAAGGAATGAGCTGTTCTTACAAATCTCCATTACAAAAACCAAGTATAAAAGCTTAGATGATTTAAAGCGAAGGAGAAACCAAACTAAACTTGTTTCATTAATGAGATTAACGGAAAAAAGCAATATATTTGTTTTAACAATTATTTTGTTAGATTTTAAGATACTTTTTTACTGAGTTTATTTTTCTCCTCATGTGTGCATACGTACAACATACGAAAAATAATGAAATAATTAGTAACATATACAGACAGTATGTAATTTAGTATATAATTTTGGACTGTATAAAATGAATTTATATATGTTGTTAGCAGATTTGACAAAATAATGAGCTGCTCTTATAAATTTTCATAAAAAATATCAGCTTAGATGACTTAAAGCAAAAAAAATCTCATTTCATTAATGAGACTGATGATAAAAGGTAATATATATTTTATAGCCACAGCCATTTCGAAATTATTTTCTTTAAACATTGCTCAATGAAAAACACAGCCTTTCTAATATCGTGACAAAAACTAACAGTAACTAATTAAAAAAACTAATAAAAGATATTAAAGAAAACTCTGAACATGCTCTTTTTTTTAGTTTGTACTAGAGCTAGGAAACTTATAAAAAAGTCGAACTGTACTTTTTTCATAATTAAAAATATCTTTGATGAAGCTAATAAATAATTATACATTTTTATCTTCTCAATTCTCCTGAAAAATTACTGAATAATCCAAATTAAACTTTTTTTATTCCCTTTCTAAGTTTTAGCATAATTGATACAAAGATAAGTCGAAGATATCTTTAAAGCATTATGGCATTTATCCAAAGAAAACCATTACAACCAGTTATTTCTTTTGTTTTAAAAAAAATTAGATGTCATTTCTAATATCATTGGCCTTTTAGGAAAATTCTACTGTTCAATACATGGAAAAGTTATTCTATAATCGTGCCAATTCCGGAAAACTGAATTTCTAGTCGCGTGACACTGTTTTTTTATATTTTTTATTTCCTTCATTTCCCTATCATCGCCACCATGATTATCTCTTTTTAACGGGATCATAAAAAACGTCGAACAATCATAGCGGAAATGTATCCAAATGTGCACTAAAAATTTCCAAATCGGCTCCAGTGAAACGTGCAGGTTGCACATTCTACTGGGAAAATTCCGCTTGAGGAAAAGACAGCAAGAAAAGAACTGAAAATGCAGACGACGTGCTGTGAGAGAATAGTTCTGCAGTGGGGAGCAGGAGTGCGAGAAGACGACACGAAATAGCGGTTTTTCGTGAGAAGGAACTCACAAAAGAAAAATTCGATTTCTTTCTTTCTTTTAGATGGGGAGGGAGACATTAGAAGAGGTCGATTATTTCAACCACTATCATGGCTTTTCGGATGGAGAACCATTTTCATTTCATTTCGAATCCCTATTTTTAGGCAAGGAAGAAAAAAAAATCGAAAAAGGTAAATCCTCCGCCATCTTTTTTGTTTTGTATGAGGAAGAATATAAAGGACTTTTATCCTCTACCTTGGCGGAAAATACTACCTTTCACTCACACGTGACGTAATACTTTGAGTTATTTATGCCAGTCATTGGCGTGGTGAAAGAAAATGGGAGCCAAGCAATAGAGATTCACCAACTCATTTTATTGTTCAGTCAGTTATTGTAGTTTAAAATGCTTGGCGATATGAAAAGCGCATCTAAAAAAATGACTTTTGTTTATCACGCAAACTACTCAACTCTGCGGTCAAAATGAATCTCTATTTTTATCTAAATTGAGATATAAAAGCTTGAAATGAATGGGAATGAAGAAGCTAAAGCTTTCTATATTCCACGGTATAAAAGACCATATTTCATAAAATTTATTTTATGATAAAAAACGCAGCATGATTGAAATTGTACAGTTAAGAATCAAAACTGAATTTTATTATTATTTTTAGTTTAAAAATTCCATAAGTATTAAATATGATATAAATGTTAAGCTCGTAACATAATATAAATGTGTATACATTTTAAACATTTACAGTAGCGTGCGGAAGTCTCCTGTCATATTTTAAAATGCCGACATCTCAGAAACTATTCGACTGATTTTTCACAAAAATTTTGTATTTTACCAGGTAAAATTACATTCTTTAAAATGATGTGAAAAATTGTATATCTAACAATTAAAATTTTTTTCGACTAATATGAAATAAAATAATAAATGATGAATATTTAATAAGTTATTTTTTTGCATAGAATTATATTGGGATATATGCAATTTAAAATTGTGCGCGAAAATGTTTCAATTCGCTTAAAAAGTTCTCGACATATATGGCTAAATACGCAAAAAGTAAAATTAACATTAAAGGGTCCAAACTTTGGACCGCTCCTTTACCAAATTATTGAAACCATACTTCCCAAATTGCGGCCAACCCCTATATTTTGGTGGTCAGAAACCAAATCCGTCCAGAAATAGGTATGCTTATTCAGAAAAAGAACGTTTTTGTTTCCGATTTCGTAACTTAAAATTATCGTCTGCACTAATTGACTTAATAATCAAGGCAGTTATTGGGAGCTTTCAGCATATTAATGGACAAATCAAACTGAAATAAGAAAAATATTTTCGGTATATATCCAATTTATTTTTGGAGCCCTACTAACTGAGTTTTCAATCCAATTAAATTTTGGTCTTTAAAAAGTTTTTACCTAGTTAAAATTTTTTTTAAAATTTATTCTAATGATGAATTTCTTAAAGTTTATTTCTAATAATATTCATATGAAATATTTTTTTTTAAAATTTTGATAAACGATACATTTAAGCTGCTTTAGAGTGGTATGCTATATATATTAGGCGATGAAAGAAAGATGAAAATCTATAGTCTTTAATCCCTTTTAGGAAAAACAACAAGCCAATCAGCTGTATCATGGAATATAGTAAAATCGGAATCTCTAAAATCTTTCAAAGTACCTGCCTGAAAACAATACGAAGGAAAGGTTTGGTCTAAATGTTACTTTTGATAGAAAAAAATATGGCATCTCACTATATAAAGAAAAAAAATGAAAAGAATTAGTTGGACCAAATTAAATAATTTTAAGTAAGATAAATCGGAACTCATACGGATCAAATTTGAATAATCGAATAAATTTCTGAAACTTATTTACAGCGCTAGGCATTATAATAACATTAAAAGTCATGACAGTTTAGCCTATTTGAACTTTCCAGTACAGTACATAAATCAGAAACAGCTTATTCACATGATTTTATGAGTATTAATCATGCTTCCTTAAAGTGAAACATATCTTTCCAATATGGCTCACTATAACACACCTAAAGAAGATGGATAGTCTTTTCAGATGAAGATGAATATGTAAATTGCGAACATTATCGACAAAAAAATCCTTTTTATTCAAATTTAATATCGTTCGTTAATGCACTATCCATAACTGACAGACTGTGAATGACATTAGAGAGAAATTCGACTAAGAGTTAATCGAGTTTTTATGTTTCAGACAGTGAAATTTTTCATAGCTTTAAATTATGTAGTAACATGTAGATGATTAAATTATTATAATGTCTTATTCAAGTATGAATGTAGATACGTTTATAATATTAATATTTTCCGACGTAATTTGAATTTATATAGAAAATATATGTATGATGTACTAAACACATTACGCAAACATAATGCACTACATACATTAGCTGTGCACTGTACGCTTTCCTTTGTAATATTAGCAAAACAGTTTTAAAATCTTATAAAATGCTTTAATATATTATATTGGAAATAATTAGAAAAAATTGCTTTTTTATGTTTTATTTAAATAAACTGGTAATTTCTTAATATACAATTGTTTATTCTTAATACAATTAGTTATTCTTAATACGATAGGTTATTCTTAATACAATTGTTTTTTACAATTTATAATTACAAAACAATTTACAATTTTTTTACTTCGCTAAAATTATATTGTTAATACTGATTTCAAGACGTAATATTTCATATTTATTGTCGATTGATAAAATATAATCTTCTGAGAACTGCTATTTTAAATTAATTCAACAAAACACATGACTCATTGTTTGAAATTCAATAACGTAAAATATCGATTTTTTATTATTAGTGTTGATTATTTTTGGCATTTATATTGTTTTTTTTGAGATTATTGAAGCCTAAATTTTAATTGTTTGTGTTTCATATATTTGGCATTTGATAAAGCAATTCATACCTGTGAATTATCTGATTTTACTTTTTATAAAACACGTCAATTGCTAATTGTTTAAAAATTAATATTGAACGTCAATAATATAAATGTTCTAAAAATAATAGCACTTTGCAAATATTGGAGTCTATATATTGACTTTTAGCCAATATATTTCAGGGTTCTTTGATATGTTATAAATTAGTGGGACTATCTACGCTTGATTATTTAATACTGTTAAGGAAACACGTGATAACACAGCCGGGAACTACAAGAAGAAAAAGTATGGTAAAAACTACAAAAATATACCTTTTTTCTGGTTCGATGGAAACATTGAAAAGCTGGATAATTCTTACCGAAGCGCTTTCGTAATGATTTTGGTAAAATTAAAATATGGTTTCAGAATGTTTGATAAAGTTTGGTAAATGTAAAATTCGATAACTTTGACCCGATAACTTAGAGCACGATATAAAAACGATTTAATAGGTAAAACTTATTTTTCAGTTCTGTATCTTTGATAAAAGGTGTAGTAATAAGAACTATAATTTCGAAAACCATAATGTTTGATAAACCGTTACCATATGAACAGAAAAATTGAAAAATGAGTGCTTTAAATATCGTATATTTTGGATTTTATAACCAGAAATGGTGTTTTTTTTTAACCAAAAATGCCCTTATCATATAGTACTACTCTTTCACCAAAAATTGTTTTGCTTGTAATCATACAAAATGTTAAGTTGCTATTATTTTTATAATTCAGAGTTATTTGATGTAGGAACTTGAATTATGTACAAGAATTAAAAGTCATTCACAATTTTTCTTTTTTTTTTTCTTTTTCCTTACGGGATGCTTCATAAACAGAAAATATACATTTTTAAAAGTGTAGGGCATTGAGTAGCACATACAAAAACAGAACCAATATAAAATACTTTTCAAAAAAGCATATTTGTTTTAATATGCAAAAATAAAACCATATACGTATTTATGTTTTGTTATTATTATTTTTGAAAGTATTTAATATGCATAAATCAGTGTAAATACTAAAAATTGTGAAAGATAAATTTGTCCCTTAAAATATGTACGAATTATATTTAAAACTATTAAAACGCAAAAATTTATACGAGTAGAATAATATCATATACAAGGAACAGGAATTTTGATTTATTACATTTAATTAACTAAAAATATTAAAAAAGATATAAAAATTAAAAATAGACGTTAGTATAAATATTATTTAAAAAAATTGTAACTTACAAAATTTCTTAATTTGTTTTAATTTTTGAACTATGTTTGCTGAAAATTCAATTTTGAAATAAGATCTGAGTTGATTATTGGGGAATCGGTAGTAGAGTGCAAAACGATATAACGTTACAAGTTAACACGATAAAATTGATAAGGAATCACAACAGCAATCGCGATTGAAATTAATTCTATGGAGAAAAGTATGTGATGTTTCATATTTCATCATTCATTTAAAGATAGTATTAAAACTATCAATATTGAAACTTAAAGTTTTAACAATAAATTAATAGTAACATAACATAAATTTTAGTTACAACCAGTTTCAGTTGTGTAATTGAACCACCGATAGATTTGTTCTAGCAAATTGAATTTTTTGTTACTCAATGATTCTGTTCAGGTAGCTGTAAATACGTTTTTAGAGCAAAAGCACTATGGAAGAGGGAAAACTAACTTCTACAACCAAACCTGTCCAAGCACGTAACAAAATGGCATCAATAGTATATAGTGGATTAAAAAAAAGTGATTGAATTCTAAAGTATTAAGATGAAATCTTAATGGGTTCAGGGATTATTTTTTAATATGTTAGTTGATTTTAGAATAGAAAGAATACACTCTTCATCATCCTCAGTAATGATCGAAATTTTTTGAATCATAAGATTATTAAATTTTTGTACTATCTTGAACAATTTAATTGTAATTGTCAAAATTGAAAATTTGAAATAAATCGGTTTTACAGTAATATATTTTCAAAAATCCATAATTTTATATTTTAATTTCTCAAAACCTGTTCGTTTGATTCCGTTAGAATTTTTAAATTGTTATTTAAATTTGCATACTCTAAAAAGAAATATTCTAAAACTTCGTTAAAATTAAGATCATTATTAAATTAAATTGAATTAAATAATTTATCAGAAAATATAATTGCCTGAAATCAACTTCAAATAAACGAGTTTTATAGTTGCGATTTTTTTATTCGCAACTTAATAGTTGCAGATTTGGATAACGATAATAGGGTCAAAACTTTTTATAAATTTTTTGGCTAAAATACTGAGATAGCATTTACTATATTGCGAATAACTCTCCTAATGTTTTAAAAATAAAGAATTGAAATACGTGTTAAAAAAAGGCGTATTTTTTCAGAAAATGTCTAATTTAGTAACCCCAAATCATCGTATGAATAAATTAAATTAGCATATTTTAATTTTCAGTAAGTAAAAATCTGATCAATAGATCAAATGTTTTACAACTATTCCGTTCATCATATAGGTATGACTAAATTCTTTTGTGCTTTCATTTTAATAAAATTATTTTCAAAATCATTAAATTTGTTTCTTATATATTTCATGTTAAATGATTTTGCTAACATATAATTTCCCCTACTAAATGCTAGAATGATTTTTAAGGATATTACTTTGAGATTGAACAGTAAGTGCATCTGAATTCAGAAGTAAAACATGTTTTTCGTTTTGCCTTTGCCAAGCAGAGATGCATCTCAAAGCGTAGTTTATGGTGGGGCTATATATCCTGATTGCGTGCTATATAATGGGAAGCGTAGACAGACACCAGACCTGTCTGAGCAAATCCAGAATAGGCAAAGGCATTGATCTGCATGTCGGCTGTTAAACAACGGATTATTATCACTTTTTCATAAGAGAATAACGTATGATTATAAAGTCAACGCATATGCAACAAATTATACATATTTGTATAATTTTAATATACTGTTACTTTATAATTTTATCACACTGTCGGAAATAAAAAAACTCTCACTTTTGACTTTCTCGAGCTATTTTTCGTTTTAAGAATCATTTTGCCACGAAATCACTTGATTCAAGACAAAACGCGAACTATCAAATATATGACAAAAATGTTTCCTCAACTCGGAAATTCATCACAGTGCATTGTGGGAGATTGTTAACTTGAATGACGAAATTAGAATGAAGACTAGAAGGTCAAAAATTAAGTGATAAAGTCAAGTAGTTTGCCTCGAACAAGGTAGATCCCGGGTTTGAATCCTGCTACATTAAGTGCTATGAGGGTCTTTATTTATTTTTTTTTGGAGAAAAAATAGAATGACGAAATATTTCTTTAATTTTAACGAAATTTGCTTTCCTCAAAGTAGTTTTAATGTAGATTTTATATCCTCAACTACTTAAAACGACGTGTTTGTTTCAAATTTATATCATGCTGCATTATTTTCCAAAACATCCATTGTGGAGGTAACTTATACATTTAAGTAAACACTATGGCCGAATGATTTGTCACCTACCACTTTATTTTCATTAAAATTATAACATTAGAAAACATTCACTAATATCTATAAAAAAGTAAATACCTAGGTATAAACGGCTCTATCAGTTGAATTTTATAATGTTTAAACTTCGTAAAACTAAGTTTCAGTTTTATGATGCCATCAGCGAAAGCTAAAAGCTAAGTTTAAAAAAAGGACCGATAACAGCTATGCGGCAAAATGGAGTGAAGGTATCAAGCATTTCAAAACAACTTAAAATATAAAGTAGAAGCGTAATTAAGATATACAAGCCATTTTTCGGCTTCCAGCTTGGTCACTTTACAAAATTATCTTGCACAACATATAAAGTTTAATGATAACTAAGTCGAATGCACAACACAACGGTATTTAAGATATTCTAATTCTTCAACCCCTCCTACAACCGTTTTAAATAATATATTAATAAATTTTTTTCACCTTCTAAGTATTTTGATTTCAATTCTAATTGATTGGTATTTTTCTAGAGGCTATTTTAGAAACTATTTTAGGAGACTAGATACTATTTTTCTAGAGATCTCCTCAATATTTTCAAAGTTCCATTAAAAAGTTCTTTCACAAAAGATAACTTGTTCCAATGCTTGATCCTGGAGTTCCCTTGTCTCTGGGTTGGGTTCAGCCAATCGCTGCTTTTATGGCTTAAGATCATTATTGAAATCTCACTTAATAAAAAGAAAGACGAAGATTTTACTTTATAAGGTATTAATCTAGTCAGTTTTGACTTATGCTTCAGAGACATGGACTTTAACAAAAAAGGAAGAGAAGTTATTAGCAACCTTCGAAAGGAAGGTCCTACGAACCATTTTTGGCGCTATCCTCGATAACAACAACCGGAGAAAAAGATATAATTTTGAGATATATAAGATCTTTAACAGTGATGATATTAATTAAGGATTGCATTAAGTGTCTTTAATGCAACCCCCTCCAATAAAAGGCCAAGAGGAAGGCCCAAAAAGAGATGGAAAGACTGCATGGATGAGGATTTTACCATCCTAAAAGTAAAGAACTGGAAATCAATTGCTGGGAGAAGGGCAGAAAGGGAAAAGCTTCTGAGGAAGACCCAGGCTTACAAAGGGCTGTCGTGCTAATGCTGATGACATACCTTCTACATAATATTTTAACATTAGTTTCTTTCGAAAAATTTAAAAGATTTTCTTTCAAGCACAGCATTTCAGTTTTTTGTAAGAACCAAGTAACTGAACAAATTAAAAGAAATGCTCAGAAGCTAAAATATATATTCTTACATAAAATTTCGTATACGATTATCAGCTGCAGCACCATACGAAAGAAAAGCACGTACAGAACAAAAGAACTTTATTATAACTCACAAATATTTACGGTGCACACTTCCCTGTTTAAGACTAATTGCCTTATTGGATGTGTAGGCTCTAATTAAAGCTTTATATCCTACTCAGCCAGTCCAGAAGCCGTTAGCCTTTTCACGACTTCTTTGACCTGTAAAAATTTCGTTAACTCGAAAAAATCCTTCTTTAATATCCCGTCGAGAAATGAAGTACATAGAATGGACCTTCTATTACTCTAGTTTACAGCCAGCAATTTTCTTCTGATGAGAAAAAAAGTAAAGAGGTTTCAAGCGCCGCCTGAAAGGAGGTAGATTGGAATGAATGCATTGATATTCTCCGCCTTATTTTTATGTTATGCTCCGATTGCATTTATTTTTGCTTGGAGTAGATTTAGAAAGGTTTTAAGGGAATTTTTATTATTTAGTTACGCTTGTACTCATAAAATGAAAATGATAATTTTTTTAGGCCTAAAAAGAACATTTACTTAATGCTCGAATAAAATTGTTTGTAACATCTAATAGGAAAGACTGCTGAAAAAGTTTTTATAAAAGAAAATTAGAGATAATAGAGAGGTTTGGGCAAATGTTTAGAAGTAATGTGAAATAAACTATAACTATTTTATTTAACACTTCGTTAATTTTTAATAAAATATTTTAATATCAGGTTTGTTGAAAGTTTGTTAATTTTCAGAAAAATATACTATAATTCGTAAAAAAAATATTTTTTTAAGAAATATACATGCATTAAAAATAATATTTTAAAAAAAAATAAAAATTAGTCTAAATATTTTGACGGTATAAAATATTCTAATTTTTCATTCAATAAGGCAGAAACGTTTTCAGAATCTTAAGATGATGATTTTGAATTAAATAGGAATTTGCCTCTTTCTCTTAAACTTAAAGAATAGATAAACTGCATTTTTACTATTTTTTAAAAATTGTTGCAGGTTGGTCTTCAATTATTTACAATAGGCTGGTAAAAACAGCGCTGGCAATAGGGATAGGGCAATCGCCTCTTAATGAGGTGACCTAAATTCGAATCCCAGCATTAGCTGACCGATAAGAATTCTGCTATCAACTCGCACTGACCACATTGTTGTGATAAAATATCCTTAGTGGTAGACACATCATGAGTTAGAATCTCCATGCCGTTGGATAACCGTGATAGGTTTTTGTGGTTTTCATCTCCCTGTAACGCAAATGACGGTTAGTTCCACCAATAAGTACTCCACGAAGGTTAGTTTTTAAATTAGATAGAAAATAGGCAGGTAAAAAAATAACAGTAAATGTACAACGCCAAATAAAATAACGCAAAATATTGGTTTGAGTCAAAATATTTCCTTAAATTAAAAGTATACTGGCACATTACAGAATATAATTTTAATATCACAAATGCATTAGATTTTCAAATACAATGCTAATGCAATGCTAAGATTAAAAAAAGTATTTCTTTCATCTTTGTACAATGTAATAATGAAAATTAATAACCGGATCAGTTTAAGTGATCACGAACAAATATTGCGTGATTATCATTAAATCTAAAAGTCATTTATTTCCCGGATATAATCAATGCAATTACAAATTCATGAAAAAAAAATTGGAAAACAAATCTCTCCAACCAAACAAGAGAACAAACATCAGTTACTTAAAAAAATAATAATTCATGTTCATAAATTATGAAATCTTTTTGCAATGATTATATTTCATGCATTTACGGGAATGGAAATTTATTCATTGAATACATAACATAATTATAATCAAGAGAGTGGTTGGAATTCACATAACTGAACTAACATTACCACTATGGCTACCTAATTTACATAATTATATTTACATTATTTATTTTAATAACTCAATAAATGTATTTTCCCTATTGCATTTAATATGCATTTAATACATTAAATTTTGCTTGTAAATGCTAATTACATTTGCACCATTTATAAACTGTTGCTACATACTGTTGTTTCACATAGTTGATAACGCAATACATTATCGAAATCAAAGACTGAAACAAAAAAAATTGAGAAACAATGCAATTAAATTAACATATTATTAAGCACTAATTTATTCCCAACGTTTTAATAATAATAATTTACTAAAACAATACACAACTAAACACATTTTTTGAGAAAAATAGAAGAGGACGTAAATTGCGATATAAATTCTAAACAATCTAAGGAAAATGGCATGATCTGGGAGGTCAATTTTTATCACTAAAAAGGATGATGATAGAACCATAAAACAACATAATGATGTTCAAAATAATGATACAGCGATGAACAAGAGGATTTGTTCTTTGTGTACCGCCCCATTTTTTGAATCTCTCAATTATTAGCTGTCACTTTATCTTTTCTTATCTCTGGCAGCATTTTTAAGCACACTTGGTGCAAAATTTAAAATTTTCTAGAGATATGGTATGTTTTTGCTTTACATCAAGCAAAAAAATAACCATCACATAAATCTAAACAACACAAAATAAGAATATACACCACAAGAACAAGTAAAACATATGAATCACAAATAAGATACGATTATTGGGCACTTGTACTTCAAGAAGAAGAAGATCAAAAATACCCACACATGTGACTTATGACGTCAGCGCCAGCTGATCGTTTATAAGCAAAATGGCGTGTTAGATTTGAGCTAAGTTTCTCCACATAAGTTAGAATGTTAATTAACGAGAAGTTAATTCAAAATAGTGCCGTATCATATATCGAATTTATTGAAATATACTTCTTTCTCTTCTAAGTCTTTTATTTAACTTATATTTATTTTTCGTTTATGTGTTTTATTGAAGCCGAGATATATTTTTGTTTTGTATACCTGGCAACCTCGATGCATAATTGGTTTGTTTATGTTCTACATAGCTTCATGTCTATCTTTGTGTTGAGTAAGAAATATATAGTGAAAGAATTGAAATCTTTATAAAAGAATCTTTGTATTAGAACATAGAATGTATCATTTAAGAGAACCGACGAATGACGAGCTGGGTTTACTCGAAATATAATGAAAAGAAGAGTTGCTAACTTAAACAAATGCCACGTTTCAACAACCAATCAGGATCGAGATACCTACACTACGTCACTTGCAGGTGCACAGCAACTGAGCACTTTCTTAAACTAATGATTTATCAGAACGAAAAATTATCGGTAAGTTAGTTATAGTTATATTTCCAGAAAGAGAGGGAAACTCATATCACGCGTCAGGAACAAGGAAAAAAAGACAATCATATGATCTAAGAAAAATGGATAGTCACATGATCTAGTGGATTTTCAGATAATTCAAACGAGAAAATACAGAACCAAGAAATGATACAAAGCTCAAAATGAGTCTCATGAAGCTCAACCAAGAAAGATTAGCTCTGCTTTTAAAGTGCATCTTATGTCACAAATTTCAAACCTTGCTTGAGATTCAGAGAAAAAGCAACTGCCATATAAATTTAAAAAAAAAGAAGAAATAATAATGCACAATCGATACTCACAAGAAAATGCAAAACAGTAGAAACCTAAAACAAAATATATATAACATATATTGCGTAGTAACCGAACATTTTCTTGAACTAATGAGAAATCAGAACAGCAAATAATGGGAAGAAAGTTACAGTTATCCTTCAGAAAAAAATAGAGGCAAAATCATATCACGTCTGAGGCAAAGAAAGAAGAAAAAACGGAGACAGACATAGCGGCATAAATTCATATTAATATTTCTGTGATAATCACATGACATTGGTGGTTGATTTTGTTCAATCACACGGAGAATACAGGACCAGGAAATTTCATGGATTTTAAGACCAAAACGATTCTCAAAATGAATTATTTTTCCATGTAGCGCTTCATTTATATTATGTCGCCCTTTTTCCTTCGTTGGTAACATTTTAGAGCACAAATTCAAACTTGGCGTGAGAATCAGGACATCTTGTACTCTACATCAAGAGAGAAAACAGTTGTTCCATAAATTTAAAAGAACTCAAAATAGGAATATAACCTGCAAACAAATGTACACCAGTCGACCTAGAACAGAATATATATATCATATACTGCACAGCAACCGAACACTTTCTTGAACTAATGAATAATCAGAACAGTAAATAACGGGAAGAAAGTTACAGTTATCTTTCAGGGGAAAAAAAAGAGGCAAAATCATATCACGTCTAAGGTAAAGAAAGAAAGAAAAAAAAAAAGAAGACAGGCCTTGCGGTATAAAATCATATTATACTCTGCGCAACCAAGAATGAAATAAAGAACGATCATAGAACAACATCTTCAATCAGAAGGGACACATCTTTTTTTCGCCATTTTTTTTTCAAACACATACACACATGTGTTCTAGGAAGTCTTAGCGATGGAATACAAGATGCACTAGCACCGATCGTGAGAGAAATTCAAAAAGATTTTTACGTTGTACTCATGAAATCAAGCCCCGTATTCCGAACATAAAATAGAAGACAAAACATGGCTGACATATATCTACCGTAACAATACAAATGAAGGCTTCCTCATGAATATGAATGAAGTTATGTATATTTATAGGGATAGCGTGTTGTTTAGTGATATTTTTTTATTAAAAAAAATTATTTCGTATCTTTAATGCAAATCTTAATCCGATTTTGTATTCTATGAAAAAAAAGTAAGAAATAATGGAACTATGTAAATGCATATTCGTTTTAAACTTTAATTTGGGCAACTTACTGCGAATTTTCGTCTCGGGAGACAATTGAGAACATTCTCTGGGAGTAGGTTTAAGTAAAATTTATTTTGAAGCTATATGAATTCATAATTAAAGCATAGAGACTAGATCCGAGCTTTGAATAAACGAGAAGTCTTTTCATTCAGAACTGAGCGAAATTTAGAAAATAATATCCGCATTAAAAATGATATAGTAATGTCAGCTTTTATTTTAAAAATATTCATTAATTTGTGAGATGCGTTTTATTACATTTAAACGCTTTAAAAAATATTGGAACTGTAGTATATTATACAAAATTGCTAATTGATATTTTATTAAACGAAAATTCAACGAAACTTTTTAAATAAAATTAATTTTAATATACACCCTTGTGCAAATTAATTGAAACAAACTTTTTTTTTCGTGTTTTTTAAAGAAGATGTTTTGGGGATGTTTCGGTTACAATGGGGTTGGACCTTTGCAGCCTATTGACGGTATGATGCGTTCTGAGCAGTACATTACTATTCCGGGAAAATAAGTTGTTCCAGAGTTGAAGAAACGATACCCTGATGGAACAGGGATATTTCAACAGGATTTAGCTACTTGCCATATGTCCAAAATTGTCAAGAAATTCATGTCTGAGAATCAAATTGAGACATTGGAATGGCCAGGGAACTCTCCGGATATCAACCCAATTGAGAATCTCTGGGCCATATGCAAGAATCGCCTATTAAATATGGACTGTACAACTATGGAGAAGCTAATCACGGCGTTAATTCATGTGTGGTACAAGGACACAAATATTATAAATGACTGTAAAAAATTAGTGGAATCCATGCCGAATCGTGTCCAAATGTTAATAAAGTGTCGTGGAGATCATATTATGAACTAAAAATTTTTGAGTTTGTATAAATTTAAATAAAATAGCATTTTATCTTAGTTTTCTGAATTTATTGAGTTTGTTTCAATTAATTTGCACAAGGGTGTATATATTATTTTGAAAAATAAATTATGCCTGCGTAATAAACAAATGAATAATTGCAGATATTTTTTTAAGGAAGAGTTTTCTCAAGAAAATATTTTTTCAATCAGCACCTTAAAGGTATAAAAAAGTCCATTGATTTTTCTTGCCTTATATTTAACGTTAATGTCAAGTTTCCTAAATCAGGATAAAATATAAAGGGAAAAAGTAAAGGGCACGTAAAGAAAAGGGAATTAAGAGGCTGTATATATGAGAGTAAATCGAGTGTAGGGAATAGTCGTTATTCAGTCCTTCTGTCCGACTAATCAGTCCCTGGAGACTAGAGACTTCCTCAATTTTTTTTCCTCCTTCTACATTGATTTTCCCTATCTTTTCACTTCCTCGAAAGTTTCATTTTCTCAAACATCAACTGAGATTCCATAAAGTTTTTTTTTATATATATATATATATATAACTGTGTAAAGGGTTTTTCTTTTATTTATACTCATTGAGGTGTGATAAGTATATTTCATGTTTGACTGCTTTGTCTTATATGGTTGATATGGCATTATTTGAAATATCTTTTCTTATTTCTATCTATTGGTTACTGAACTAAATTGCAAAAATTTTTATTAAAAAAAACGATTTAAAGTTTTTAAATTAAATTTTTAATCTTTCGATTATATCAAAATAAATTGCATTTTTTAAAAAAATAATATCATCGAGTTTTAAGAATAAATGTTACAAATCCACATTTTATAATCATCAAGCGTATAAAGTTTAAAATATTTGGAAGAACTCATAATTATTTCGCAGTATTCGTAAGATTTCATGATTAATTTGATTGGAATTCGCTTTAAATGTATGAATAAACAAAATCACTCCATATACTCAAATAATATTAAATTATTAACATAATGATATGAATTAACTAAATCTTTGGAAGCAAAGTAATTTTTCTGACATATAATATTATAAAAAATAGATGTTGCTTGTATCCTTATTACAAGAAGACTAAATCTAATTTCAGAGCCACATATGACAAACACTTGATGTAAAAAATTGCAATTTTTGCTCGAAGAATTTGGTTTACAACAAAATACATTATATCCTAATTTAAGAGGTTTTAGTAATATTAAACGAATTATATATTTTATGGACAAAAGTACAAGATTGTTTTCATAATCAATAAAACTAAACGTTTATCTAAGGGATTTCCTGAAATTAGCCATATAGTAAAACAAAACTCAAACAAAAAAAATTCAAATTTCTGTGTCTTCTGATAGTTTTTAAAAGATTAATCCCTTTCGAATTTTCAAGTATTTAAGAAAAATACAGCCCCAAACGAGAAATTCTTTGGGATGCATTAAAAAAAAAGAATAAACATTAAATGGTAAAAATGCAATCAGAATTAAACATACAGCTTGCATGGAAACTCAACTAAAATGTTATTATAAGCTAATTTTATAATAAAATACAATATCGAGTTGTTGAAACTCCTTATGATATTTTAATCCATCCTCAAATAATATAAATCTCTTTTCTTTAGAATAAATAAAATCGCTTAAGTAAATACTTGTAAAGAAATTTGCCAAAGTTTCCCCCCCCCTTCCTTTTGCTCATAGGTGCAATTCAGTCAACCTTGAAATTAAAATGTCTGAGTATTTATTTATTTTAACTCAGCAAAAGTAACATCTGCTTTCGACTGAAAACCTCTTTTATTTTCTTTCGGATTGAAATGAAAATTCTTTTAGTTGCTCTGTTCGGAGGTTAACAAGAAATGAGTTTTCTGTACGCTAACAAACTTGAAAATTTTTATAAAGTGGAATTTGGGATGAAAATGAAAAACGATGTTTGATGTTTAAGAAATAAAATATATTTTGAAAGATAAAAATTTTTGCTTAAGGGTTCCGACTAGTTTCAGTAAAATTTTTTCTCTTTAAAAAAGAACATAATGAAAATTTGTGCTTAAAGTTTGGTATGCAGGGATGTTAAAATTATAAATTTAAAGTAAAGTTTAAAAATTTAAAAAAATATTTTTTTTAGAAAATAAGGGGGAATTTGAGAGCTGAAGAACTACAAAAGTGTTTCATGTTATGCTTACCGCTTTAAAATAAAATGTATAATGCATAAATTTCAAAATAAATTTCGTTTTCTACATCAATAATTTATATACCCGTGTTTTGTACGAAATCTTCAAAACATATTTAAAAAAACAATGAAATAGAACTAAATATATTATTTAATATTGGATTATTAAAGAACAAAATATTATGACTCAGAAATTTAAAGTAAAGTTTAAATATTTGCGAAATATTTTTTTTTAAAAATACGAAGAAATTTGAGTTGAAAAACTATAAAAGTTTTTCAAGTTACAACAAAACGTAATGCATAAATTCCGAAAAGAATTTCTTTTTCTAGATTAATAATCTAATTACCTGTGTTTTGAACTAAAATCTTATGAACATATAAAAAAAAACAATGAAATAGAACTAAATATATCATTTAATATTGAATTATTAAAGAACTAAATATTATAACTCAGATCTTGATAGAAAATATCAAATTCCCTTTTAGATTTTAGCTTTTTATCTAAAACATCGCTAATATTTAGCAAAATCTAAATACAAAATTCAGAAGAATTCTATAATAAACTTGTTTCGTAGTGAGTGTTAGCGTAAAGAGATTTTCTCAAAATTAATGCTTTTTAGAAAATGCATTTAAAATGCAAGAAAATTCGGAATTGTAAAAAAATTCTGATAGCAAAAAAAAAAAGAAGGAAAAAAACTAAAACCAATTTCTGAAATGAATTTTATTTTTCTTAAAAACACAGTTCATCCAAGTAAACTTATAATTTATTAAAAAAACTAATAATTTATTCAGATAAACTAATAGTGAATTCATTAAAATACTAACTAATACAAACTAACTAATACTAACTAATACAAACTAAAGGAGAATTCATTAAACTACTCCATGAAAAAAACATTTTAGTTTCGTTTTCGAGAGTTTCCGTTTTCGGTTTCGTTAGTCAGCAGACAAAAGAACTATAACTTAATTTTAAAAAATCAGAGATCAAGAATTTAAAGAGTTTTGAGTAGTTAATGAATTAGAGTTTAAACATGGATTAAAAAAAGTTAGTCGACGTTGCTGACTTTCAACCCGGCGAATACCTTAATGATTAATAATTTGAAATCATTTTAAGTCGATGAGAGAATGATCAGCTTTTTGAAATAGGAGTATGCAATATTACGGTTAAAAGATATTAACATAATATTGCTTTGAACTGAATGAAGGTTCTGTACTTGTTACTGTTCACAAAATAGTTATGTACCAGTTCTCCAAATTTAACCGTAAAATAAAAAGAAGAATGAATTATAAAAATTCGTATATTTAAGATTGATTCGTTTGACTTGGTTCAATTCTTGTATTTTCGAGAAATTTCATTTATTGCTTAGAACTGAACCCTGGATTGTAAAAGACTTGGCTTTTAAAAGAATTTCCGATTTACCTATTATTAATGATTGAATTATTTTAAATAAATAAACAATTATATTTCTTGTTTAAGTTTGCATTTAATTTTATATCATAAAAATTAGATTACTTTAAAAAATGAAAGATTTGATTTTTTGAGATGCGTAGTTTTTTTCTAAATTAACTTTTGTTTTTCTTCTAATTGTTGTTTTTTTTCTTTGTTTTTCTTTTGTAACTTTTGTTTAACTTCTAACTCTCAAACTAAATCACTGATAACATCGTGTTTACAGCACTCCGGCTGTAACATGGGTTGTCGATCTCTTTCAGCAATCGCCAAAAAGAGTTTTCTAAGAGTATTATTTTTAATGCATTTGAATAGAATATATTTTGAATACATTTGAAAAGAATTTGTTTTGTTTCAATTTCTATTTTGATATTTTTTAAGTTTCCTTATTTGCTCGGTCACTGGAAGAGGCTCTGATGGAATTTTCTATAGGTTTTCTCCAACACAGAGTCTAATGAAAAAATTCTGCGCCTCCCAAAACTGGTCGTAAATAGAGTAGGTCGCTACTCAGAGGTGGTTTTTCCTGGAGGTATCACTGTACTTAAAAATAAAAGGAATTTGAGTACAATTATGAAATAATTTAATTTTTGAAGAAAATTTTTTTTATTTTTATGAATGATTTTTATAATGTTTTGAAAAAATACAATTTTGATGCAATTTAAAAAATATGACAATAGGTTGAAAAACAAAGAAAATGAAAATAAAATTTAAAGTCTTAATTTACGGTCACTTGCTACCCTTCCCTGGTAATCAAAATTTCTTAACTGGAATTTTTTTCATTTTCATGAAATAAAGTTTCTTCTTCAAATTCATAGAAAAAAAATATCTACCCAATTTCGCAACCAAATTAGTAATTATTGAAAAAAATTGGAAAAAAAAATAAGAAAGTTTTCACTAATTTAGCTTTAGAAATTCATTAAGGAGAACTATTTTTAAAAGAACTATTTTAAGAAACTTTAAAAAAAAATCAGAAAAATCATTTATTTCGTTTAAACAACTTGTGTTCTTCGTTTTCTTTAATTTAAAATAGAAATTTGTCAAATAAACAATACCCTCTAAAATACTCGTTTGGAACAAAAAAAAACTGGTTTACTAGATAAAAATCTTCTTTCTCATCAAAAATACACAAATTAAAAATAACAACCGACTTGTTTTAAGCGCTCAAATACAGTCGCCTATTTTCAAGACTTTCCAGACGCGAATGAGAAAAAAACAAAAAATTTTAAAATATAAAACATAAAGTTTATAACAAAAATAAAGCTTAGAAATAAGGCAAAAATGATGTTTAGAAACCAAACTATAAGACCAGTAGTCGAGAGAGAATAAAAGATGATAAACCGAAAAAAAAGAGAAAAAAAAAACCACAGTGACCGAGAGGGGCAAGTCAGGGTAATGAGAAGAAACAAACGTGATTTGAAATATTAAACAATAAGTTACCAAGGAAAAATAGAAAAATAAATGTTAGAAACAAAACTAGAAAAACTAGCAGCTGAAAGAGATAAAAGAGAAAGAAAAAACGGAACAAGAAAGACCACAGTTGCCAAAAGAGGAAAATCAGGATTATTCTAATTTATATTTCAAACCACTTTCGTTTTTTCTCATTCACGTCTGGTATGTTTTGAAAATAGGTGCCTGTTTTTGAGCGTTTGCTGTTATTTCCAATTTGTATATTTTTACCGCTATATTTTTACCGTTTGCTATATTTTACCACCTCAGTTTCTTGTGATTATTTACTTAACAAAGTTTATTCAAACTCAGAATTCGCTTTCTGATGTGCAATTTATAAACTTTAAAATATACTGAATTAATCTATTTCAAGACTCCTAACCATGTCAGTAACCAATTTCCAATTTAGTGCATCAATGCAAATAAGTTAAGTGCATTAATTCCAATAAAATCAGTTTCAAATCTAGCACTTAAAACTCTTATCATTAGATCAAAGTAAATCCCGGATATTTTAATACTTAAATACTGGAATTGGTACCCAATTCGAAATACAATATGCAATAAAGAAATTGATACATATTTTCCAAACAAATCCATTAGTGATACTATTAACGAGCGAAACAATGAGAAGGTTATTTTCATTAAACAGGTTCCAGCGTGATATTACGTATCTGAATTGTAAAATACCCTCATCTGCAACACATAAATCAAACATTCTCAAAGCAGACATTAGGGATTTGAGGGACAATGTAAAGTCTAGTTAGACGGATTTCCGTCTTCCGGTCATCTTCTGATAGCACCAATAGGAAGTAATAAACGGGGACAAGTATTAGCTTTGATTCTACCCATCAAAATGTTGAGCCATTAATAGCCGCATTGCTTAATGATGTAGGAAAAAATATATTGCAAATTTTGGATGCCTTTGACCGCCAATAGAGAATAGCAAAAATTATTCAAGATTTTATATTTATCAGTTGGATTCCCTCTGTTTATATGATTTTGATTAAATTTAAATAGGTTTAATCATTGAGCAATTTTAAGCACTCAAGGAAATTTCAGGCGTTGGAAATTTTAGATCTCCTATAGAGAATAACAAAAATTATTCAAGATTTTATGTTTATCAGTTGAATTCTTTTTGTTTATACCAGTTTGATTAAATTTAAAAAGATTTAAACATTGAGTAATTTTAAGCATTCTCGAAAATTTTGGACTTACAAAATCTTTGACTTCCAATCGAGAATAACAAATATTATTCAAGATTTCATATTTATCAGTTGGGGTTTCCTCTGTTAAATCGAGTTTGATTAAGTTTTAAAAGGTATAATTACTGTTTTATTTTAAGCATTTGAATCATAAGGTATATATATATTAAAAGAGTAAGTCTTTTCAAATAAAAAAAATGTATTATTATTAAATATTAAAACCTGAGTGGAGAAAGTTTTTAAAATTTTCATTTAAGACGTAGTGAATTCGATCCAGGCTGCCAAAAAAGCAACCAGAATGGTATACACAGCAAGGTGTACGTTGAATCTGACGTGGTTGAAAATCAACTTGTCTGTTCTTTGGTGAGAGGGGTACCAGTTCAGGCGATGTCTCTGCCATCGAACAGTCTTGGAAATTACGTTGCCTTCCTATCATCACGGTTAAAAGATAGAGCCCTTAAAAGGAGGCTATATGCTTGGCTATGGTTGGGTAATATGTGTGGGTAAACTGAACAGGGGTCTCTTCTTCACCAATTTCACAATGTTACAATTATACCTAATTTCTAATTCACCAATTCCAATTTATCAATTGCACCCAATTTCGACTGAGGAAATTGGGTATAAAGTTGCCAAGACATATCAAACTAATAAGAAAATGGCGCCAAGTGTAACATGAAAAAAAAAATACAATTGAAAGCAATTAAAACTTTTTCTGTATTGATGTGCAAAATTACAATATGTTGCTTATTTTTTGGTCGCATTAATTGTTTTTAATGAAGAAGGTACCCAAAGTTTCACTCACAAATGGAATGGTAAAATTTTATATAATTTTATTTATTATTGCCTTTAAGGTTAAGAGTTAAAATGTAACAAAAGTTTTATCAATTTCTCTTCAGTTGGGTTTTGGAAAATATAAACTTTTAAAAACATAAGTTTTGACGAGAAACTTCGAAAAAAAGTTATAAAGTATAAACGAGATATACATCGTTTTTTTTATTTACAATGGCAGAGATTGACAAACACTCTTAACAAGAACAAACATAGATAAGAGAAAAAAAGTCAATGAATCATTAGCAGATGCCTAGCACTCCAATATCTGTTCACTTCGGAGTCTCCGTGAACAGCCGAACATTCCAACGAGTACTTCCTATCCATTACTTCGAATTTCCTACAGAGTGGGCAATTCGGACTCGTAAAAATTCCAATGCGGTGGAGGTGGTGCGCAAAGCAGTCGAAATCGAGAGATTCATTAGTTAGAATTTTGCTTAAAACACGTAATCAAAATAAATAGTAATAAGTTTTGTAACACGTAATCACGTTCATTGTGATGAAACAGTAGATAAAATGGAACAGTAGACAGCGATATGCTTCGTTTTTCATCTAAGTCACAATAGAATTTTGTAAAATAAATACTGTCACGCAACGGAAAATTTGTCAATACGTTTTTGAAATTAGTTAAAAATAGTTAATGCAAATTTGAAGCGCAAAACTTGTCAGCATATTTCTTACATTACCACATGAATATAAAATATATTAAAGCAACCTTTTGCATCCAATGCATTTCTTCAATTGGGGACTTTAGAGATGGCGTCATATTCTGTTTAAAAATGCCTATTCAAATATTCTATAAATTTATAACCACTTCGAAATTGGCTAAAAATACTCTCCGGTTATTTTCTAGCCTTAAATCTAGTGGTATCTTCTTCTTATGAAATGAAAGTGGTAGTACCTGAATTACTTACTTTTATTATCGATCAAAAAAAGTAGCTCTTATCTTCGGAAGTATTGCTATCGAAATTGGAATTCATTAAATGAAAGTTGCTAATAAATTTAAAATGACACTTTTTTCTTAATGGTGAGCTTTTGGAACAAGCCATCCTTCTCAAGTTTTTTAAAAATTTAACGAATTTTTTTTCTGCATTAAACTAAATAAATTTTGTTATTTTGCTCCCTTCTAAATTTTGTAATTCATCTAATATTTTATATACTTCCCACAAAAATTATAAATGCAAAATATTATCTTATTTTTACATTAGAAGATAATATAATTTTTATGATATAACGCCAAATAAAAATTGTTACGAAGTATAGTAAATTTCAAATTTGATTTTATTAATATTTTTGTTGTTGTTTTGTTTATATCTGGCATAAACACATTAAATTATAGGGTGCATGGACCTTTTTATTTTCTATTAATTTTCATTTAAAATTAAGATTAAATTTACTTTATAAGCGGCAGGAAATTGTTTTTAAAATAAAACTCCAGAATTGGAAAAATTATTTTTGTTTGGACCAAGTTGAACAATTTATTTAAGAGAAATTTGTTCTATAACAATTGTTTATTCTGAGGTTAGCGTCGAAACTCAAAGCTCGCTCTTCAAATTATAAATTGTATGCTACAATTCATAATGCATTATGGCATAGATTTGTTGAATATATTTGGTCATTTTTTGGTTCAAAAATAATCAAACTCATAAACTCCAGTTCTACCTTCCTTAAATGTTTTGCTTGAATTGCATTATAATAATTGTTTGCATTAAACTAATTGCTTTATACGCACAGATTCGCTAATTATTTTAATTGCATATAATTGTTTTTAGAACTATTGTATTAAATCAAGATAGATAAGCTTAATCACACAATTCTGAAACAAAGTTCTTCACTAATGTGTTACATTAGAAAAGTTCACAATAAAAAACCATTACTTGAAAAAAATTTATGCTTTTTATTATCTGTGAATGTTATTTTCATATAGTATAAGTGTTGTATTTAAGAAAGATAATCAAATTAAGAGATTTATGAAATTATATTAAGGACACCATTTGAGAATAAAAACTTGTTTCATTACTTGTGAATGCCATTTTCATATAGTATTGTATTTAAGCAAGGTAAATAATCAAATTAACACATTTCTGAAACAGTATTAAAATCATCACTTGAATAAGAATTTGTGATTTTTATTATTCGTGAACACCATTTTCATACATCACCAGTATTGTATTTAAGCAAGATAGATAATCAATGTATCACATTTCTGAAACTATTCTAAGATCATCACTTGAATAAGAATTTGCGATTTTTATTATTCGTGAGCGCCATTTTCATACATCACCAGTATTGTATTTAAGCAAGATAGATAATCAAAATATCACATTTCTGAAATTNGTTTCACGTGTTTCTTGTGAATTTTATTAGAGATAGTATTTCTGTGGATTTTGTACTTCCGAGAAGCTTCTGCAATCGACATACCACTAGCAACTGCTTGCAAACATTGTTGCAACTTTTCTAAAGTGTAATCAAGGTTATTTTCTCGTTCGAGGTATTTTTTTTATAACGTCTGACAATTTTTCTGTCGAAAAAAAACGAATGAAACTTTGCACAAAGTAGCCTCACAGTGCATTTTTTTTTCATTTTCCGTTTATTTGTTATTAATTTTAAATTTTTTTTAACGCTAACATGATATAATTGTTTATTAATGTACAAATAAAAAATTTTGCACTTACGACAATTGTTTTATCAACGTCTTTGCATTTCACAGCTAAAGTTTCCACGCACACTTTTCGACATCCGACGTCCTCGGAAAATTGTTGACATTGGATGAACGAAACACACTCTGAGATAGTTTTAAAATTCGAATAGAATAATAGAAGAGACTACTATCTTCAAATTCCACACATTTTTAACGTGAAATAAACATAATACTGAATAGCAGCACTTTAAAAATGCCGAATTCGAATTTGCACAAAGTAACGCTGACGGTAGTATCAGTATTGTTTGTAAGCAGGATAGATAATCAAAATAACATATTTTTGATAGTATATTAAGATCATCACTTGAATAAAAATTTGTGATTTTTATTATTCGTGAACGCCATTTTCATACATCACCAGTATTGTATTTAAGCAAGATAGATAATCAAAATATCACATTTCTGAAATTATACTAAGATCACCACTTGAATAAAAATTTGTGATTTTTATTATTCGGCCATTTTCATACATCACCAGTATTGCATTTAAGCAAGATAGATAATCAAAATATCACATTTCTGAAACAATACTAAGATCATCACTTGAATAAAAATTTGTGCTTCAATTATAAGTGAATGCTTTTTCCAAGCATTTATTTTTTATCATCTCACTAGTACTAGTCTGTTGAAATAGTACTAGTCTGCATTTTGTATATTATTCATGACAATCATTATCAGGATAATGAAGCCTCTCCTTATGATTATAAATATTCTTTTGAATTGACTGATAAGAATGAATGCATAAGAGGCAGCATGGTTGACTAAATAAATTAAATCTGTGAGACGTGACTTTTTTACGAATAATCAATTTCTCTTTTTCCCAAAATATTAAGACTGAGAGATGTGCAGATGGTTATGATGAAAACTATATTAGCATGATAAATAAATTTAGATTAACTTAGTGTTATGAATATAAAAATTCATTCGGAAAAGAAGTAAAATGTAATTAATCAGCGTGATGAGAAAACCATATCTAAGAATTTTAATAATTAAGTTCCTTAAAAAAGCTAACTTCATTTACATGAACATAATATGTATTTTCATATTTTCAGTGTAGTGTATAATGGAAGGAATTTAATGAAATATTTGCAAAATTAAATTTATCACTAAAATTCTCGCAGGCATCTTTAATTGAAATGCTTTATTATTAGGTTTTCTTTTTAAGTGAAATGCTTAAAAAGTTAATAAACATATTTACAGGATTATATTAAAAATAATTAAATTTGTATTTATGAATTAATAAGTTAAAATAAAAAATTAAAAAAATAATCGATAAAAAAAATCATGCGAAAATTATTTAGAAAAAATATTACCGTATTAAATAAAATGATTTAATAGGAATTCAATTTAGGCAATATTTAAGAATCGTTAAATTTTTATCGAAATTTGCTTAATTTTAATCATATTTTTATTGTAATTTTTAATAATTTCCATAATAATTACAATTTTTCATTATTATTAGTAAATCACTAACAAGGGAAACTAGGGAAGTGTGACTCGCCAATTTTGAAATAAACTAGTGGAATGTATGCCTTAAAAGGAATAATTTTAGGGTGCAACATTCGTTTCGGCCCATAGAAGGTCCTGTGAGAGATAAAAAATAATTCAATATATAGAAAAATCACTATTTTATTACTTCAATGCAGACTATTAGTTATTGTAATTATCTCATACTCCAATTAATTTTGTGGTACTTTCACGTACTATATAATGCACATATATTGTCAAAATTTATTTCGAAAATTTAATATATCTGTAGTTTTTCAGAAAAGCCAGTTAGGTTAATTTTAAAAAAAATTGACATCAAACTTTCTAAAAAAAATTTTCTAAATTAATAGGAGTATGTAATTGCAAATCAATTAATTAATACGTAATTAATTATTAATTAATTAATAATTACTTAATTAATAATTAATTAATAAATTTGTCAAATAATTTATTAATTAGAAAAGTAATTAATTAACCAATTAATTAAAAATTAATTGGAGTATGAGACAATTACAATAATTAATAGTCTGCATTGAAGTAATAAAATGCTCGACTTCGCGTGCAGTTCGTCGGGCTGCCGAAGTGGGGGTGCCATCCCCTCTGCAGAGGATCAAAATTGTAATGGCATGTCTTGAATAGAAGTAAAAATATTAA
>NC_092205.1:73640145-73670346 GCF_043381705.1 Parasteatoda tepidariorum | reverse complement strand
TATATATATATATATATATAATGAGTTTTATCATAAGTAAGTTTAAAATAAAAACTAATTTATATATTATTTTTTTAGAAAAATTCAGAACAATTCTGAACTAATTCTCAACTAGTCAAAATTTCTGTCAGAAAATAATTTTTTCTAACGAAAAACATCTTTTTGTTAAAACACAATGTCTTAGTTGTAATTTGCTTTAAAATTTCTAATAAAAATTAAAAAAAAGAAAACAAACTAATTAATATTTTTTCTAATAAAAATAATATTATGATACAGCATAATATAAATCCTATGGTCTTGCAAAATTTAAAAATGAAAAAGTTTTCCAAAAAAAGAAAAGAAAAGAAAAAAGAATAGATGAGGGCTCTTAACATAGCTCGAAAGCTTTTAAAACAGATATCTCACTACATTAAAGTCATTCAAAATAAACAGATTTAGCGCGCTCGGCAATTACAGAAAAAAAAATAAAGCACTTCATCTGTAACTCCCATTCTCTTCTATAGAGCTCAAGAATTTCCCCTAAAAAAATCCAGATAAATTCTGTAAGTATCATTTAAGTTTCTCCAGTAATTCAGTCCTCTTGATTCCTATCTACAGAAAATCCCTTCCAAAGTGTGCCAGGAAAAAGCAAAATCCCCCTTCTCTCTTAAGAAAATCCCTAAGAAGAAAACCATTTTTTGTCTTCTTTATTTTATTTATTATTTCTCATGTGCTGTCTGATTGGTGTTTTATCAAGAACCACTTTTGCGAAGAATGCCCAACTGAGATGGTTCCTGATGTTTTTCTTCTTCCCTCTTTAAAGGAAAAAAGGGATATAAGTATTTTCCTTCAATCACATTAAGCGAAGACGGACTGTCTGGACGATAGGGAATTATCGCACCAGGCTGTCCAGTCAACGTTTTCGACTGGTCACTTATTGGGTTAGTCCCCCTTGGATGGACGCTAGGGAAATGACCGAGAGTGACACGGAGGGCTTTTAGCTTTAAACCGAGGTGTAACAAGATTGAGATTCTCAGTTCGTCTAAGAACGTTGCTTTTCTATCATATTTAATTATTTTCAATCCCTTTTAAAGGCCCAAAAGTTGAAAGAAAAAAAAATTTTGGCCAATTTTCAATCGGGCAATTACAATTAGTGCCTAATGTAAAATATTCGATCGAATCAAAATGCATTTTCGTGTAAAACAATGATATACAGGTTGTTATGTAAAAACCATCCGTTCGCTTGAATGTATTTTCAGAATCTTTATCAAAAATATAAAAAAAACATACTCTTTTGGAGTCTTATATTAATATATATGTAAACGAAGAAAAAATGAGGACTTTTTCGAAATTTGACAAATAACAATACAGGAGGATGAATGTAATAAATAACAAGACAGTGCTAGAAGAAAATAGAAGAAAAAAATAAACATTATTAGAAACACTTTCAAATTTCCTCCTCCAATCAAATCTGTTTTGATGTTTAATACAGTCGCCTTTGTCTACAATAATTTTTCAAGTTTTAATAGCAATTTTGTTTTTATCTTCTCTTAAATTTTAACTTGGGACTAGATTCATACATTTTTGTTTTGTATTTTGATGAGGACTTTAAAAACATAGATTAAAATATTTTTTAAGGACCACCTTGTGAATTATCCTGGAAAATTAATTTAGTGTGATAAACAACTAAAACGGATTAATACTTTTAAAACGGACAGAATAACTTGATACTCAAAAAGTATGTGCATTGTTGTTATTTCTTTGTTGTTGTTGCAAATAATGCATTTAAAAAACTGTGGTGCAATATCTCGCCAAATATGATGTTGAAAAATACAAAAAATTGGAGAAACACTTTATTCCGGGTTAACACCAAATCGGGCATTTATTCACAATTTAAAGGGTGTAATTTGAACCAAAAACTCTTATAATAGAATTAGCTTACACCTAACTCACACTCATTCACACAAAACGATAATTATTTTTCCATCCAGAAACAAGGATGCGTTGGCGTGCTTTTTTTAATCGCCAGTATTACCAGACCTTTTATTGTAATTTGTTGCTGGTCGTTAAAATTGGTATGTGAGTTAATTGTGCAATAAGGATAGTTATATTTTGTTTTTTAATTCTCTATAAACTATATGAATTGATTTTAACATGTATAATTTTTATCAGCTTCTATCTGCTAAGCCTAGTTTTAATTCGTCTCTATGTTATCCCAGTGCTTCTCGTATGTTTAAATTAAAAACTAACTTTATTTTGAAATTTAGTGTACCATTCCAAATTAATGATTCTTACTTTATATTGTATGGTGGTAATACATTTACTTACTCCCATGAGTATCTTATTTTACTATAATTATAAATGTTAATACTACTGAATACAACAAATATGGTGGTGGCTGTTTTATACCAAATAACGAAATAGAACATTCTTGGTATAATGGAACACCACTTTGGTGTAAAGTAGTTGCCACCACTTTTGGTGTTAAGATACACGAAATTGTTTTAGTGTAGTTTAAAGTGTTGAAAGTAAAACTTTTTTCTGAAACTGATTAAAATATTCTAAAATCTCGAAATAAATTTTTTTAAAGAGAAATGGAATGGCATTACATGCAAATTAACTTATATTACCCAAATATTTCGTGCATTTTGTAATGTAAGAAGAAGAATGTTTCGCTTATAAACTTTGGTGTTTCACGACCAACCCTGAAAATTGTCCTTGATGTTTCATTATCTGAAGAATTTTAGCTGCTATAGCTCAGGGGATAGAGCGCTCATCCTCCAACGAAGTGAACCGGGTTCGAATCCTAACAATAGCTGGTCGATACGAATCTACACAGACCACAGTGCTTAGGTGAAATATCCTCAGTGGTAGGCGGATCAAGGGTTAGAGTCCCTTTGCCGTAAGGGTAACCATGGGAGGTTTTCGTGATCTTCCTCTCCATGTAACGCAAATGCGAGGTAGTTCCATCAAAAAGTCCTCCACGAAGGCCAATTCCCCCCAATCTTTGATCCAGGAGTTCTCCAGTCTTCTGGATTGGGATCAAAATTACAAGGCTACGAAGTTGAACATTAGTAGTAGAAAATCCAAAAATTGAATCGGGTGCTCAACGGCTGTAATAAAATAAAATATTCTAAGGTATCATAGTAAAATATCTCAGGTGTCTTGCTACAGTACTTTTAGTGTAAAATAGTGACCGCCATTTTTGCTCTTAAGATTCGCTAAATTTTTTTTTTAGTCTACATTTTTGAACCAGCAAATAGTGTTTATTTTTCGAACAGTTCATATTTTTAGTATTTCTTCCAGTTATCATGTGCTTTTAAATAACGTACTCAAAATGTCATATTACTCACGTTAAAATTCCCACACATAATTGTAAATGTTCAAGGTGTAACTTTGGTGCAAATTTGTTTTACTATTGGGGATATTTATTGTAAATTTTAATTTAACAAAACGAAATAAAAAGATTTTTAGAAAAGTAAATATAATTTGTTTACAAAACTCTTTGAAAACATTAAACGAATATTGATAGAACGCCAAGAGACAAAGAGTACTTTTAATTCAACGTTATAAAATTAAAATAGATATCCAATAATTTTTAAGCAAGGAAAAAGATAGTATTTTTTTTTTATCTAGAAAAAATATTAAATAAGACATACAGTTAAAAGATTAAAGATTATTCTTTTATTAGATAGAACAATGGAATTTTAACTATGCATATAACTAATAAAGTTTTATCATAACTAAATTGCTCCACTTAAAACAATTGATAAGCAAATTTTGGAAACAATACTTTTCATTTATTGTTAATAATTTTTTCATTACTCTGAAAACAATTAATAACCTGTTGTGTCACAAACACAATGAGTCAGGGTTTACTATGGAATATTCCAGATATTAAAAATATAATCTGCTGCAGAATAGGAAGTGTTAAATAAAAAGAAAAGATAGGTTTCTAAGTTATTAATTACTTTCTGTCTGAAATTTCTCATACATAATATCTCAAAAAACGCTTCATAATAATGTGTTAGCGAAAACAAATTTTTATAATCGTTATATCTCTGCAATTTCTAACATACATAATTATTCAGTTATTGTATATTAATAGGTTCAATGTATTAATAGGTTTTTGTTATTCATTACGGAATAAAATATGACTTTGGGCAAAGTTTTTCAATGCAGAAGCTTAAAATTAAAATATACTAGGAAACAAATTTTTTTTGTTACGTTTATGCAAATATATGATATTGTCTAAATTGTGTGTGGGGGTTTTAAATATGAAATTAGTTTTGCTCCTAAAGTTACAGATTTTTTTTAAAAAGACATTATTAGTCTATATTTTGTCAAAATGTACAAGTTTAAAAACGTTGAATATAACAGGGGATCGTATAAATGCTGTGACAACTTCTTGAGGAGTAAGATTATAATTGCATGGAAACTCGTGCCTGAAATATGACGTACGCGGCTAGGTGCCTTCCTATTATGACCTGTTTGGAAGCATGCTAAGAAACAGCTCATAGTAGTGAAGCTCCCCAAGCCGCATATGACGACATTTTCAGGCATGAGTTTCTAGGCAATTTTAGCCCTAATGATGCATCCTAACTCAACTAGAAGTTTGTCGCAACATCAATGCGATCCCCTGTTATATTTAACGTTTTTAAACTGGCACATTTCGACAAAAAATAGACTAAAATATCATTAAATAGCAAACTGACGCTTGGAGAGAGAAAACGATTGCCGATTTGAAATCAGCGATACAAAAGTATCTAAAATCTATTAAAAAAATCTCATGCAACAGAAAACAAACAAACAAAAAATGTTCACCAGATAAATCGATTGAAATGCTTCACGCTAAATACTTTATAACTTTAAAAAGCGTCAGATAAAAAGCTTTGCATGCTTTAGTTTCCGACTCTAGGTTCTACAATTTGAAAAGGCAAATACCCCGCCACATGAGCGCACAGGTAACTTTAAGTGCTTTAGTTTATTTCGAAACATTCCTAACTGACGAGGTTAAATTTCAAGTACGAGAAATAATTTATCTGATGTTAGTCGGAAGTATTTCATAGGAGTGAAACTAATTATGTACTAAGATAATAAAATCATTGAAACATTCATGGAGGAACTAATCAAGAATAAGATTGCATTAAGTGATGAATAAACATTCCATTTTAAAGAATCTAATCACCCAAAAAGTAAGAAAAAAACTCCCGTATCGTAAATGAGAGTATTTCATATTGGCAGAAATAAGCACAAAATAAGAGACTGAAAGGGAATAAGATGGTATGATGCTAATCTAAAGATTCTATATTGGTGGAAATAACCACCAAATTTGAGCTTGAGTTGAAATTAAGTGCTTCTGAAGCATTTTATAGCGGTGAAAATAATCATCCATAAAGGGAACAAGACTGTAGGAGATCAATTTGAAATATTCAATAGTGGTGGAACCAATCAAAAAGCACGAAATTAATATTGCATTAAGTGATTCAGAGGTATTCTATATTGGTGACAATGTTCGTCCAGTAAGGGAATAAGAGCGTATGATGTCAATCAAAACATTCTATATTTGTGGAACTAACAACCAAATTTGAGAATAAGATTGCGTTAAGTAATTCTGAACATTCCATATTGCTCCAACTGGTTGTTAAGTATGAGAATAAGATCATTTCATGTCATTTGAAGCATTCTATTTTGACAAAAATAATCATCGAGTACTAGAAAAAGACTGATATATTTTTGAATAATTCATCATCAATAATTAAAGGAAACGTTGGGTGCAAAAAGAAATTAGAAAATTTCAAAAAACACTATAGAGGAGAATTCTAAAACATTGCGTAAATACTAATTAAAAGTTTAAAAAAAAAAGGTTTAAGAAAATTATTTTTAAAACAAAAAATTTGGGGAAATTTATTGGCTTGAAAAGAATTTATTATGCTTAACGGTTTCTTTTTAAGTATACGTATTGTATATGGCCATTGTGTATGGCCTTGACTACATCACATATAAATTGCGTAGTAGTCATATAAAATAAAAATACCTGTTACATTTTCATAAAAATGCTGGTAGTTCTATATTTTAAATAGAGTTAACATGTGTACCTGGTCTTACTCCACTAGTATTATAAGACCAGGTACCGGAGTAAAAACAGAAAGTAGCGCATCGATGATTTCGCAGGAATGATCGTAAGCAACTAAACAATCAATATCTTGACTAAATCTGACAATTTCTAGGTTGAGCACGCCTTGGAATCTTAACTGTAGGTCTTACTCCACTTTCCCCAATATATTTTAATAAAATGTGAATTTCGCTCAACTGTAGTGATTTACGCTGAACTTAAAAAAAAAATTTAAATAGATTTTATAGAAATAATTTAATAGAAATTTCGCACCGTTGTTCTGAATTACAACAAATTAAAAAATAATAATTTAAATAGAACAGAATATATAATGAAAATATGCGTCAGCTTAGCGTGTATGAGTAAATATTTAAATATATGCCCATAAGTTCAAGCTTATCAATACAAAATATAATAGAAATCTATAATCTGAAAGGTTGAACAATAGCAAAATGATCTTTAAGTTGCATAACAATAGAATATCTTTACCATGGAGTCAGAATTTTTTTCTGTTGATCGATACTGTTGCAATCGATTCAGAAAAGAACAATGCAAGCTTTTTTGCATGGTTAAAGCTTCTGCATGAGAGGCAAAGAATAAGATAAAAGAACAAAGGAGACAGGTGTAAGCATACTTATTCTCTTCAGCGTTGCCGAAACAGAAAGAAAAGCATTTAACTTTTTTTACTTAGCCTTTTTTATAGCTGAAATTTGATTTTAAAAAATACTACTAGTCAACTTCCTGTTTCTACATACTAGTTATTTTACCACCAGTTGTTATCAAAAAAAGACAACTAGCTTTGTAAACATAAAAGTATCAGAAATGAAATTGATACCGCATTGTCTTAACAGCCATTTTAAGAACTTGATACCGATTGAAATCTTTCAAAAGTAACAGTTCTGAAATAACCATCTTAGTCAATTTGTGTTCTTAGTCGATAGTACGTTATAATTCCGCTACGTGATAATACGCTAAATAAAATACGTTATAATTCCGCTAAAATAAGATTTGTTCACTTCCTGTTTCTACATACTAGTTATTTTACCACAAGTTGCTACCAAAAGAAAAGGCAACTAGTTTTGTAAACATAAAAGTATCAGGAATGAAATTGATACCGTATTGTCTTAAGAGCTATTTTAAGAACTTGATTCCGTCTGAAATCTTTCAAATGTAGCAGTTCTGAAATTACCATCTTATTCAATTTGTGTAAAGTACGTTATAATTCCGCTGCGTTATAATACGCTAAAATAAATACGTTATAATTCCGCTAAAATAAGATTTGTTGAGGTTGTCCATAGTTAAGAAAATGACACTATGTACACTAACTTTAACTTTCCATTGATCAGAAAATAAATAAGTAACTGAAATCCATTTAATCTTATCCATTGGTTACAGAAATTAAATTCTCGTTGTTACAATTTGACGTTTTATATTGGCTATATATATTGGTTATGTTCTACAAAATGTAGTGTTTAATTTTGCTTTGATAAAAACGCTTACTTAAACATAACGAGTAAATCTTTTATACTTTCAATTTGTTAAAAAAAATCTATCGTTACACAATAACTATTTTATATTTATGTTTATTACGAATGGGAAAGAAAAACATCGTACATTTACTTGTTGAAACTTTTTGTTGAATAGGAGATAACGCTTAATACAGTTGCTTTTTGACGTCTTTTGCTGTTTGACGTCTTTTTTTGAGGAAATTTCTGAGTTTCGTTCACATTTTATATACTTTTGAATAAAATATTATACATTATAAACCAATTTAAATTAAAAAAAAAGTAAGTTTCATATTCATACTCACTAATCCAGTTCGACATAAACATTTCCATATTAATTTTCATTAAAATTATGCTAAAACGTTCCGAATGATTCGTTTCGAAGATGAAAGCAATGAATTTGAAAACAAACTAAAAATATTAAGCACGACATATTATTCCAAAATACATTTGGAATAAATGTTTTAATCTTAACGAATGTACCAGCTTTATGTTAAACTTCATTAGGATACACGAAAATTCTTCTGTATTTATACTGTCTAGACCCATTATAATTTTCCATTTTATCCAATAACAGTAACTCAATCAAAAACGAGGCTTCTTCAGCGATGAAATCAAAATCAACGGCTTTTGTAGAATAGAGAATATAACAATAACCATAAATCTCACTAGATTAAAATCTGGAAACGGGTTCGCCATTTTCTTTTACCGCTCTTGTCGAATGGCAAAAGAATCGTTCCATTTTATAGTATTTCCGACTGGAATATGGATGTTCCAAACGCATTCTGATAAAAATAGTGATTTATTGAAATTTAGTTACTAATGATTTTTGGTATTTTATTTTTAACGGATCATTTGTTTCAGTTTTTGGGCAAAAGGAAGGTGCAATAAATCACCCTTGTTCCTCCTTTTTTGTGGAACGACGGAAGTAAGAATTTCAGTTGCAGAAGGCGTGCGTGTATTAAATGCATTTATCAAGAATATGGAAGGAGATATTTTTCTTCGCACATGAGCAGCCATTATTGTTGTGTCTGGGGACAGAGTAAAATGGTGTGTGAGGAAAGCTGGATTGCCAGTCTTGTGGGTTAAAGGAACATTTGCTTATCAATTTAGACAGTAGTGTGGCAAAGAGAACCATCAGATATTGCGCAGTAAATTTCAGACCATGACATTCGAAAAAGAGGATAAGTTCAAGATAAGATCTTGATATAGAAGAGTATATTATAGGTATTAAGAAGGACGCTTATACATTGTATATTTTATAGCAACACATTAACATTTTCTTTCTTTATTTTTTTAAACTGTTTTTATTACATCTTCTTAGAATCCTTCACATCTTTTACATCTTATTACATCTTTTTTGAAACTGTATTTATTACACAAATCTTCTTAAAACATTCAAGTAAATATATCTACAGTCGGACCTCGTTATAGTGAACTGTCAAAGGAGCCAAGAAAAAGCCCATTATAAATAATGGTTCATAATATCCAAATTCTTTGAAAAATATTTTTAGCGTATTGATGAAGTAGTTTTGGAAATAGTGATTGCAATTGGTATATAATTTGCTTACTAATCACTAACTAAATATGTTAAAGCCTCCCTATAACGGGTATTTAGTATTTTTGGAAATAGAGATTGCAATTGGTATATAATTTGCTTGCTAATCACTAACTAAATATGTTAAAGCTTCTCTATAACGAGTATTTATGTTTTTTGGAAATAGAGATTGCAATTGGTATATAATTTGCTTGCTAATCACTAACTAAATATGTTTAAGCCTCTGCATGATGAGGTTCATTGCAGCTAATTTCTTCTTATAACGAAAATTTCAATCGAGACGTCAAATAACATTAAAAGTGTACTTCTTATAACGAAGTGATTGTTTCCCTATAACTAAATGTTTAGACGTTCATCCTTCAATTTTTGTTCTTTTTGGAAGATTTGAAACTTCTGAGCAATCCATTCGTTCCCCCATGAGCCTGTTTTTGAAACTACTCGCATTATTCAAGCCAGCGATATTTATTTTTAAACTCTCATTTGTATTTTACTCCATTTTCATTTGAAGTTGCCATGATTTTGAACTTTTTACATTGACTAAAAGTTTTGTAACAATTATTTAAATTTGAGTCAACAATAATCGAACTACTAAGACATCAGCTTTCTCAATCTAAATGTAAATTCAGCACATAAGTGCTTCTAAAATATTACGATTTTTATGATGATTTTCGAAACATAACAGAATGGTACTTTTTAATAAACTTTGCAAAAATTTATTAAAAAGAATAGCTGTTTACCTTTTTAAAATTTTTATATTTTTATAATTCATTCAATCCTGAAGTGGCTTCAAATTTGCTAACTGTTAGGTGTAGAAAATCGAAATTATGTTTAGAAATTTTACCATTAAATAGAGCTTAATTTAAATTGAATTAATATTCATAGCATTTTAAAGAATATCTGTTTTAAGTATTACTCAAAATGTGTTTACCAACCAATCTCTGAAAATTCTTAGAGTAATTATTAATGGTATAGTCGAAAATTCGCCGATTCTAATTATTGAATGTATATAAAGGTTAAAAATTTAATCATCCAATACAAAGTTAATTTTCGAATGCAATCCATCACTTTTGACAAAAGCCTTTAAAATTAACTCCCAGTCTATTTAAGAACCGATAACTAATTAAACTTTTCGACCACAAACCTTTGCCACTCAACAAATGCACAAATAACAAGTTACACAGTCAATATTAATAATAAATTATTGTAGATTAAAAACTCCTCCCTTCGCAGTTATTGGATGTAAATTCTGGCTTTGAATTATAGAATGTTTCGAAGACTGATAGAACTGTACAATTTCAAAATGGTCTGGAAAAAATAGTTAAAGTGCTGAAACATTTTATGATAGCAACAGGAACGCTAAAAGTAAGATAGCAAAAATTAACCTAATAAAATCTATTTATTAATTTTTATCGGAACAATTACAATTATCATCAATGATGATTGAAAATATTGTTATTTTATAAATTTTGAATCTTCAAACACTTTTTTTATAATTTGAATTTTTATATTATTTTAAAGCTGGCGTTGAACAGATGAACCAATTCTGAGTTTATGCCTATGAATGATCAACTTAATATCCTCCTAATTTGGAAGACAAGGAGACTGCTGTATAAAGCATTAGTACAAACTAGCCTTTTGCATAGAGGACTTTTTAATGCAAGTAACCGGCATTTGCGTTACACGGAGAGGGAAACCACAAAAACCTACCACGGTTAGCCCGGCGGCTTGGAAATTCTAATCCCTGATCCATTTACCACTGAGGATATTTTACTTCAGCATTGTGGTCGTTGCCAACCGGGTGTGGAATTCGTGTCAAACAGCTACCTCAGGGATTTGAAGTTGGGAAAATTTTATTCCCTGCGCCAGCAGGGCTATAACCTGCGATTAAAATTAATTACAAGAGCAATTAATTACGTCTGCCTGTTTTTACTGACTGGAAAACTAAAAACAAATATTATTTTCAAAGGCGTTCGTTAATTTTACGGTAATGTTTACCATTTCAAAAACTGTTGTTTGTAAGATACTATTTTAAGGGTTTTTTCGGTTAACATTGCCATCTGTAGACAGACTTTAGTAACTAATTTTGATAGTTGGAGAGATAAAAATAATTGGTCTTCTAAGTAGAACATAGTATTTAACATAGAACATTGAAATTTGCAAGATTTTATAAATTTGGTATAACACATAAAAATGCAGATGTCAAAGTAAATGATCCGGTAAGGTGAACAGTTTCTCGATATAGACTGCCATTATACTCTTTGATTAATTTCTCTACAATTTCATTATGAGTGCTAAAAAAGTTTTTCAGAAAGACTTCGAAAGAGCCGCTGTGGCTCAGAAGATAGAGCTTTCACCTTCCAATGAGGTGAACCGAGTTCGAATCGCAGCGCTAGGCTGGTCAATACGAATTCCGCACCCGGCTCACACCGACCACACGACTGATATAAAATATCCTCAGTGTTAGACGGATCACGGGTTAGAATCCTCTTGCCGTCAGACTATCTGTTGGAGGGTTTCGTGGTTTTCCTCTCCATGCAACGCAAATGTGGGTTAGTTCCATCAAAAAGTCTTCCACGAAGGAAAATTTGTCCTAATACTTGATCCAAGAGTTCCCTTATCTTCCGGATTTGATTCAAAGTTAGAAGGCAAAGTTAGAAGGCAAAGTTAGAAGGCTTATTAGTCGTAAACCCAAAATTGGGTCAGTTGTTCAACGACGGTTATAAAATAAAATAAAATGACTTAGAAAATATAAAGAAATGAATAATTGAGCTACTCAATATGGCATTATTACAGTCATGTACGTTTTAAATAGTGTTTAACACATAGTAACATGAAAAAAAGAAATATTTCATTTTAGCAATCTATATTCCTTTTTCCTCATGATCAGGCAAACCTTTTTCTGCGTAGTAAAAATTATGATTAAATATTTATTTAAAAAATCTGACTAGCTCAAAAACATAATTTTTGGCCAATTTTCCAAATTTCCCTATACTCTTAACTTTCTAAAATTTTATTACTTTTGTTTGCATCCAAGTTATTTAACAATGTTACAGCAGTTTTTACAGCAGTGGATAGACTAATAAAGCCTTTAAATGCGTTTATCCCAAAATCAGATTTTTTGTACATTTTGCACCCCTTTAAACACTCGTGTTGTTTTTAAAATAATTGTCTACAATTTTTCATGCGTGTTTATGATTATAGTACGCATGTTTTGGGCGACAGACTAAGAGAAACAAATGGAATTACATTTTTATGCATTTTTTTTTCGCAAAGGCAAGTGTGGAATTTTTTAAGCATTTACTTTTTTAACTACATTGATCCCAAACTCTGTAGTATATACACTTGCTTTTAAGATAATATTTCAAAACAGAGTTGAAAGCCTTCTAAATAAGATACTCAAAGGATTTTTTGTTTTAGGCGATAGAAATTTTTTCACAGTGTTTAGCGTATATGCAAAAAAATTCCTTATTTTGACCTAAAAATGCCCATTTAAAATAATAATAATAAAAACTTTTTTTTCCAGTTTTACAAGTTTTTACACATAATAAAACATATAAACTAGTTTTTTATAATTTTATATAAATATTTAAAGCAAAAGTTGTCGAAACTAGTCGGATACTTTAAGGTAAGTATATATTAAAGATATATTGTTGTTTAACTTAACATTTAAGGAACCAACCATAATTTATAATGTGGAAAGTCAATATTTCGCTTCTTTTTATTATGTTTAGGGGGAAATAAAAGATAAATCATTTGCATTTCTGAAGAGAAACTCCTATTTTCCATAATTAAGCGAATTTTTATCATATAATGTATTCATTGTAACCGAAAAAATATAATTTAAATTTTTTATAACCAAATATTAATTTAAAAAATAAATTATATAACAAAATAAATTTTTAAAAAAATGAGATATTTAAAATACACAATCATAGCAGCACATAGTTATTAAGTTTAACTGAAATATTTTGGTAAAGACCACCATTATTTTACTTATTGCACTAATTATTCCATATCATTATGTCTTTTGTAGAGTATACATATTGAGGAACCCTCAATTTAAACGTTAAAAATACATTTCCTAAAATGTTATGATTAAAATAAAAATTTAACAATATACATAAAAGGTTGTTTATATTTATTCAGATTTTACTAATGACTTCTTACTTGGTAGGTTACCATGCGTTCCGTATGTTGATGAAATATATTAACGTCAACAATACGTATATTTAATTTGAGAGCTTACGAAACTACTGTATAATTTATCTAAAATTTATATCTTAAATTGTATAAAACAACTATTGGAAAATTAAAGTTTACGTAAATTTATACGTAAAGAAATTTCTTCATTTTGAGTATATTTTAACAAATCATTTTTGAGAAGAAAAGTTTTTTAACTTAATTTTAACTTATCATCATTAAATAGTAAAAGCGTTAGTTTGATGTAAAAGTATGAGCTAAGCTTATTTTACTCTTTCAGGAATAATTAAAACTAAACTATTGCAATCTTCCTATTCGTGATATTTTTTAGTTAAATAAGAGTTAGCATTAAAATATACAGAATGTTATAAAAAAATATAAAAATGAATTATCTTATTTTAAGATATAAATTACCAGAATTTGGTATTATTTACTGCGCGCTTCTGGTTCTATTGGAACACCAAAAACTTTTACCAAGGTGATTTGCTAATAATTTTAATAAAATTAACAATAAAATATAGTTTTACTATATGTGATAAACTTTGGTAAAAAAGGCAAAATTTGGTATATTTTGTTATGATATCTTAGAATATGGTACAAAAACAATTTATTTGATTAAGTTTCCAGTTCAGTTTTAGATTTTCTACTATATGTGTGGCAATAAGAACTATAATTTTGAAAACCAGAATTTCAGGTAAACCATTACCATATGAACAGAAAAATCACGAAATGAATGGTTTAAAAAACTATATTTTGATTTTAATACTTAGAATAATGTTTTCTTTTCTTTTTTTTTGTTACTAAAAATCTCATTGCTAAGCAGCAGGGTAATGTTTCCAAATTGCTTTAACTGTGTAAATCTAAAACTAAATAAACTTTTAATTAGCAAGAAAAATTAATTTCTAAATATTGAACATATTTGATTTACATTTAATAATTAATATCTACTAAAAACTAAAAACCCTGCATTTTTTAAAAAAACTTCTTTATTGTTCAATATTTTAATATGTAAGAAAGTAACTTGTTTTTTATTTTATTTGAGGACTTCTTGGAATATCATAAATTAGTTAAAATAAGAATAAGTTTAAAACTTTGTATGAATAATAATGTAATAAGCAAAATGTTCAAATCCTATTATGCTTTTCGGTCATATAATTAGAAAACTAATCTAATTTGTTTGAAAGAATACAAAATTCTTTCATAAAATGCATTTAAAATAAGTAAAAAAGAGTCAATAATGAAATTAAAATCTTCTTAAAATAAAAGGTTTTAGCTTTAATCTTTCATATTTAATATTAATATAAAATATGGAAGATTTACTTTGTTAAATTTCATTATTTAATAAAGTTTGTGGCATCTGATTATAATTTATCGAGACATATAGCCGTGAATTAAAAGCATTTGTTATAATTTTTATTTTTCACTTAAATTTTTTAAATGTTAAGAAAATAATTAAAGATAAATTATTATAGACGGTATAAAAATATGGAACAAAAAATGTTTTGATAAACATTTAATTTTTATAATTTTTCGGGCTAATCATAGGAATTAATAATAAGCCTAAGTAATTGTAGAAATATCGATCATCAGTAAGATTAGATAACTTATGAAAATGATTGTAGAATACAGATATCTATAAAATACAAAATATCTTATATAGGACTGCAAGGATTATATAGGACTGTTGAATAATATATTTTGTTTTAATAAAGTGATTTGTTGGAAAAGATTTTTAATATAATTTTGAAACTAAAGATTTTAAGATTAAAAAGATTTTAATATATTTTTATTTTTATACAGTAAGTTAATTATAAAGGGTATTTACATTTAAATGCTTTCATAGAAAATTTAACCGCTTAGTTTTTAAAACCATTTTTAGCACTATAATGCAAAATATAATGATAGATTTTTTAAAATTCATTTTCCCATTTATTTTGAAAGATACAACAAAAAAAAGTATTTTAAAAAGATTATTGAATATTGTGCTTGTAACATTGTATTACTTCGAAGAAAACATATCTCAACTCGTTTTCTATGTAAATACAATAAATAATTACTATTTCAGCAATTCATCAGTTTTAAAACTACTTTCATTATTTAAGTTCTAAATAAAGCTGTAATAACAAAGACACCAACTGCATAATGTAGTATTTGTTTCACAAATAAACTTAACATTCTTCAAAATGTATGTTAATTGTTAAGCACTTATGTTTAATTTGTATCGCCTCCAGTCAAATTGAAATTGTTTCTCAAGGACTTTAAGCAACTTTTGCCAACCACTTCCACTGACACTGCATTAAGGGCTTTGTCCTCAGCTCTTTGTTTGACAAAAGATGAATTAAACATGCCATTCCTCAACTTATTGTAATTGAAGTCAGTCCCTGCAAATATTTCTCCATTAACAAAATAGCTTATCTCTAAAGCTTGTTTGTTCATCAAAAGAGGAACTTTGCAGTAAAATGGAACATTTTATCACGCATGCAAAAAGGCAGACGATATTTTTTAAAATCAGTCGTTGGCGCCATTTTAAAGGGTTTCAAAAGCGGCCATTAGCACATACAGTGCATTTAAGAATGAACGGTTATGGTGGGGAAAAAGTGCAAGTTTATGCATATATTTGTCCTCGATGATGGATTGTCAGTGAAGAAGAAAGCTATTTATGGTTTTTACGAGGCACTTTTAGGCCATATATTCCATTTTTTTTTTATTATCTAGGGCTTCAACTTTTGGCTAAACTATTTCGAGTATTATGGTATATTGAAAAATTTTGAATTGAATAATAATTAAATAATAAATTTGACTCTATAGTCAATTTTGTCAGATATAATCATATAGACATATAATTAAGAAAGTAAGTACATTTTACGTTTCACACACTTCCACACTTAATAAACTTCTTTTCTACTTTTGAATAATATATGTAAATTTTGTCTTTGAGATATCTTTGCCAGTCGCTCCAATAATTTCAAGAAATTTATTGCTGTTAGATTTCATAAGTTGCTTTTACAAATTTGTTGATCCTTTGAAAAATTTTTCTTCAAAAACGAAGCCATAATATATCTTAATCTATCGATAAATGGTATTTTTATTAATTAAGAAAACAGTTATTTTTCGTCACATATCTTTAGTATATTTTTTAATTAAGAAAACTATGATCTTTAGTCATATATCTTTGGTATTTTTTTAATTGAGAAAACGATTATCTTTCGTCGCATATCTTTAGTATTTGTTTTTTTTTTAATTATGAAAACGATTATTTACGTTGCATATCTTTAGTACCTTTTTTAATTAATATGATAAGCTTTGATCGCATATTTTTTGTATTTTTAATTGCTTAGAAAAAATTTCCCCATACAAAGTTTTTAGATAGTGATTTCTTCAAAAACAATACAGTAAAAGGAATAAAATAATATTTGGAGAAAAGTCTTGGAAATTAGTAGAGAAATTTTAGTTTCCTAGGTGCAAAATCTGGTTATTGAATTTAATCGAGAAATTATCTATTTATTAATATGCAGTCGGAAATAGAGCAATAAATTTTCTAATATAAAATTTAGTTACATTTTAGTTATTTAGGAATAAAATTGGAAGATTTCTGGTTATTGAGTTTAATCTAAAGTTTATTTATTTATTAACATGCCATCTGAAACTTAATGATAAAGTTTCTAATGTGCAGTAAAATTTAGTTTACGAATTCACTGTTCTGTCGCTATTTTGTTTTAAACATCTATGTTGTACTTGAACATTTATTAACAATTCAACAACACGGATGTTTTAAACACATCATTATCCTATGCTATAAAGTATTTATTAACAAAAAAATCAATCTAATTTCCGTGACAATTCAAGTAATTTTCTTGTTTGATGTTTGTTATTTGAATTATAGCTCTATAATTAATTTAATTAATATATTAAACGAAAACTATCGTAAAAGATATATAGCATCAAAAACATTGTGGGAAAAATCAATGTTTTCCCCTCTATTTACACAATCTGAAGTGGAACAAAATATTCAAATAATGAACTCTCTAGTTCCTCATTTCTCCTCTGAGCTTCAAAACAAATGCTTTCCTCAATAACACCGTCCTACTAAATTTCTTTTTATTTGAATTCGATTCCCATCAGTGGTTATTTTTGTGGTTTCCTCTATCAAAAAACAAAAACACGAAGAGAAACTTAACGTTGTATTCATGTTGGCAATATATCGACATAAAACCGCTTTCGATTTTAGTTCTTGTTTTCTTTACTGCATAAATAAAAGCAATTTCTTAATATGTCACTTTTGTGGATAACGCGATCAATCCTAATTTTCTCTGTTCTCTGACACCAAATGGGGAATTGGTGTGTGTTTACAAAACTGTCCCCATTTCGTGACGTGTCATTCTTAAGTGTCAAGCGATAGAGGGGGTAATAACAGCTTCTAGCATATTATCTGGAGAGTTTTTAAAAAATACATACAAACTCTTTTAAAGTAGAATTTACGTCAAATTCTTCTTTTCGTGTTTGGGAAAAATACGTTTTGAGAAATGTGTATAAGATGTTACTTGAATGCGAAAGAGATCAGTCTGAAGTAGAGGAAACATTTTTGAGGTTTAGATTTTAATCGAAAATATTATTTTGTAAATGTTTTGTTTATTGTTCTTAGAATTCTTTATCGAATAAATATCGTGAAATTAAAACAAAGAATGGAAAATAGACGTATCTAATTCATCAACAAAAAAAAAGCGCAATAAAGATTTATTTTAAAGTAAAAGAAATTATTATGAAAATTAGTTAATTTTCAATTATATGTAGATCAATTCAGGGATTAAGTATATAGTTTGTAATCTGCGGAACTGTTTTGTGAAAAATAATTATTATTCGTAATATAAATATTAATTTCTTTCCTTAATATGAGAATCGCCTGAATAATTGTTTTGCCATTTACCATTAAAAATTCCCCATTACTTTTTAAGAAAACATCACATTCTTGCATTAAACTTCATAAATATAAATATAAAGATGCAAAGCTGTAGAGAAAATACATAAGAAAACAAAGATACAGCAGATATTGATGTAATATGCATTGTAAGTTTGCAGATTTAAAGAAACAATATATTACACATAAGAGATAGAGGTAAAAATAGTAATACTGGGATTAGAATTTTATCATGTATGAATATAGCAAGATTTAAACAATATATGAAAGATAGACGAGTCTAAATGCATCAAAAAAGTGAAAGAATAATTCATTTTAAAGGTAAATAAATTATTAAAAAGTAAATTAATAATTAATTATACAAACATTAATTTAATAGTGAAATAAATAATTTGTGTGATCTGGGGAATATTTTGTATAATATTTCCTGTAATCAGGAATTATTATTTATAAAAATATTATTATATAATAAAAATATCAATTTCTATCATTAATATAAGATAAGCCCCAATAATCTTTTTGCCATTCAGCGTTATAATTTTCCTATTTTTTTTCTTCTTAGAAAACAAATTACATTTCGATAAAAGGTGCAGTAAACTCCTTAAATTTAACGATAAAGAAACAAAGCTGTGGAAAAAAAGTAGATAAGAAAACAAATGTATAATCTATTTTGATATGAGATGCACTACAGGCTTATAGAGTTAAAGAAAGCAAAATACTACACAGAAAAGATAGAGGTAAAAATAATATTTACAATATGGAGATAGAGATACAAAAGATTATACTGTCTATAAAGAAAATTCCATAGATATGGGTAATCAAAGATAAATGTGGTGAGGATTCAATTTTCTCCAGAGGTATGGTGATACAGAATAAGATCCGTGTATTTAAAGAAGACAAAAAAAGCAATATAAATATTATATGGTTAATTATGTATTTTCAGTCTTCCTTAGAATTTAATGATAAAACTTCATATTAATACATATTATAAACTGAATGTTACGAACATAACAAACAGTAAAATTGCGAGAATATTTTCTGAAAAAAAGTTCACGAAAGTTATCTCTTAAAAACTGCTTTGGATATTCTACAGTTCTTATAATAATTTACAGAGGTTTTTTTTTTAAGGATTCTTTCATGATAAAATTGTAACAAATAAAATAAGTCCCAAAAACATTCCATTTTAATATCAGCTCATTTTCAGAAACAAACTGGGGAAAACTAATTAAATAAACCGACTAACTGAGTACATAAATTCCAGAAGTTTGGTTATGTTTTATACGATAGTGAAGCTTAAAGTTAATTAAAAATACTTTAAAAATTTGTTTACTTAATTAAATCGTAGACAAATATAAATTTCCAAATTGTTTTCGAAGCAGATTTGTTTGGGAAAAAGAATATGAATATTTTGTTATGAACAAAGCGAGATAATTAAAAGGACTTAGCTCATAGTACTTTTTAAAAAAAAATAATACTAAGTTGGGGAAAAGAAAATTAAATAATTCAGGTAATTTATAATAATATTTTTTTAAAATTTTAGGTAGAAATTAAAGTATCGTCTAAGTTACACTAAATTAAATAATTTAAAATTCAATGTGCTTTTAGGATGGGTAATTAAAATTGCGAAAGCAAATAAAAACGTTATTTAATACTCTCGTGGAAATGGTATAAATGAAAAAAATAATTTATTAAAAGTGCTGTTTCGCTAAAATTAATTTTAATATTCATGGTTAAGAAAACAATAGAGTTTTAATTCAAAATGTAAATAATAATTAAATAAATAAATGTAATGTTAATTAAAAGGAGCATATTGTTTCTTAAGCCTAAATTTAAGTGAAAAAAAGTTTATTTTCGCAAAAAGTTTAAAAGTTTTAAATTTTTTAAAAAGCTTATTTTCGCTAAAGAAATAGAATCATTATTATTATATTTATTGAAAAGCAAAAGTATTATAATATTTAACTTATTATTTGTCGAAAACACTATATTTAGAGTTTATGTTAAAAAGTCCAGAGTGCAGTAGCTCAACTATGTCTATATCATTTCTAGTTGTTCAACTATGTCTAAGATGTCTGACTACAGATAATAGAATATTTCATTAACAATATAAGAATCATTCTTAAGCTTTATGTTACTTGTTTTTGAACCGTGTGATCGAGATTTCGTTGTATTTATTATAAATATTAATGAAATAACAAATGTTGGCAGATGAGAAATAAATTCGCTTTTCTTTAAACAATTTATTTTTCTAGCATAAAGAATAAAATAAAAAGCAACAAGTTAAAATTTGATAAAATGATAAAGAGTAATTACCGAGAATACTTAGAGTGACTAAACATTGATATTTAGAAAAAAATCATTATCAATTTAAAAAAAAATTATTTTACCATGTTGAGTAAAATGCTTTATGGAGAAACGCTTTAAAATTAACACATAAAATACCCACTAACCATAATTTTTGGTTAAAAAAGTTAAATGAGGTAATGTGTAATGAAATTTTTTTAATCCCAATGTTGAAGAGTGTATCAATAATGTGGTTATATGAATAATATTAAACATAAGGTAATTAGGAATAGATATGCATAGTTTAAAATTATAAAAAAATGTGTAAAACATTATTGAACCTTCATAAATGATATTATGTACAATGTGCAAAATAAAAAAACGGAATAACATGAATAACTTTTGACCTAATGATCCGATCTTCATGTCCGATCTTAAAGGTTCGAGGGGGTTACCACAATTATGCTAAGAAATTAGTGCTGACAATATTTCAAATTGAGAAATCACATTCAAAAATGCACTTTCTCTTGATAAACGCACCCCTTTTTTGACTAATTTGTTTCTGACCCCCAAAATGTATGGAGTAGCAGCAATCTGTCAAATATGGTCCCCATAGTTTGATCAAGAGAGCGGTCCAAAGTTTGGACCCTTTAATATCAATTATAATTTTTGCGTATTTTACCATATTCTATTTTTTAAGTGAATTGAAATTTTTTTCACACAATTATAAAATTCATTTATTTGAAAATAAGATCATGTAAAATGTAACTTTTAGGTGGAGCTTGTTTTAAAAGAAGACAAATAATTTCGGATTATAAATTTGAAGTTGAATATTCACACAATTTTAAGATATTGCCATGGCGATTTGCTTACATGAAATATAAACCTTGCCAACCTTTTTCCTGCTAGAGTTTTCCAGTTTTTATACTTTAGGACCAAAAGGTCTTTTTCTAGGCCATCTATCCATCTCCAATTCGGCCTGCCTCTTTTTCGTGTGCCAACTAGTCTGGCATTAAGAACTCTTTTTGTGGTACGGTCTTCATCCATTCTGATAACGGGGCCTGCCCATTTTATTCTTTGTCGGTTAATGAAGTTGAAAATGCCAGGTTCATTAAATGAGTGATAAAGCTCTAAATTTATTCTTTTAAGCTACTCACCATTTTTTTTTAATTCCTCCAACAATTCTCAAAATATTTCGCTCAAAGCTAACCAACATAATCTCATTTGTACGAAACATGGTCCAGGTTTCACAAGCATATGTTAAAATTGATCTTAAAAGAGATCTATTCATACAATAAAATTTTAGTTTTTCTATGAACTACATTAGATTATTTTGGATGCTCAGATTCACGAATTGTTTTACAGTGAGATTCGTTGAAATTCATTACAATTTACTAGAATGAATGAAGAATACCGAATGTCGTCTTGTTTAGCGCTATCCGTTACTTTTGTTTTTGTTTCTAAGTGTATGAATAACTTGTCTTAGTTTTTCCGGTCTCAGTGCCGCTACATTAAATATCAAGCAACAATTGCGAGGCGTTGCCTTCTAGCTTAACCTCACCCTAATATATTGTTTAGATACTATTACTAATTAATACAATTGCTGGGTGTTGCCATCTAACTCTACATCCCTCTAATATATTTTTTAGATACTATTATCAATTAATAGAATTACAGGGTGTTTCCATCGAACTCAACCTCACCCTAATATATTTTTTAGATACTATTACTAATTATGCAATTACGGGGTGTTTCCATCTAACTCAACCTCACCCTAATATATTTTTTAGATACTATTACTAATTAATAGAATTACGGGTGTTACCATCTATCTCAACTTACCCCTTATATATTTTTTTAGATATTATTACTAATTAATACAATTTCTGGGTGTTGCCATCGAACTCAACCTCACCCTAATATATTTGTTTAGATACTATTACTAATTAATACAATTGCGGGGTGTTGCCATCTAACTCCACATCACCCTAATATATTTTTTAGATACCTTTATTAATCAATATTAAAAAAAAATTTCTGAACAAATAAAGAGGAATTCACAATTCATCCAGAATCTAACTTGCATACCTGGCTTCTGTTTTCTTTAACTTAATCTCACATGAATAAAATATATAAAACAACATTTTTCTCAAAAGTGACAGAAATGCGAAAAACAAACAATAATTTGAATAACATTCGAAGAAATTTTCATCGACTGAAGGCAACAGGACGGAAAATGTAATCCCTGCTACTCGCTCTAAACGGATTTAGAGACATATTCTTCAGAATCCAGGGATTGAAACGAACTGTACAGAACAACTTATAAAAAAGGAGACTTATTGTAAGATTGAAATGATCAAACATTTAAAATTGAGTTATAGAAGTATAAGAAAAACTTTATAAATCAAAATGATTCAATTTCGAACTAACAGTCACAAATATTGTTCACAGATATGTTGCAGTATAATAAGGTATGAAATAAGTTAGTATTTTTGCAAAATCAAAATTGACTCTTGAATTTGTTTAAGATGTCAATTTATTTTCATAACAGAAAAGAAGGAAAATATGTTGTGTTTCCAATTTCTTCTTTAATCTTGCCATTGCTCCAAGCTCGAAAAAACAACAAAATATTTGATTTGTCAGTTAAATCAGGAAATTTGTATTTAGAGTTTTTCAAATATTAATAATACTAAATTTATTCATGTTGCAAAATTGAATTTCTTCACTTATGTTTGCGTTTAATTATGTTTATGAAAATAAAGGTAAAACTTTTGTATGTTTCTTTAAAATTATTCGTGCTGCTTTCCAAAAAAGAAATTTAATTTTCTCTAATTTTAAGATTTATATGGAAAATTTTTTCTTCTAAAAAAGTCCTTTTCTTCTAAAAATAATTTATTATAGTTAGCTTTTTAAGATTTGATGAGAAATTGTTACTATTCAGTATAACAAAAAACTCATATTTTTTAGAATATTTTAAAAAAAATATTAATTTAATTAATAATTAAAATTTAATTTTTAATCATCCTTAATTAGTATTAAAATTCATGAAAATAAAATTTTAAGAACCTTAAAAAATATGTTGTCAGTTTTTGATTTAAATGAAGAAAGTTTGACGAAATTAAAAAGATAAACATTAAATCTTTTACTGATTTATTACTCACAAAAGTTTCATTTTTAAACATTTTTGACGAATGAGTAAAAATTAAACAACTTCCAAATAAAATTTCAGAATATTTTAGTAGGCACAAATTATACAAAAAAATTAGTTAATTTTTTCAGAAACATTTTCAAATTTGATAAAAATACTAAAATATCTAAAATATATATGTTTACATTAGACGTAGTTATATCCAATGCTTTCTCCTTTTATAGGAAAAAATATATTTAAGATTAATTTTCCTTAATATTGAAAACCGTATTAAAAAGATTTAATATGCTAATACCGTTTTTTAAAAACTCTTATAGTCAATATTATAATGATTGCATCATGTTGCATACTTCCTACATAATAGAGATAAAATGTTCGCTTTTGTGCAATTAGAAGCAAAAAATTTTGGAAAATTTCTGAACCACACTTTAAAACCACAAAAGTTTACAAAGCACTTTGCAATTATTTAGAGACATAAGTAACAATTATAGGAAAGGAAATGGCAGTAGGTTTTCTTACAGTTTGATAATTATACACATATCTTTGGTATAAAGTTAATATAGTATAACATGATAAAAATTATTTTAACAACAATTTTAAAAACTGAAAGAAGTTTAAATATTCTTATTTACATAATTTAGATATTTTATTTACATTCATTTTATACAACATAAGTATTTGTTTGCGAAAGGTATTTTTTTTTTGAAAAAATATTCCATGTAAATTTGCATTAAACTAACTATTTATTTGAAAAAAAACTTAAAAATCATTTGGATTACAATTCAATGGTCCAAAAACGCTTATTCGATTAAAAAAGTCAATTAGATCATGTTAGACTTGTTCTGAAATAGGTTCGTATTTGCTTGATCAATCACTCAGATCACGGTTAACTTACTTCAAAAGAGATACTAATTGGTAAAAGGAATTAAAATAACTGCAGAAATGTTAATAGGTATTTGTTTGAGAAAAAAACCTTCAAATAACGCTAGATTTGCTCGAAAAAACAACAAGATGGCTTAAAAAATCACTTACATCTTAAAAGACTGGCTCTAAAAAATGAAAATTAATTGAAAAATAACTTTAAATCTTTGTAGACTAGCTCTAAAAATAAAAAAATTACTTGAAAATCGACTTAGATTTTAGTTGACTAGTTCTAAAAGACGAAAATTTCTTGAAAAACCACATAAATCTTGGTAGACTAGCTCAAAAACTATTTGTTGATAAAATATCCCCATTAGGAAAAAAAGCGAAGTTTAAAAGTGATTGGAATGTTTTATATGTTTATATCATTAACTAAGTTAACGTAATATTAAAAATATATTTATTATTATTATCAAAATAAGTTTGAATGGAAGAAACATATCACTTAAATTAGCAAACTATTGTATTTTTAAATTGTTTTGAAATCAATGGAAATGTTTACATCATTAACTAAATTAGCGCAGTATTAGAAATATATTTATTTTTATTATTAAAATAAGTTTAAATAGAATAAACATAGTACTCAAATTAGCAAACTATTGCACTTTTAAATTGTTTTGAAATCAATGGAAATGTTTACACCACTAACTAAATTAACGTAATATTAGAAGTACTAGTGGGCTGCGCCCCCTGCTCGCTAACGCTCGACAACCCCCGAGAACTGCTACGCAATCTTATATGGTTTGTTTCGCAAACCAAGCTCGCGTCGCTCGCTACTAACTTAGGTACATTGCAAATGCACAAAATTCTAAGAATTCAAAACAATCACTCAAATCCATATAACAACTTATTTTTTAAAAAAAAATTTACATCTTTTTAGTAAATGCTAAGTCATTAAAATAAATTTGAATTCAAATAAATGGCATGTGATTCGTTAAACCTATTAGAAATGTGCTATAGTATAAAATCTTAAAGCGTTACAGCACGACCGAGACTCATTTTTCAATGAATAACTAATAACAATAAAAACAAACAATAAAATAACAATAAAACAAATAAATTCGTGATATGAATCAAAAATCATCAAATAAAATCCTAATATATAAATTCGTGAAAAAAAGCGCTTACGACAAAATACTAAAATAGAGATCTATAGACAGAGACTACTCACTTCTGCCTAGCTTAATAATAGTATGTGATTGCCGCAACTGATGCTCTCGCAGGTTATTTCAGTTTCCGTGTTTAAAAGCGCTATATGTTGAGCCACCTCAGCTAGATTTGGCATTCGACATTTTTAGCAGCAGTCATTGGTCGATTTTCCAGCGTACCCATTCGGGGAGTTGTAATGAGGCTTTTTTGTCGCCATGTAGGAGAAATATATATATTTATTTTTATTATTAAAATAAGTTTAAACAGAAAAAACATATTACTTAAATTAGCAGACTATTGTACTCTTAAATTGTTTTGAAATCAATGGAAATTCACTATCAAAAAATAAAACTTTAAATTACAAATGACATTAGGTAAAATATTTAGAACTTTTAGCATATAGTAAATTAATTCAATTAATATCAACTGAAATAACTACGATTTTTTTCCTCCTAAAAATAGAAGAATGCTGAATTTAAGAGGGTAGGCAGATTTGAATAACACTTGAAAAAAATTCTTTTCGCCCCGGAAAATACACATGTACGTGCCATTCGTGATATGTGATCGCAAAAGAAGTAGGGAAAGAATCTCTGGAGAACTGATTTCGAGAACACTGGAATCTAAAGAATGGTATTCATTCCTTTTTTCCTTTTCTGGTTATTCGCTAAAGACAAGAAAAAAAAACATTAAAAAAAAAATCTGAAAACTAAGTTATGAATCGGTATATATTTTGGCCTTCATATTTCATCGTATTTCTTAAAAGGAATTCTAATACTGAAAGAATCATTCATCCGATATTTAAGAAAGAATAAAAATAAACGCGAATAGATATTTTATGGAATAGGTATGTAAGGATCTTTTGTGACAATCGTAAATAAGACAAACCTTATTATCAGGAGCATGTACCAAATGCAGTGATAAAGTTTGCATTTGGACCATTTCGGGACTTACCTAAAGATTATATTATATTCTAATTAATGTTTTTTTTTTATCACAGACTTGTAAAAAAATTATAAGAATAAATCCATTGCAATGCTAAATGGACTTACTCTCGTCTTATAAATCTTACAATATCTTATAAATTATTCTTATCTTCTAATGGACTAATCTTATAAATAGTAAGACATGAAATTTTATATTTCATATATCAGCAGCATGAAGGATGTGGAAAGCAAACAATTAGAAACCATAGTTTAGAGTAATACAAATAATAAGTAGTTAAAATTTTTGAATGGTAATATATGCGTGGTAAGAAAATTTAAAGTCGATCCAATTATGTCCAGTTATGTTAAAAAGTCGATCCAATTATGAGTTTACGACTATTAATGTTCCACTACATGGCCTTGTATTTTTGAGCCCAATCTAGAAGACGAATGAACTCTTGGATTAAGTATTGGGACAAACTAGCCTTCGTCGAGGATTTTTTGATTGAGCAAGTCCATATGTGCGTTACATGAAAAGGATGACTTCAAAAATCTGCCATAGTTAGCCCGACGGTAAGGCTATTTCAACACATGATTCGTCCACCATTGAGGATATTTTACGTCAGCACTGTGGGCAAAACGAGCCGGAAGCAGATTTCCTATCAATGATTCACAGCTTGGATTCGAACCTGAGTCACGTCAAAAGAAGCCGAACGCCCTATCTCCTGTACTGCCGCGGCTCTCATAAGATGATTAACAAAATTTTTAACACATACGCATGATAAAAATGGGTGGTTTTTTAAGCATTTAATATTAAACAGCTAAGCATTTCTAACCATGCCTATTCTGTAACAATAAGCATGACGTCTTTCATCCCAAAAATGATTTTATACAATCCTATAACAGATTACCATGGGATTTAATTTATATTCAACCAAACTTAGGGAATACATATTGTAATTAATAAATATCACGACAATTTACGAGATAATCAATAAATCCCATGAAAATCCGTGCGATAATCCTAAACTCTAACGGAAGTCCAAGGGATACTTCATAAATACCATGGGAATTTATAGGAAAATTGATCTATTTCGTGGGACTGCATGTGATAAATAATAGACTCTCTAATCAGTATCAAAGCTGAAGCATTGACTTAATCGATATCAAGTTTCATTATAATTCAGAATTAATAACACGTGAGACAATGTATTTCAAAACGATCGGTAAATTTGGAAATATCAAAACAATGGAATTGATGTATGCAAAATAACATATTAAACTTCTGAGTAGGTTTAACTTTACACGATCGTGTCGGGGCTAAGAGTAGGGAGAAATCAACAGGCCGTTTCTTTTTGCTCATTAAATATTTCATGAAGCCTTAAGCGATTGAGCGATTTCTGAAAAATGCATTAAAACTGTTGGCAGCTTCCCATATAAAATGGCGAACTTCCAAATGACAGTGCCCATTGAGACGTATTACTTAATTCAAAATGTCTCACGCCGTAGTTACCCTCCAGTGGATTGAACATACTATTTTTTATTCTACACGCTAAATGTTCTGTAACTCTGCTGTCCTCAATAAATGTTGTTTTAATGGAGGATGAAAAACAATGTATTTTTTACTTTGATTTAAAAACAAACAAACATTTGTGCCATTTTTAGGAAACTTATGACATTGTAAGTGGTTTTAGTAATGTTTACTCTGATAATAATTACCAGTTGAAGAAATAAACAAAATGGTTATTTTTTTGAAGTTCTCCATTTCAGGTTTTTATACCACTTGAGTTGGAGAGTTACATCAATTGCCCGAAATAGTTGTGAAAGTTATAACCACTCTTGGCGAACTTTCCTCTTTCTTACTTCGAGTTGGAAGTTTTTTGCATGAAGTTTGACTTCTTTATTGTTACTGGTAGTTGTTTCTCATTCATTCTTAAAGATCAAGGGGAGAGAGCGTTTTTTATCCATTTTTTAAGAACAAAAATTCCTATTAGATCGCCATCTGATACTATCAAGCGACAGTTAAATAAATAACTGTTTATCGCTATGACTAATTTTGACAGAAAAAGTTTCGATTAACTATTGACATCACTTCGAGGCATTGGAAGGTTTTGCTCCCATCTTTTGTGGAAGTTAGTAACAAAATGGCGGTAATTCAATTAAAATATATTATCTGGACTCAAATGGTAAGTATTAATTTTATTCCTCAAATGCATCCACCAAAACTAATCTTATGTTCAAGAAACTGAGACACTTTTAAATGTGGAAATGTTATTGGATTACTATAATTTTCTCTCCTAACATTCTTCAGTTAAAGTTACTACAGCGACATCGATCCTGTAGTTGACAATCCAATAACATAATTTTGGAAGACGAGTCTGAATAAAATGTTACTTATCTTAAATGTTATATAAATGTTAATGTTAAATGTTACGAGTTAAAAAACTCGAAGTATGCGTTACACGCTTGGCGCGATTTTAAAAAATGCCACCAACACCGAAATGATGTGTTGATGTTTGTCGCCAAACTGTTGCTGTCGATGAAATGGCATTGTTACGATTGTCACCAAGAATCGGCTTAAGCAAAAATATCGTAACCTGAAATTGGCTTAACCTGAAACTGGCAACGTAAACATGCCGTAAAAAAGCATATAAATCATAAATGTGTAAAAATAACATGAAAACTTATGAATTACTTATGATTACATGAAAACTTAACATAAGTTATGAACTTCAAAGATTGAAAATTTATAATTACAAGTGATTGCAAACTTTCACCCTCTTAAGCATCGCTAATACCACCGTACCCACCGAGTAAGGTATACTAGGATTAAGTTGCATATTTTTTCTATAACTTGATACAAAGATGTTTCTTGTGTTATACTAAAACACAAAATTAATTCTAAATATTTTACATGGTACAGTGTTTATCGCAATGTAGTTGTATTCTACTACATCTTATCCTTCTTGTGTATAAATTTATTTATTTATTCAACTTAATGGAATTGAATGAAAGAGGTAAAAACCAAGCTACAGAAGTTAAGAATACTTTTAAGAGAAATTAAAATAATTCTGGGTAACTAACATCGAACCCTAGCTGGTTTCGAATTAGTTGACTTCTAATAAATAATAAACAATTTTACTAAAATGAAAAATTATTTATTATTTATCAAATTACAATATATCAGTGATAAAAAACTATTGTTTTACAATAGATTTTATTTCACAGCGCTTCTTAGTTTCACGTGCTTCTACAGTCAGCAACATAGATTTGAGTTCACGTCATATGTACTTTTGATGAAAACTGAAAAGTTAAAAAGCGTCCTCAGTTTAGCTTTCGGACATTTACTGAATCACCCACACGACGAGTTCATCACTTGGCTATTCCTCATAGTCATCAGTAACATGCAAAATCATTGTCTTGAATCTACGGTGTATTTTAAGAAGAGATTGGAGGGTTAGAAATCATTAACGGGCTCGGTGTAAAATAAAAGCAATAATATATATAT
>NC_092205.1:73601512-73640071 GCF_043381705.1 Parasteatoda tepidariorum | reverse complement strand
TATATATATATATACAAATCAATACAAATCTACGAATTTGTCCATAAGTATTGAAGTACAGAATTTTTACCATATACCTGAAATTTAGATTTAGAATTTTGCAAAACAATTTATCTTTTTCAGTGCTATTGATTTGATGTTTTGCTACTTTCGTAAGTGCATACATTTCTCCAAATATACCCAGGAATACTTTAGAGAAAAAAGCTATTTCGGGACTAAAGTGATTTTGTTTTGTGAATGTTTACGAATGATTCAATCATAAAAAGACAATTTCATTTTATGTTTCTTGCTTCCTATTTATATATTTTACAGCATCGTAAAAAAGTACAAAAACGGAATAAAACTAACTAAAAAACAAGGAAAACCAGGAAAAACTATATATTTTTTTTACAAATTAAATGACATGATTGAAGTTTCAACAGAGTTTTATACATTTGCTATGGAAAAATAGTAAGAAAAAATAAAGAAAATTGTTAAACTATTAGGGCTACACTCAGTTTTGTTTTAACTAATAAGCTTTTTTAATGTTCAGTTCGTAAAAAGGAAAATAAAAGGTGCATCGAAATAACTCATTATCTTGGGATTCGATTTTCACATATTAAGATTCAATCTTGATGGTTCCAGGACTTCGAACATGTTAATTAATTGGAACAGACTATATTTTAAATTGTGAAATCAGACAGAAAATCTTATACCTATACCTAAACATCCCCTTTTTTCTATAAATTAAGATTTCCAACGTTTTAAAATATGTTAAAAGATTAGTCTCTAACTGAAAAATCTGGTTTCGACATTTTCATGACAAATTAGCTAGAAAGATTGATTAATTTCACTTTACTCATATTTTTCTCGTGTCTCTATAAATATTTAAGTTATCCCTTTAACGCAGAATTATTTTTAAACATATTTTTCATCTTTTTGTATTCGTTTAGGACGAAATAAATAAAAAATATTATATTTATCCTTTTAATAATTTATGGTTATGAAATACAGCAAAAAATATCTTTTTCTGCGTCTAAAATCTTTCAATCACGGCTCACTTCCAAACAACAATTTTTCTAATTTGCCCTTATTTGCAGTTATTTAGATCTAAGAGAAACATATATACAGCAGTGAAATTTCTGCAATTTGCAAAATCAATTATAGATAAACTTTTGAATATGAATGAAAATAAAATGTAAAAATACTTTTTTTTGGATTTTATGTTACAGTACAAATATAATTACGATAATCTAACAGGTTATTTAAGTAACTATTAGACTGTTTTTTATAGTTAAAAATATTAAAATATTTTTTTGCTTGTTTCGCTGTTCCATCTGGATCTAAAGCTAATAAAAAAAAATTCGAGCACAATTATAAATTTTGTTTAGCCGGAAATAATTTCCTGCAAATCATATTTTTTTAAAGATTATTTGTTATTTCTTTTATTATTTAAAATAATAGTGATAGAAATTTTTATATGGTGAGATATATTTCAAATTTTTAAATTATTTAACTAAGGGCATCTTCAAATGACTGAAAACAAAATTAGAATAGAATGGATCAAATATTTTTAGAGAAATAAAAATTATAAATATTTTATTTATTCATTATATTAGATGACACAAACACAATTTTGTCCAAATTGTGTTTCTGTCATATAAAATTACTTAGTTTAAAGTAATATAAAAATATGCATACTACACAATTAACTCACTTCACAGCCATCATAAAATTAAACAATAGTAAAAATAATTAATGGTTCAGAAAAACATTAAGTTTACTCAATGAAAAAATAAGGAATCTATTAGTTTTCTTCAATAGCAAATGAAAAAAAGGTACATAATGTAACACATTATTAGTTGTTTGCAATGCTATTATGAGTTATTATTTAATTAAACCTAATAAACAATTAGAATTTACAACAAAAGCTAGGAACTAATTAGAATGTTTTTTACAATTTAACTACAAAAAGCTACATTATTTAAATCCTTTTGAATTACAAGAGTACAAATGGTTTCCGTAAATAACCTATTCTCAAAAGATTTAAATCTGTCAAAGCAAATACCACATTATCGAATTATTCCAACGCTAAATGTGAGAAAAAGGGATATTTTAAATAAAAATAATTACGAAGAAATCAAATTGGCTATTTATTTATTTTTTTCTGCAACGATGGAAACGGTATTCGATTATTTCTGCTTTCAATTCGGGAAGTTGTTACAAAATAGCTAATGATTGTGAACTAAATTGATTATTACCTACTGATAAGGATTACATTTTTTAAATACCTGAGAGGAATTAACGCTGTTATTTGAACAATTAATTTTTGTTTACGGTTTCATTTAACTTATTTTAAACGAATTTCTTCGGAGTTTTTTGTTTGATTTTAAAATGAATAAATTATAGCTTATTTCGCGGATTAAATGCAACTAGGAGATCATTTGGATTAATTAAGTCTTTTTCAGGATATAAAATTTTTTTATAAAATTTATTCGACCTGTAACGGAACTTATAGAATAAATTAAAAGTACACTTTAAGAAATTCTGGATCAAATTACGGTATAAAAGTACAAGCACTTGGGGTGCATCATCTGCAAAATCCATTTTACCATGACATCAATTTCTTATCTTAAAATATTCCGTAAATTTTACAGTAATATTTATTTAATTAGAATGTTTCAGTGATTTTATGACAACTATTGTACAAAATATGGTATATCAGATCTTTTTACCGCAATTTGACCCGAAATATTTTATAGTGTAGTATTATTATTCTATTTCTATTTATATTTGCCTTACGTGGTACCAAAATAACGAGTATTTGTCTGTCTAAGTTGGCAGCAATTGAGTTAAACGTGTTTATCTATTGTCTTGTTTTAAAAAATAAGTAAACATCACATCCTAAAAAGAAAAACATTATTTGTGTCTGAAAAAAGAAGATTTTCCAATACTTTTTGTCGATAATTTCTTCAATTTCTAATACTTATTCCTTTTATTTTTTAACATTTTTTCCCCTCTTATATCAAATACGCAAAAAATATAAAAACTGCACTATACTATGCAAATATTTAGAATGTCACTGCAATCATACATTTCGAAGATGGATTTAATGAGATTTATTGAAATTGAAAATTATTAAATATGAAGCAATTTAGCTTAATAAATCCAAACAGATGCTATTTCAGTATAAGGAAACAACTAAGATCACGACTCATTGGCAATAAAAATAAATTCAGTATGTATAAAACACTAATCTGATCAGTTGTCTTTTAAAACAGAGAAAGTTTGACATAGAGTAAGCATAATCAAAACATACTAATAATTTTTGAAATAAAAATACCACGCGAAACATTTTGGCGCCACTGTCCAAGAAAACAACGTATGACGAATTCTTTTTAATCCTGAAATTTAAAATCGATGCATAATGATAATGAGATGGCAACTACCGACTATGACCTCACTTTTCAAGAGATTTTCTCAGTGACGAAAAATAGAGACCGGCAGGTCTGGCTCTCTCCTCCTGCCCATCCCTGGTTCTGTAGGAAGAGACCAGGATGCGCATTGGATCTTGAGGCTGACAGACAGGCTCAAACGGCCAGCTCAAGACTTATCAGTGTACACCTAAAATGCATGACCTTTGAATGCGGCCGCAAAGTCTTCCCAAGTGCCATCTGATGCAGATCTCGCCCGATCATATCCTTGATTGCTTGGGGCTCGCTCTTGCGGATATCCGTGATAGCCCACTTCTGGTGCTTGACTTTGTTATAGTTCACGGTCTCATGGATTTGATCCAGCTGTCGCTAGATCCTGATGGATTGGACACAACACAACAAAATCGATGCAAGAGACCAGACATAGTCATGAAGATGCATGCAAGATTTTACTGCTCAAGCTAGTCAGAAATTTCATTACATTTTGATTGCAAGATTCGACCATTACAGTCACAAAAGCAAATAAATCAAACGAAGTGAAAAAACGTTATTAATTGGGCATTAAAATTTTAAAGTTTGATGATGTATTTGGCGTTCAAGTATTTATTTTCGATCTAGTTGTTTAACCCGTTGCCGATTCAGCAAATGGGCAAAATTATTAGAATTTTTCTCTTCCATATGTTATTTACCTATCTAATAACATGGGAAAACCGTTTGAGAAGATTACTGGGTAAAATACGACTTTATACGTGCAAAAACGTCAGTGGGTACTAATTAAGGTTGAAAATTAGGTGAACTCCTGGTTCAATTTCGACATGGTTTCCTAAAATAAAAGCGGGTAGACTATATTTGAGGGTGGCCCTTGATTCTCGCCAAGTTGTGATCGTGGTTGATCGCCAAGCTGGGAGATGTTGAAACCCAATCGTGATTCTGATTGGTTTAGATTTTAGCGTTATTTTTAAATGTTCAACGGCTGTAATTTCAGAGGTCCGTTAGTTCTACGTTGGATACCGGCTGGTAAGGTTACTTTTGAATCTGGTCAATAAGATCGAAGGTATGTGGACAGTCATAAAAAGGGATTTAAGAAAAAAATGTCACCGCTAGTCCGGTATTACAGACGCCATTTTCGATTCGTATTTCGTCGAATTTATGTGGCGATGGAGGTACAAAGATTCTATTCATGATGAATGTAGACAGTATCTAGCTGTTATTAGATAATTCGGTGCACCTAAATCTGAGAATATTCAAGCTTAATGAGGAAGTGAGTTGTTTTTTTTTCCTTTTCTTTCCGCGCCTACTCCATTAATTTTTGCTTCGATTCAGAATCCTTTTTATTGGATTTATTAATTTTGCTTAAATTGGGTTCATTGCAAGCTTTATCCGATATTTTGCTGAAATTTTCCAATGTTTTATTGAAATATCATTATGTTTTGGCCGCTATTCCTGTTACCACGGTGTTCCTCGCAAACAGGAACAGCGCCAAACATAAATCGCCAATTTCGCCAAGGGGCACCCTCAAGTATATTTTTCCCATAAAAGCTTATAACATTTGAATAACGAATTTCATTTTTATCTATAGATTACAGTAATAAAGAAAGTCTAATATCTGTTCAGATTTATTGAGCAAACTTATTCTTAAAACAAAGATTTTAATTTATTTGTTCAAAGCATTAAATCCCTGAATTAAACAAAAATATACCGATTAGATAATAAATTGTCTATATTTTTGGATTAAAAATCAATTCTATTTGTCTTCATTAGAAATAAAAAAAAATCTTAGCATTTGAAACTAGGCTTTAAAACCGAACGCAAATTGTAGTTTTATCACTAAACATAAATCAAAAGCTAAACTACGAAGTTCAAACAAAAGATCTGGAGTTATCGTTTAAGAAATACGAATATAAAACCGAAGTGATAAAAAACTAATTTAAAATGAAGAAAATTTTATCGGGATCATACCTAAATATACGAGAAGAAATATATAATGACGACATTTATTCTAATTTCAGATATAAAAGAGAATTACATTTCCTCATAAATTCCAAAAAAAGGGAGAAAACGTCAAAGTAATATATTTAAAATGCAAATGGATAAATGGCATCCATTTCTTTCAAATGATCAAGAGATCAATAATCTTTCTTTACTATTCTATAGAATAGTTCTAAGAATTCATATAACGTCGTACAACAACAGCTAGAATGAATTGTAAATTGAATATTGATAGTGAGAACAGTAAATGGAACTCCTTTATTTTCCCGAATTTTATTCGAAATCCCATAATAAAAGAATATAGGGTGAAGTTTCAATTATTTATAGATTTTTGAAATGATATAGTGATTCTCATCACATTTATTTCTGGAAAATGTTATAGAAAATTGAAGTTTCAGGCATTTTATTTTTGTCAAATAAAAATGTATTTTTTTTATTATTTTTACTAAGATCGTAATCTGTTTTCTGTATTCTGCTTAAATCTTAAGCACTTCATATTTTGATCATTTATGCTAAAGCACTTCATATTTTGATCATTTATGCTAAAGTCACTTATTATAAAGAGTTAAAATGCCAGATATGAGTGTGGTGCCATTATAGGCATTACATATTTCCCAGCTTTTAAACTACCTTTATTTCATAAATTTAATCATTCCTAATTAAGCGAAAAATTCAGTTAATTAATTTTAATACGATTTTATAGAGAGCAATTGCAAATATTTCTATTCTCAATAAATGTAATTACTAACTTTTTATTTTATTTTAATGCAGGTGCATAACTAATTAATTTTTATTCAATGTCACGACAACTGCACATCAAAATCTATTTTTAACCGTTCTTTATTTTACTACATTGAGCATTAGCAGACACGTTATTAGGTTTATTTTAATTTCCAACGAACTATTTGGCCCTAAACTTTCAGCCAAATTATTTAAATATCATCATGAGATATCGTGAGGTTGGCTGCATTGGCTTTACTTTTGGCTGTGTTCTTTTGTCGATAACGTGCCTACAATGTATCTCTCGCGCACTTCAAAAGCGTTATAGTACTACTTTTTACTTGGCTTAGAAGATACAGGTCGTGGTGGATTTATCTCTCTTGGTCTGTTCTGATTCATATTATGCACTATTATTATTATCTGATTTATGTTATGCGCTATTCATATTATGCACTCGAAGTCTGCAGAAAAATAAATTTTTTGTTTTGTTTTTCACGTTAGATATTTTCCATTTTTTTTATTTCTGCCACATTTGCTCCTACAATGCTTACGAAACCCTACTTTTAACTGGCATACAAAAAAGTAATTGCCAAACTTACCACAAAAAATTGATGAAAAATACTAATATATATAATTTTTTCTTCTTCATTTTTTTGAAGAAACTAATGCCACTTGGGTTTATAAAAATTGGAGAGCTATTTTGCAAGACTTGCTGTTTAGATTTTTTTCTTTCGATTAGAATTTCGTTATCGTGTTCTATAACTAGTAAAAAATTATAATATTTATTTAAAAAATGCAATATGAAAATTTATTTTTGTTGAAAATTAAAATTCTATTGAGCCTTTTAAAAAGCGAGACAAGACTTTTTTTGCCATCGAAAAGCCCCACGCAAATCTATTGACAGATTTTTCCATCTTAAAACATTATTCATGGATTTATACGAGTATAAAAATAGCACATAAGTGAAACGTTTTGAAAGGATTGCTCATTTTAGTGACATAAAAAGCAGTTGCAGCTTTGCTGCATCTTATTAAAGATAAAATGCTTACGTAATTGTGCACCCAAGGTAGAATGTATATTAAAGAAAATTCATGATTTTTTGTACAAGTTGAGTTGAGTCTTTGGATAAGATTTTCAGACTATAATCGCAAAAAAACATGGTCACTATATCAAGATCTTTATCACTAAGCCCAGCAACCATGCTAATAAACCATGCAAGCTTGTAACAATGCTAATCTTAACTAGGCTAGTTTACACGCTATGAAGTTTGCATTAGGCTTGCATAAGCAGCCCATTTATATTGACATTGGATTTTCCTTCACAAAACAGGCCTAGAAAAACCTTCTGAAATCAAGAATGAGTCATTATTTGCAAATCAAGAGTAGATAGCCATCTCAAACCGAGGATAAATTCACCTTATGAAGGTTTATTTTAGATTTTATGACCGTCATTGAAACAAGGTCTATTTGCGCAGGCTTTTATATACTGTTTTTAACACTTTAAAAACGAAGGTTGGCCTGATCATTAAACTTACAATCTAAACAAAATGTTGCATTTGAAAGCCTCGATAAATGTAGAATGTAAAAAAAAAAATGGCGAAAAAGAGGTTCACAGTAAAAGCTAAAATATGAGATTTTTTTTGTCAAGTTTTTTGCATGTCTTTATTCAATCTTTAAGGAACCAAGCTTGGCAAACTAGTTTTTACTATGTTAAAAAAAATAATTAGTTAACATTTCTATGCTAATCAAATGACAACATTTGTCGTAAGATTACGTGCTATCTAGGTATATTTATAAGAAGAAAGACACTTCAGCTACCATTTTTTTCAGTTAAATTACAAAAAAGAGCCCTAAGTAAAAATCTAATAAAATGTGTAAATAAATCTCCATTACGTCCTATATGGATAAAGTATTACATTTCAAAAAAATAAAAAAAAAATGTAAGAGGATAAAGTATGTGCTTTCACACAATACTATGAGCTGAAAAAGCAGATTTGAAATCTTCGAAGTAGGAATGTCTCATTTCATTTTCTTTGATATTTACGAATTCGGAAAAGCTTACTTATCCTTTCACATCCCCTTTCCTTGTAGATAGATCTGAAAGTTTATTCGATAAAAGTGTTCTATGGGATTTTCTAGAGTTTTTTTTTCTTCTCTCATTCTTTATGTTAGAGATTTCAAGCAAGCCTTCTCAGTAGCTTGAAACTCTAGAAACCAACGACGGATTTGGAATTTATTTCAACAATTTAATCGGACATCATAGAGGGAAAGTAAGCAAGGGAAAGAAAGAAATGCTAACTTACCTTGCAGAATGTAATCTAGAAAAGAACAATTCAAAAGCAGAGAAGTTGCAGACAAAAAAACAGCTTACCTGAAATGAAAAAAAAGAAAGTTTTCTTAATAAAATATTACTTTCTACAANATTTTGATAAATATAATTTTTGTAAGTTTTTATATATATATATAATATAATATAATATAGTATGACAGGGGTCGCCAAACTGCGACTCGCGAGCCACATGCGGCTCTTTGAAGGATTATTTGTGACTCTCGATAAATGTACCCGAGTTCCCTTTTCATTTTTGTGCTATTACATTTTAAAAAATTATTATCGTTCCGTATGTGTCTCAAAATGTCTTTTGAGTTACTGACAACAAATATGAAAGAATAAGTGCAACATTGTAACAAATTTAATTTCCGTCCAAGTTAAGAATGATATGACTCATCGAAAACTGCGCGAACGAACATGAACAGTGTCGTAATTGTCCGTAATCAAGCGACTCCAGGCCGATTAACACGATTTACCAAAATTTATTCCTTTTTTTTCTGAAAAAAAGTAAGCTAGAAGGAATATTGACGGAATTCCAAAATAGATTTCAAGACTTGAAATATTTTAAATCGTCTCTTGATTTTTTTCGGAATCAATTTGAAGTTAACATAATTCAAGGTGAGTGTTTTCCATTTCCAATATAATTATTACCCAAAAAGCATCTGGAGAATTAGAATTAAAAGAGATGCAAGAAGATCAAGCTCTACAAATAAAATATAAGTCGACGTCGATTAATGAATTTTGGAAATTTGTACCAAAATAGAAGTATCCTGAATTAAAAAAGGCTGCTTGTCAAAGTATTTCAAGATTCGGAAAAACGTGCTTAAGTGAATCATTTTATTCTACTTTAAAATTCGTGGAATCTAAACACCGATTAGTATTAACTAACCAGCATTAAAGAATTACTGAGAAATGTTGTCACCGATTATTCACCAAATTTTAAAGAATTATCAAGAGAAGTAAAATAGAAGTGTATAATTTTTAATATTTAAATTCAATACACATATTTTGTACTTATATTTATATGTTTTCAATAAATATAATTTTTGTAAAAAAAAAATTTTTAATACCTTTTTTGCATACCTTCTAAATACGTACTTAATTGCGGCTCGCGAAAAATTTCAAATTTTGAAAATGTTTCGACTATTAAGGAGCTTGACCACCGCTGTAATATAACAAACGTAAAGGTTTTCGTCAGGACTCATTTCCTTACGAGAGGCATTTTAAATTAAAGTACAGTTATCCTAAGAAAAAAATTACTCTTTACAATAAATCATTGTCTCGAAGAAAGGAAATTTGAATATTGAAATTTCTCAAGAATGAAATTTGAGAAGTTAAAGAAACAATACATATATAACTAAAAAGTGCTTGTCTGTATTTCCTATTGATTAGTTTGGTTTAATTTTTTAAAAAAAAGTTATTATCTCATCTATAACTTTAGATATTTCATTTGTCGGATTTTGTTCTTGACTCTTATCCGAAAAATCGAGCTCCCTTCTGTCAAATATATGCACTTCTACTTCAATTTTTGGGATCAGAGAATATAATCTTCATCTGAAAAGCTTTTGGTTTCTTGATTATCACTCTTTCTTGGAGCAATCGGAAAATACGGTTGTTTGTGGTATTTTACCACCAACCGCAGGAACTGTTCCTGCTTTGACGACATGGTAATGCTCCCTTTTTGAGGAAACTACTATGTTGGTCAGTGCTTACATTCAATTTTGTCTTTTTTTGCTTTCTTATGCGTATATATTTCTTTTGTGCAGTGTTTTGATACTGTTCACATTATCTTTGCTTGAATGCTATTCATTGTATTCACTTTTTTCCAAGTAACAATAAGCTTTCTACCTTTTTCCAAGTAAGAACGCTAATTATAAAAATGTATGTTGTTATACAAGAAAACATTGCACGAAAATTTATTTTTAAAGGTAATTCGTTGGTAGCCTAAATTTTAGTAAATATCCTGATACTTAACTTGTTAACATATTTTACTGTTTTACCAATAAAAATAATAACTACACTGTTACAAAATAAAGTCTAAATAATTTAAAAAAACATATCATATAAATATAAACATTTCAGCTAAGAAATGCTTAATTATCAGAAAGTTAGAAAATTAAAAATTAAACAAAAAGCAGAGCAAGATGCAATCAATAAAAAGAAAAAGAAAACGACAACATTAAATTACTTTCTATCAATCTAAAGATAAGTTGTTTTTTAAATAACGAGAAACAAAATTCCATAACATAAATAAAAGCTATAGCAAAAATTTAACACAATTTATAAGCATCCCATTTTAGTTAAAGATATACTTTTATCATAGGTATGATGGTGTTTTATCAAAACGTGAGATGACCAAATAGCTTAGATAAAAAATACGGTAATAAAGCGATCATAAATTCCTGACATTTCATTTAATGGTCATTCGGGGAGTGGTTTGTCCGTTTAGAAAGTGACGTAAAATTTCGCTTGTTGAAAACTAGCAGAGGAGTAATGGAAATTCTCAGACGATAAAGGCTTTTAAAATAAATGCTAACTTCTAGAGAATTAAGTTAAATATTATATTTTGGAATATACAAACAAAGTTGTTATAAGTTTAATATAAATTCTGGGTGAAGGGTAGTAAAGGTTTTTTGAAGATTTACAGAGGGTCGTGTTTGGTATTAAAACAAAAGTAAAATAATTTTTTTATATTTAGAAAATATATCATTTTCATGCATAAAGGTGTGATTTTATTCCCTTTTTAATATTGTAAAAAAATGAAGAAAAAAAACCTGACAAAAAAAGTTGAGTAAAACCTAATAGTATGAAACTCTCTGGTAAATTAAATTTTGATAAAAACTTTAATTCTTGTTAAATTTATTTTCTTGTGAATTTTTGGATTCATAAGAAAGATATATCAAGAAAGAATATCAAAAATTTATTTGCAAACCAAGACAAAATAAAGAATTCCATCGTTCGTTTTTTTTCTTTCTTTTTTTTTTGAACCAGATATCACATTTTAGCCAAAGTGCACTGAGAAAAAAAGTATGATCAAAATCACCAGCTCATGGTAAAATTTGCCGTATTTCTGACTATGAGAGCACCAAAAAGGTCAGTAATTTTTACCAAATTGCTTTGGTAAGGATTTTGGTAAAATTGACAATAAAATATAGTTTAATAATATCAATAAAATTTGGTAAATGTCGTAAAATATCGTGATGTTATCATTATATCATGATAAACAGATGATCATACAGCACCTCTGCCCCCCCCGACTTAATATCATATAAAAAGATCTTTGAGACATATTTTAAAAAATAATGACTTTTTATTTTATTCAACTATATAACAGTAATTCTTTCTGAAAAATCATTAAATTTCGGAAATTTCACTGGAAGAGTGAGCGCATTTGAGAGTTTATCAAGATTCCAACTGCAGTAACCAACAAACAGACTAGAAGTAACCATAAATAGCTTGTCGGCAGTAAATTAAAATGTTAAGATTGCGTACGTAATACCTTGAATAATTTAAATAAGTTTTAAAGATTAATGAATTTTATTTTATCAACGTACATATTTCAAAACTAACTTACCCAAAATCACTTACATATTACCTCAACCATTTAGTTCAGAATTTATTGAATATGTTCCCGACATTCCAAAGAAGCCTATCACTGCAAAAACTATAAAAAATAGCAAAACGATTAAACCATTCCATTAAATCCTTATAGTTTATTATATATATCCCTTTTTATATTTTTAAATATCAAATGGATATAAACTGTAATAATTATAACGAGGTGCATCAAAGTCACATCGAAAGAAATTGTAATAAATATAATAATAAATATAACGGGTAAATTTTAAAGACTTCAAGTAATTATGGATTTAACAACAACATCAGGGTAATCCGAGTATTATGTTTGTTTATGCAAGTAAAGTGAACTATTAAACTCATTTGTAGAACAGTTGCGCCACTAGACACCTCGTGTTACCCCTCGACATAACTTTTCCTGCTTTCATCTACTCTAGTTAATTGTTAAAGCTTTCAAGATTTTAACGCAATTCATTCTAATTTTTAATTCATTTTAGATGCTAAAAATTTAAAAAAAACTGTATTATATACTTTAATGTTTGATTTACTGATCAGCGACATTCTAAGCAATTGATATATACGTTATAAAGAAAAAAAAGGATAAAAGCAAAGAGAGAAAATTAGGAAAAATAATAATAAGTTTTATTAACTGCGCATAAGCTGCAAGTATATAGAACTCATAAAATAAGTTAAAAATATAGATAAAACATGGAAAAAAATCTAAAGATTTTTTAAGAGAGAAGAAAGAAATATTAAAATACGCTTATAAAAAAATTCAAAACTTTAAAAAAAATGGAAAATAAAATATAAAAACAAAACCGACAACAAAAACAAAACAATAAAAACAAAACCGAACTAAAAACGGAAACAAAAAAAAAACGAAAGATATCAAAAATTATGTTTTTAAATACTTTTGAAAAATTATTGTTAATAATTTTCTTCTCTTGTCATTATTTTTTATTATTTTTCATATTTTCTCAATATTTTAGCTTATTTTATGAGTTCTATATACTTGCAGCTTATGAACAGTTAATAAAACTTATTAATTATTTTCGTTTTTCTCTTTGTTTTTATTGTGCTATATATATATATATTCTTTAATAAATATTTATTTTCGAAAATTATTTATAGTTAACTTCTTTAAACTATCCAGTATAATATNTATATATATATATATATATTAGATGGGGTGAGTTGGGAAATCAAAGCAGGCATAGACTGGGGAAAAGCTTATCACTCTTTATTTAGTTAGTATGTTGAGCAAACAAGAGAGCGAAAATCCAAATAACCCGAAAACGGCGTGCATCGTTTTTACATTAGGGATTATAAAAGGGGAAGTTGACAGGCTAAATCTGTTCACGTATATAACAAAGGATTTGCATTTAATTATTTTATAATAACATTAACTTTAATAGAAAAAATTAAAACGTTAAGCAGTCTAAATAATAGATAGTATACTAATCTCAACTAACTTCATTCTCTAGTTTCATTTCAAGAATGCGCTAGAAAATGATTTTTACTGTTCTTATCAAAACAAATAAGCCGAACGGAATCTGAAAAGAAACCCATCTACCATTTTCTTTTCTGGAAATTACGAGTCTCATGCACGCAATGGCAAGTTGCTTTCATAGACAGGCTCAAAATAAACAGGGAGACAATAATTCCCAGAAGACGAGATCTATTGCGTGAGCGTATCGTTATGATTTATTTGGAGAAGGAGATTTTAACTGACCGTTTTAGTCTGGTTTGAATTGTATGGAGTAATTGATGACAATGATTTTAAAAGACAGATTATTCTTCCAGATATGAAATTCGAACGGAACGAAATTTATTTCTTGTCACAATGTTGTGTTCTAAATTTATCTTCTTTTACTTAGGTCGATAATGAGTGTGAAAGGGTGAATTTTGCATTCAATGTTCAATCTTTTTACATTCTTTTTGACTTGCGCAAACACTCTAACTTGAACTGGAGCCTTGTTCTTCGTGAAAAGAAACATCTCAATCGTTTCCTGACCTTTGAATGCAAAGTTTTTATCCATTTTATAGCAAAATAGAATTTATCTTCAGTCAAAATATCGCTTGCTTTCCTAAGAGCTTAAAGTGATCGAATTTCAGCAAGAATTTCGTGTCCAAATTCCAATCGTTTTCGAACCATTACCTGCAAAATATAACGTAATTTTGGCGCTAATCAAAACTTTGAAATTTCCTTTGTGGCAAACAAATTATTAAGGATAAAACTAAATAGAAGAAAAGGAAAAATAATAAAAACGTTTGTTCTAAAAAAATGTTTTTCTGGTAAACTAGATGGAAGAAAATAACGCTATATTTCTTACATCTTCAATGAAAAATGTGGAGCGCATTACTACTGCAAGAAGCATTTATCGCCGCTGGAAATTCCTTAACCCTTTTCAAAAGTGATGCTCTCCTCATTTTTTATTAGTGGCATGAAACTTTCTTCTCTTGCTTTTTAGTTCAGTAACATCGGCCAGTTTTGAAAGCTTATTAGTATTTCGTAATCCTATTTTAAACACAAAAATCTTAAGGTATTTAGAGTTATTAATTTTTAATAATTAATATTCAAAAATTGTTAAAGAAATTAATAATGGATATTTACTGGTGACTTAACAATTATTCAGATATATTTTAGCGTATGAAACATTACTTTTCAGTAGGAACTATAACTAACAGTATAAAAATTACCAGATTAAATTACTGTAGAGAAAAGCCGGTACTTTTTGCCGTAAAATCCATTTTTACCGGAATATGTTACGGAAAAAATATCTGATATACCGTCATTTTTAAAGCAATACTTACTGCGAAAAAACTTAATCACTTTAGTTAAATGCACTTTAAATCACTTTAGTAAAAATTACGGTAAAATTTATTCATGAATGATGTACCTAAAATACCGGTACTTTATATCGTAATTTGATCGGAAATTTTTTTCAGTGCATATATTTTATGAATAACGCGTTCAAAATTATTTTTTTAAAAAATATTTGTGTATTTTTGTTTTCTGTTACAAGAATCCTTGGATTTTTTTCATTCTTATTTCAGAGCATATATTTTATGAATAACGTGTTCAAAAGCAAATTTTAGAAAAATATTTGTGTATTTTTCTTTTCTGTTACAAGAATCCTTGAATTTTTTTCATTCTTTACTTCAGAGCATACATTTTATGAATAACGTGTTCAAAAGTAAATTTTTTCAAAATATTTGTGCATTTCTCCTTTCTGTTACAAGAATCCTTGGATTTTTTTCATTCTTATTTCAGAGCATATATTTTATGAATAACGTGTTCAAAAGCAAATTTTTTAAAAATATTTGTGTATTTTTCTTTTCCGTTACAAGAATCCTTGGATTTTTTTTTCATTCTTATTTAGGATTTTGAGCTTTTCTCGCTATATTTAGAAGTCCCCATTAGCTTGTAATTTGATTTAAAACTAATTTCTTTGAGCTCAAAAGAAAAAAGTGATTGCTAATAAGACTAAAAAAGTATGTTGATTACTTTGAAAGGCTGAAATACTTCATTACTGTTCAGGTAAATGCCTGATGTCCAAACAAAGTGACTCCGCCATCCTGAAGCGCGGCAGCTAAAATTCATTTCGAATAGTTTCTTAAAGCGAGGTAATAAAAATAGTTTTCAATATCTGAATTTCCTTAATTGCTTCTCTAGCGTTAGCCAGAAGTATTTCGGTCGAAAACTAATTACCCAAGACTTTTATTGTACTTTTCTTTCTCTTGAAGTGAAGTGAAGCAACAAAACCGAAATTATTTTCCTAATCTACAAGTTGTTCTGTTCTTCATTTCCGGTGGCAACAGCTAGAGAAAAAGTCGTCTTTTGTTCGTTTGAAAGAATAAAACAGATAAAAAAAAGCGAAGTTTCTTTTTAATTAAAGACAAAGAAGAGATGAAGTGAAGTAAAAGTAAGTTTGTGAAATGACTCTTAACTTTTTCTTGACGGAACGTCTGCCGTATTTATTATGATTATTATTTCATTAAATGAGAATTCAGTTCTTATTTTCGATTACAATACGTTAGGTACAAATTTCATAGTTGCTAGTTATATTTTTAAGATTTCCCGAATTACGAATTGTTTAGCATGATTATTAATTTATTCTTGGTTATTCTAAATTAAATTCACAAAATAATTGATTCTTAAGTTTTTGTTCAAGTAGGACGTTCTTTAAATGTTGATTAATGAAAATAAATCTTTAACATTATGTATTCGCCTCTAATTATAATTGCTTTTACTTTGAAACTAAGATTTAAAAAATATGAAATAGAAAAAAAATGAGTAGTAACTTAATAAAAAAATTATTCGTCAATTATTTAAAAACAATTTCGTTAGAAAATTAATGAACTTTGAATTGATGCATCGTACATAAAGATGAAGAACGAATATATTGGGTAGTTTGAAAGGACTGTTTTTAATTTACTTTTTTTAGAACATATGTCAAAAATGAATTCAAAATGGTTTATAGATAAAAGAATTCGCTAATAGGTATGTAAGTACAGAAAAAACTAAAACGTGATTAAAATCTGGCAAGACACGACAAAGTAGGATCGAAGTTAAAATAAAAATACCTGTTTGTTTATCGTAGGAAATAGAGAGAAATTTTAAAAGGGATTGTTGGAAACACATTTGAAGACGAGAGGGAGGGGTGGTTTATGTCCATGAAAGCTGATTCTGAGACAAAAAAAAATTCAAGACTTCAGAATTAACAGGAGCAAGCATTCAATTAAAATTGTAAAAATAAAAAAAATACCCGAATGTGACAAGCATTTATTTACATCCCGTAATTTCAAAAGAAGAAAATTTAAAATTTTTGATATTATTTCAAAAATTAAAATTTGAAAAGAGTTGGATAAGAAATATTTTTGCCTCCCCTATCACTACTTCCTCAGTAGTATTCTCGACATCTTCTTCACTATGTTTTCCTTTGTTCTTTTATTGTCAAACGCGTGAACAGGAATCGCTTAGCACGGTCTATCTTCAATGTGTAATAATTCTCTGGAAGAACCAATTTTTACATGTTACTGACTTGGAAAAGCTTAGTAATCTGCTCAATTTTACAGATGGCCATCCGATGGATTTTTTTCAGCTATCATCAGATTTTTCTTTTTTTTTCTGTGTAGTTTAATACATAATTGCTAAGCTTGAACTAAAAAATAGTTTTCGTAATTAAGCTTTGGTTCAGCATACTGGTAAACATTTAGCCACTTTTAAATAAATACAAAAATATAAAAAAATTCTTAATTTAAATATTTAAAAAAATATTTGACGTAATTTAAATTTTTATGATGCATATTTTTATGAATATTATATATATTTTCATGACAAATTATACAACGGTTTTTCTCCAGTAAATGAATTCGATTTTTTTTGGATAGGTTACTTCATAATACAGAAATTAAAAGACATTACTGTATCGTCTTAAGCTTAAATTTCATTAAAAAAAACTACTTTCAGCTAAATTGCGATCGAAACTACTTTATACAACACTAGCTTATTTCTTGGCTCAAGGAATTCTTAATTTGGCAGATGTTCATGAAATATTTCCGCCTAAAAATAGTCGATTAAATTACACACATTTCTGGAAACGTTTTATTCGCTAATTGAACACATCCTGAAAGATCATAAATGCAATGCTATCATTTTTTAAACGAAATTACAGATAGAGGAAAAATATAGGGCTTAACTTTTATTTCTATTGCATTACAAAATGTAATTCTCGGAGTTGAAGCTTTATTAAGGAAAGAGATAAATGGGATATGACAAAATGTTCTTTAGCGTTACTGACTTCAACAAAGATGAGAAGTCGTTACAATGTTCTAGAGTAGTACATTTGTTTTCCTTTATCCTTTATTATACATCTAAATTCTTAAACATAGACCTAACAAAAGAAGATGACCTCAATAATTGTATTTGACTTTCATTTTTACAGTAGATAAATTATTGAAATTTAAGAAAGAGTTTAATGATTTGGAATGAATTTGAGTCATTTATGATATTTAAACGGAACCAAAAAGTATAATGATCTAAAGAATCTTAGAATAATGTTTATCTTTTAAATTGCTTTGAATGTAATTAATTGGTATTTATCTTTTGAGTTTTATAATTACACGATTGCCCTTTGTTTTTTTTTTTTGTTGTTTAACACTAGGTTACCTAAAGGAAGTAATTTTAACTGCTTTTCATTTGCAAAAAATGTACAAATAATATAATGCATAAATTAATATTTTCTTTCTAAGTGAAATAAATTATTATATAGTTAATATTTACTAATAACTTGTTATATAACTGTAAATAATATAAAAAATATTAAAAATTAATTAAACAAATTTCTTTACACATTACTTATTCTTTCACAATGTAGTCATTTTGACTGCTTTTGGGCAATATGTATGTATGTACTAAGTTTCAGCCTTTCTAGTGTTAAATATGATTTGTTTAATTTTTTGTATAAAATATGAAATTAGTACTGGTTAAAATTTGAAGAAATGTTTAAGTTTCTGCACTTAGAAAAAGGGTTTGGTCAAAACTATCAGAATACGGTAGAATTTACCGTATTACTGGGAACACCAAAAAGCTCGGTAATTTTCATCGAAGCGCTTTGGTAATGATTTTAGTAAAAAAAAGGCGGTTGTATAATATGCGATAAAATTTGGTAATTTTATCATGATATCTTAGAGCATGACATAAAAATCACTTATTCGGTTAAATTTACTTTTCAGTTTTCTATTGTTTTAGTATACATGTGTGGAAGTAAAAATTATAAATTCGAAAACCAGAATTCGCCGTAAACCATTACCATTTTAAAGAAAAATGGTTAAGTGAATGATTTATTTATATACCGTATATCTCAGTATTATTAATCAGAATTATATGTACTTTTTTAGAAATGTCCTTATCATGCAGTACAGGAATTTCACCAGAATTCTTTTCTCCGTGATTAATTCTTTAGAGAAAAGAACCAATTTAGAATTAGGGAAAATTGTATCACTTTCAGTTACATTAAATAAAAAAAGAAAGCATGTTTTCAAAATTCCAATAAACTCTATAGAGAACAACTTTTTACCTCTTAACAATATTGATTAACTTCATTTCTATTTTTTGAAGCTGAAAAATTAAAAAGGATGTTTTTGCATTTGGTTTGCGAATTAATCACACATTGAGATATAAAGGTTGTTTCATAGGTAGTAATAGTCGTAACAAGAACACGTGTAAAAAGTAAAAACTGAGCTTTATTTTGAGAAAAAACATGTTTAGTTATTAAACTCAGCTTAGCTAGTGTATTTTGTATTACAATATCAGACTCAGCCTATAAGAAACTTTGAGTGATTAAGTATTAATGTTTTTTTTCTTCGTAAATAATACCGAATTAAATCGATATAAATATTCTAGAGTGAGAAAAATAATACAAACGATTTTTCAGGCAAACGATTTAGTAAACGCATTTCAGGAAACATTTAATCGCTTTTAAAATCTCTTTAATAGCATCGTTTGCACAAAACCGCAGTTGTTTTTCACTAAGAAACATTAAAAAAAGCTGCTGAGATACATTTTTGGGGTGATAAATGTTTTTAAAGCAATATTTTGTTAGTTATGGTATAATTAAAAAGTAATTCTGTCACAATTCGTAAAGAATCTGTGAGTATAGAATTTGTCTATATTTTGACGTTAAGAAGAAAAGCTTTATTTTTCGATTAGATATCAATGAAATCTAAAGAATTTCAGAAATATGGCGGCTTTAAAATAATATAACACAGAAAACATTAGGAATTTAACTTTTAAACAAACTATTTGTTTTATACTTTGGAACAATATAAATGCGAGAATTACACCATTTTAAATCCATTATTTCGAACTAATGTTTTAGTCCATATTGTTTTTGAAAAATATCAACTGAAAAACCATTAGAATTCAGAAACACGCACAAAAATACTATCAATCAAAGTTGCAGCCATTTCGATTCGTAACTGCATAGATATAAAATTTTTTGAAGATCACAAAAATCTGCTAAAAGATTTTAAAAAATGAAATATATAGTCCGTTTAATAAATGTAATTCGCAAGACAGAAACTTTTTTTTACAACAATGGATAAATAATTATTGTTTAAGGAATAAAGAATGTATAAAAGCTCTTAAAATTTCAATAACCTTCGAACAAATAAGAATTTAGAAAAAATTTTCTCGTTTAGTTTATAATACAAAAAAGTCGTATCAGCAGATCATGTAATTGATATGTAGTTGTTGAGCTGTTCTGTAGTTGCAGGTCAATGGACAGTAGATCGAATTATTTTTTTTTCCAACGTAAATCCTGTATAATTTTTTATACACCTTTGTCATTTCAAGTTTCTAATTCTAATAGATTTTGAGCAGCAAAGGAAAATGCAACGCAACGGAAAAAAATATTCGAAAAAGAACTTAAATATGCAATAAATTCGAATTTTGAAAAAAGTAAATTATGTTAAATTCAAACTCTATGCAAATGAGGTTTTTTCAGCATGTCAAACTTTGACTAAGTAGTTGCTTTCCTGCGGCCTGTCCTATAGTATATTTTTAAACAAATTTAACTGTTAATAAATCTCTTACTAAATATCGAATGATTTTATTTTTTTATTCTATCGTAACCACTGTACGGTTTTCTACACACCTTAATGATTGTAAATTTCTGAGTCTTACAGTTTTAGCGCATCAAAACAAAATGCAAATTTAATGTGAACTCACAAACAGGACTGTAAGGGCTGCTGTCACCTCGATAGAAGCCATTACAATTTTTTAATATAATCTGAATAGGATAGTATCACATATAGATTATTTAAAGATTAGATATTTTTTAATCTATATGTATTGTAGAATATAATCTATATAGTATGCTTTGCAGATTATTTAAAGATTATATTTTTTTTAGTCTACGTAAGTGTTGTAGAATATAATCTATATAGTATACTATACAGATTATATAAAGTGATAAATATTTTTTAATCTATATAGCATTGTAGAATATAATATAGTATAATATATAGATTATATAAAGATTATATATATTTTTATAGTACTATAATAAATAATAATTAAGACTTTTGACAATTATGGAAAGCCAAGATGATCCCACAACACCTAAAGATTCAAACTTCAAAGATTGAAAATGTTACGTTTTATTAATGATTTTATAACTTAAAAATCTATGAAAATGCTTCTTACGCTAGGCTATTTTTTTAAAAAATTAATATACGAATACATAAAAATATACCCGGTCTTATCCATTTTACAGAGTTTTATAATCTAAGTTTTGTTACCATTAGTTAAAATTCAACAAAAAAAAATATTTCTTACTTATTAATTACAAAGGTTTATGTTATTATTTTAAAAAATATTTTAAAATGTTTCAAATATAATATTTAAAATAAATAAAAACTATGATACAGAAATTTACTTTTTTCTTGTTATGCTTTAATTGTTCAACATGTTTATCAAATCATGTTTATCTGTTGTCTGCATTTTTGCTCTGTCTAAAAATATTAATTGTTCTAAAAACGAATCTTTGAAAATTGAACTGTATTTTGTTTTATCTTAACGGTTAAGAATAAACCACTGTTATTTTTAAAAGGTTTTAAGCATCAAAAAAATTTAGTTTCATGTCTCAATTAAACACCCTGCTTATTTTTTTATCTACACAACTTCAGAATTTTTTATCTTTTATTTTACTTTAAATTTTTAAACGTTATCTTGAGTTCACCTAATTAGTCAAAATAACTCTTTATAATAAACAAGATTTCTTATAAACAATCAGCAATTAAAATATAAAAATAAGAAAGAAATACCTACTGCATTTAACAATAATAAAATTTTTTTTTCTTTAAATATTAGCTTTTAACAGTATAATACTTGCTATTTGAAAAAAAATCACGATAAAATAAAACAATTATATCAAGAATAAGTCATTCTTTAGTTCATTTCATATTTCAAATATTTGAGGGTGCTGAAAGTTTATACTTCAAATAGTTTGCCTTAATTAAAATACCCCACTAGTGAAAAGAATATCAAAGACGGAGAGTTTATTTCAAAATTTATTTAATGGATAATTTGCAGATAAAAAGATCTGAAGTAGTTATTTAATAAGATAATTCTTTTTTGTTAAATCAAGTAGAAAAGAAAACATAAGAAAACACGTTTCAAAACACGAAAGTTTAAAAAAATATATATATTAAAAAAAAAAGTTCTATTTTTTTGATTTTTTAAGTTATTTTTCAGCCAACTTCACGATTATTGAATGCGTAACTTCAGTACTTGTTTGATTTTTCGAATCTCTTAAGAATGTAGTGTTAAGTAAAATGTTTAGAAGGCGGAAAATTTTTCTCGTTTCTTTTAAAACATCTTTTTTCTTCTTCATTTTATCACGATTTCGAAGAAATTATGTCTGGCATTACATGGAAGGAAAAAAAACCCTAGCAGATATACGAAAGAAATGAAAAATAAAGTTACAAAATCTCCAAAGAATATTCATTAATCTTTACTGTTTGTACATGCAAATAATAACAAGCTAAACAACAAAAAAAATGAAGTTATGAATCTAAAATAGCTAATAAAACGTAAAGTAACGGTTTCAGTTTTTTCTGTTTATCATCTCGATCAAATATTCATAGAAAATGCTCTTAAGAGGTAATGTCGGAAGAAAAAGTTCGAGAAAGCAAACGTAATCAGCTCTTCAGAGAAGTACTTTCAGAACGTAAGAAAAAAAAACTTGTTAAGTTTTTAGAAAATATATTTACGATGAGATTGTTGATGACTTATAAAAAGAAATTAAAAGTTCACGAAAAGGTTTGCAAAATAAAGTTTACAATCTACCTAAGTCGTCGAGAAGCAAAATAATAACTCACTTCGGTGGTAAATTTAAGTATTATAATGTAAGTAATAAAATATCAAAACAAATTTTTAAGTATTAAGATGAAATCGTAAATATTCGAATATGTTAAAATATAAATTGCCTCATAAATTTCAAAAGTAAACAGTGAAATAATTCACTGTTTTATAGGTGTGACTTGAAATTATAAATAACGCATTTTGTTAAATTTTCCGTTCGCGTTTTGTTTTAAATTGTTTATAGCTTCTTATCCATTATTTGGATATGATATTATGAACTGGGATATAATAATAATAATAGCAATAATAATAATTACATTCTTGTTTTAAAACCGAAATAAACAATATATTGTATTTTTCATAAAAAATGGTTGTTTCTAAAAGAAATAAATAATCAAAGGAAACTGCAGTACTGTGAAAAACCATATGGTCAATATTGTTTAAAATTCATTTGAGATTGACTATTGGTCTGTGCAACAGCGACTTCAGCACGAAAAAGCTCATTAAAATTAAAAGTGAAGAGTTTAAATTGTAAATAATATAGTTACTATGCTATATGGCTATGAGCTATGAAATAACGTCAAGACTGAAATGTTTTTTTAATTTTTTTTTATTTCCAATGAGCTGCACAAGTGCGCAAGCATGCAGCAGTAAAGATTTAGCTTTATTATGGGATACAATCCTGACAAATCTAAAACGGTGCTCATACTACAAGCTATTGCAAATGTGCAGCAAAATAATCAACTAGTTACATAGCAAAAAAATATTAATATACCTCAACATTAAAAATGATGCCACTACTTTACACTAAAGCGATGCAGTGAAACGACATAATTGTAATGGATCTAGGTGTTTTATCACCAACCAACGATAAGATGTTTCCTCACCAATGATCACCAAGATGTTTCACCATCTCAGATTATTAAGATTTTTCTCCCCCAAGGATCACCAAGGTGTCTCATCTCCAAAGTGTCTTACCACCAGGGATCTAGGCCTTTTACACCAAGAATATTCTTTAACACTAATTGGAGTAAAATAACTGCTACAATTTTTTTATGCAGTCACACTAAAATTTCTAATTACCGTAAGATCTACAGTAAAGTCAGCAAAGTTGTATTTACAATACAATATAAAGAAAGAACCATTCGTGTAGGATGCGTGCAATGTTTTCTTAAAATAAAATTATTTTGTTAATGAAACATACACACAACAAAGACAGAATACTACTAAGAATTCGAACAAAACGGAAACAAATCGAAGTTAAATATTATAAAGTTATTTAATACCATCGACATATTTCTGGACACCTTATTATGAGAACATAATTATCTTTATCGTACAACTAAAAACATACATGCCTTTTTATAAGAACTAACTTCAGTTTTAATGAAATATTCAGCTTTGTAGAAGGCGAAATTTCACTCTCACATTTTTGTAAACAAAAAATATTGATCGTCTGATAATAGAAAAACTTATGTTGGCGAAAATAGATCATGGATGGAGTCAGCTTGTGGTAAGCTTTGCCATTTATTTCAGTTTAAGATTAAGCTACACCTTTGAAAGTGTGTATGAACGCTTGATTCAGTATTAATTTGTTTTAACTCATGATTTTTCGAGTTTTTCAACGCTAAATTCGGATATATATCACACTACAGTATTTACAGTGCATGTGATGTACCACAAACTACAGCAATATTTTAACCAGATTTGAAAAGACAAGAAACTTAGTGAAGAGAAGTATTACAGTGTTTCAAGTATTATACTCGCAAAGTAAAGAAAAAAAAACTGTAAGGTGTTCATTTTGGTTAATATTCTTTGAAATTCTGATAAGACGATAACTACAATAAAGCATTAAGGATATAGATGAGACTAAGGACCATAAACATTATAGTTTAATCTCAATTACGATAGGTTGATGGAAGGTTTAGTCACAATACTATGGTGTTATGATTTATAAAGCGGCATAAAGACGGAAACATGACTGTCAGAAAACCTGCAGTAGCAGTAACTAAGTTACCGGGTGCAATCTTGTCCATTCTAAAATGGTGAGCCCAACAGCCAATGATTGCACGCGTGATGCTGAATTAGTAACAGAATTAATAACACAGTGTCATGATCAATAAACTAGAATACTATCTTTATAAAATTTCGGTGGTTACGGATTTTGGTGGAGTACATAAAATGGTGACAGAATCAGTAACACTGCGTAATGTTCAAAGAACTATGAAACTACTGCCATCCATGAAACTACTAGTGTCATCTGAACTATGAAACAACTGCCTAGAGCTACTGCCATCTTAATTAAATTTCGGTGGTTACGGATTTCGATGGAGTACAGCAATACGATTGCATGTTCTCGATTTGATAGCAATTGTTAAAAATAAAGCTGCAGACGCAAAAATTCTTTTGTAATTAGGGCAAGAAAAAATAAAGATATCACCACTCTATTTTTTAGTAAATATTATAGCAAAGTAAAGTAAAAACCTAGAATTTTCTAATAAACATTATCCTAGAGTATCACTTGGTGATAATCTATACCAGTACATTATATGAATCCAAACGGTAACAAAAAAGGATCGCTGCTTTTACGACCTGAAGTTTCGTATACTAATAGTATTTCGTTCCTTACTTACTGAGAATGCACTTTAACAGCCTTTCAACATAAAACGAATGAAAGGTATGTTCAATTTCCTCGATGTTCAAGTCTATAACTGTTAAAAGAGAAACATTTGGAAAGTTTCTGCTCAAGGCTTATTGTAATGGAAAGGACGTGCTTTTGTTTATAGCTATTTATACAAATGGGTAAAGTTTTTTGAAGGAAAAAAATAATTTCAGCGGATGAGAATAAAAAGTCTGAAATAAACTTTTTCAAGTAGGAACGGAAAAAAAAGAACTGAGTTTCTTTTACGAACGCCTTATAGTTTGGAATAGCGAACAAAAAAGATCCAACCAGGAAACCTCAGGTGAAGTGAAACAGATCCGAAATAACAAATAGGAATTCCGAAGAAGATTTTGGCAACATTTTCGAGGCGAGAATAAAGGGAAAGAAAAGAAACAATGATTGTAAAAGTAAAAGAAAATACGGGTTATATACGCTTCAGTAGTTCTAGGTAATGCTTAGCTTTCACTGCTTTTCTAAAGTTTCAAAAGAGTTTGTTCTAAGAAGCTGGTTGTTGGACAACAGACTGGACTTACAGCTTTTCGTTGACTATAAACAACTCATGAAGAACAGTTAAATTAAAACAAGCATCAGAATTTACCTTAAATGTTTTATTTTAATAATAAAGAATTAAGTGTATAGTAATTGAAATAACTTATTCTCCCTTTAAACTGTTTGTTTATTTATTTGGGATATAATTAAGAACCCTAAACTGCCCTTAATCATAAGAAATAAATTTTGTATTTTATCCAAAATAGGCATTATAAATCACTTGTTTTATGAACAGTTTTTTTTTCTTTTGAAAAAACTTTTTTTCCTATGAATGTGCACCAGTGTTTCTTGTATATGACAAAAAATATTCCGCAAGAATTGAAATACTAATGTGAAACATCGGAATATGATTGAATATTTTATTATTAATAGGCTCAGAGATATCATGCAAAAAAATTAGATTTGTGAGGTATTTAAGCTTAATTTTTTGTGTGTGCACAGATTCGAATTCATAAAAGTTCTTATTATGCAGTTTTTATGTCAGAAGGAAGAAAAATATAAATTTATGTTTTATATCATATATCATATCATATATCATATCATATATCATATCATATATCACATCAAATTTCGAACAAAATATTTAAAAAATCTCATAACATTTAAACAGCTAGATATTTTTTTTAAAGTTACAAAAAATTCCTTTTAAAATAAACAAATTGTAACTTTCTTTGTTGGATACATAGAGGAAAATATTTAAGCTACTTAAAGTGACGAAAAAAATATTAAAACTGGTTTTTTATTAATAAAATTTTAAAAATATCACCAAGCAATAAATAAAAAAGTCAGATATCGAGATTGATTTATCGATTAAAAATATTTTTTTAAAGTAATCAATGTGGTTAGAAAAAAAGCACTAGAATGCATGTCTTTTTAAATAGAGTATTCTGTTCTTTAAAAAAGAGTAAATTAATTAAAAATAAAATATAAAAACTCACAAATTACGCCCGTGAAATATTTATGAGTGCAAAACAACAACTAGCAATTAAGTCTGACACAAAAATTGCCCTTTTTTTTAAGTCTTCGAATTCCATCATAACAAATTCAAGAAAATTACTTGAAAAATATCTAAAGAGCTTCTTGAAGATAAGATCAGCTGCCAAGTTTTTTTTTTAAAAAAAAGACTTATTTTTCTACTAATTAATTTAAAAAAATGTACTTAAATATACCGATCACTCTTTTTAATCAGGAAAAAGAAATATTTTAAAGCAAAATACAAGTGTTTCATTAAATAAAAAGAAATAAATGGCGAATAAGAAAAAAGGGGAAATTTTTCTCCCTATGATAGAGGTCATAAATATTTTAAGTCCGGAAATTAATTAGTCAACCCATGTCACTGGGAAATTCTTTTTTCATCGTTTTCTCAGTTAATTGGTGCGTTGTTAGACAAGTTAATTGTCACGGCCGGACAGGGAATGTATTTCCATTATTTGAATAACAATGTAATTAAATTTTAAGTTATGCTTGCATTTAATCTTGATCTTTTAACAGTTCATTTATTACGGAAATTCTGTTAAATGCTTTACATTCCGGTTTAAAATGAGTAAAAACTAGTATTTTTGAAAAGGAAGAAGACGATATTAAATACTCATTATTAGGTAATAGTTTTTTTTTGCGAGTGATAAAAATAATTATTTTTGTTGATTCGTATTTAAGGTCTGGTTTCTTAGGACAAGCGCCTTATCTGGGCGTCAGCGGGACGTCAACGTCACGCTGACGCCAACAAAATACTGGTTTGTTAGCTCAAGGCCTGGTTTCTTAGAACTAACGCCTTATCTGGGCGTCAGCGGAAAGTTGACGTAGATCTGACGCCAAAAAAATACTTTTTTGTTAGCTCAGCGTGAGCAGTCGGTCCAACGCAGACATTATCTCTCATTGCGCATGCGTTAATAACGTAAACAAATATTTATTTTGAATTTGTATTGATTTTGTTATTGTCGACCAGTGTTTTAGAGAACAAATAATGACTTTGTTCAAGAAAAAACACATTATAGCTGAGCTAAATGAAGAGTGCTATGTTTAATGAAGAAGCTATGTTTAATGTCAAAATCAAAATCTTGGCTGATTTCAATGTGCTGTTGGATGTTGTCCGCCATTGCTTCTGTGGTTAACGTCACGCTGTAATCCAACTGCAGTTGAGTTGGACGGCAATTGAAGTTCATGATAAGCGTTCGATGACGTATACTATCAAACTCACAAATAAACCAATCAGAGGTTAGCGCTGATTTCCAGCTGACGCCGACGTTTAGGACGACAGGCTAAGAAACCAGGCCTTAAGAGGAAAATAACTAGTATTTCGTTCAAAGCAAAGATAAAATGTTATGTTATACCTGCGAATAAACCATATGACGCCAACGCTTCCGTTATGACTGCTTACTACAACTACTCTAACAACTAGAAACTTACTACAACTACTGTAACAATTACAAACTTACTACAACTACTCTAACAACTAGAAACTTACTACAACTACTCTAACAATTACAAACTTACTACAACTACTCTAACAACTACAAACTTACTACAACTACTCTAACAACTACAAACTTACTACAACTACTTAAACGACTGCTCTTAATTTTTTACTGTTTCCTCTCCATAGATTAATTTGAATTTTATTAATGAATTAATATAAATATTAACTGTGATTATCTTATATTAATTTTTATAAAAATGGAAAAATGTTCATACTTTTTATTCTCACGAAAATTATAGAATATTTTTTTTAAATTTTATAATTTTTTTAGAATTTCATAGCATCCAAATTTTATTATAAAAATTGGCAAAATAAAGAAATTTTGATTTTTTCCCATTTACTTTTTTGTACACAATCCTTATAAATAATTTTCACTATAAAAATACTTTTCGCAATTATTTCAAAAAATCTTTAGAAATAAATCATAAGGAGTAAATCATCTGTAAAAAGTTGATTTAAAAGATTTATTACAAGTAGTTTATAACGACCTCCTCATTCGTCGGTCGGAATAGGACGGGAAATATATGGGACAAGGTTTTGGCAGGAAATATAGGGGGCATGCAATAAAACATAACTAATGAATTTTTTTGTACAAAATTTTTCATCTGTCTTAAATGTTCTTTATAAAATGCAATAATTCTAAGAAATTCAAGACAATATTGTCACTTGCCTTAGGGGCGCCTAATTAGCTTTAATCTTACTATTTTGATGATTTATTTATCACTGAAATTATATGGAATAAATTATATTTCGATTTAAAGTAAAACTATTTAAGTAAAAGCTATTAATTTTTGAAACAGAAAACAATTATGCATATTGTTAGCCAGTAATTCGCATAAAATCAATCAAATCGCATTCGTTGGAATAAATAATTACTTTACTTCATTCATTCCACGAAAAAAAAAAATTATTAGAATTTCATCAAAATGAATATTAAACTTTAAGTTAATGATTGTACTTAATTTTGATTTTTTATTGATATATTTATTAATGGAATTTTCATGAACGATTTATATTCGGATTCAAAAAGAGTAAAAACTCTTTTTTTTTAAAAAATAAAATAAGCAGTAATTGGATAAACTCAGTGTTAACCAGTAATTCTTATAAGAGTGAGAAATTTATTACTTTTGTTCATTTAAGTTAAAAAGAAAATAAATAGAATTCCTTTCAAGGCAAATATTAAACGGAAATAAAGTGATTTCCGACAAATATCAGACTAAAATTCTTAATTTTTTTAATATTAGAAATAATGTTCCAAAAACGAATGAGATATACTTGCACTTAATCATAATTTTTTAACAGTTAATTTATTTTTGAAATTCTATTTACATAGTTTAGATTAAAACTTAAAATGTATAAAAACTAACTTTTATAATTGAATGTTTTACAAAACACCTCAATATTTAGAACCAGAATTTATTAGCTGGTAATCTTTTCAGATAGTAAAAGTGCTTTTGTGTCAATCAAATTGAAAATAAAATAAATAAACTTTCGGTCAAAACAAATGTTAGATTCAAGAAATCTGATTCCAAAATAACCTGGCCAATGGGACATCCCAAGTATCCGCCATTAAAAAGAAAAAAAAATTATAACAGAAATAGAGTAATAAAAACTGTGTAACTATGCAAAAATAACTGTTTTTTTTTGGTTCAATTATTAATGCATAATATTTTTTTTATGTTCTAAGAAATATTATTAACTAGATTAAATAAAACAGCTATTTTTGTTAAATCTTGCTGAAAATAAAGTAATCAGAAATCCTTACGTGACAACATTATTAAAGTGCTATTTTCAGTTCAGAAAATTATAAAAATTTTATAACCATAAAAAAATAAATTTTTTAAATGACTTAATAAAAAGGTAGGTTTCATTTCTCATATAGAGAGTTAAAAATTTAAGAACACGTTCGATTTCCCAATAAAAGTATATTGTTGTCTGAAATTGTTCACTGGTGGCCATTCAAGTTAGCAGATATCGTTTTTGAATAGAACTATCAAAGATATAAAATATTGAGGAAGAATAATCGTTTCGCTCTTCTTCGATGAAATATTCCAATCTGATGCAAGGCCCTTTCATCGATAAATCAATACAAGGCAATTCCTGATTCTTGGCATCTAAGCGACTCCAAATCTTTCAGATTCTGGATATCTTTAAAAGAAAACGCGACTCTTTCACTCCTGGTTTGCAGAAATTGGACAATCCATATCCAGAACCCCCTCTTCATCCAGATACATTATTGGATATTGGTCGACGTATCAATTCTCTTTTGGTGACAGTGTTTGGAGACGATAAACCTCTGGATCAGGAAATTTAAGTATCGTCTACTTTAAGAAATGTCTATTATAAATCTCCGAAGTCATTAAAAATAGGTAAATAACGGAGTCATTTTCGTAAACTAATAGTTTTAAACCATAGATAATATCTTCAACGTTATGTCTTGTTGTTAAGTAGTTATTGGTAAATACAGGAAAAAGGTATTTATAAGATTATACTTTTCCTAATATCTTAGATAAGGATATTAAGTTTATTTGTTTGAAATATAAGTTAAGCAAATTTAAATTTTTAAGGCGTCTTACTTAAGCAGTAATAGTTTTTATGAAATATAATTTAAAAAAAATTCAACTTGTCGAAAATAATGAAATTTAAAGCTATTAATATTTAGGAGGTTTTTTTCACCAACTGATAAAATTACAAGATGAGCAATTCATGTAACTGATAATTCATATAAATTATCATTATGATATTACTGTAAGTAATCATATACCGAAGAGCCATTACATTAATGACCACCCTCCATCTATAACAATGGGCTCGCCCAGGTTTACATGGTTTCTCGCCCAGGAACAATGTTTTCATGGGGCACATTAGAACCCATAATCCTCATAGAACAATACCCGACCTCTGTAAGCTATTTGAACATAGTTCACCCATTCATGGCAACAGTTTTTCCTGCGAAGGATGGTGTTTACCAACGGGATAATGCACCATGTCATAAGGGTCGAATCGTCATAGATGGTTCGAGGAACATTCCTGTGACTTTCAAGTCATGTCTTGGCCCCAAATTCACCTGATCTTAATCCACTAGAGCATTTGTGGTCCTACTTGGAAAAAAAAATTCGTGCTGTCACGCTAACCCCTCGCAATGTGAGGGAATTGCAGGACCAGTTGATTAGCGTTTGATACCAGATACCTCAGACTACCTATCAGCCCCTTGTGGAATCAATGCCACGGCGGGTGCTAGCAGTTTTGAGGGCTAAAGGTGGTCCTACATGTTATTAGCAGGGTGGTCATCATAATGTAATGGCTCCTCGGTGTATTTTATAACGTATAATGAATAAAAATTTACTACTAATTCTAAAGAGATGTTGAAAATCAAATTTTTGTACGATAGCCGAATAATCTCTTAGTAAAAAAATAATAATTAGAAAATTTTATATTAACCAGAAATTAAATAAGAATTGAAAGAATCACATTTTGATGGAAAAAGTTGCAATGATCTCTCCAAGAAAAATATTAAGTTTAATATATATACAGCTAATAAAATAAGAATAATAAGTTTCTGGAAGTAGCTATAATAATAACCGCGAAAAGTTTGAAATTGCTATGAAAAACCAAAAAATAAATCAGTAGCACCAAATCTCTGTTAACATTTTGTTGACCGGTGGATTTAAATGTTAGTTTACTCCACAGTTGAGTCTTCCTGACAGCTGACATTCGGTTCTTTCAAAATTTGAACTGATATTGAAGGTTAACTGGTTAAATAAAAGTTAAACTAGATAACTTGTCACCGGTCAATAATGTGTTAATAAAAAAGAAAATGTTTTACTATTTTTAAGTAAATGCGTTTTAATATTGATGTAACATTCGGCTTATCAATAGGAAACAAAATCGATTACGAACCAGATGGGGCTAGGGGTAGTTGAACAAACCCCTAGCCACTTATGCAGCTTTCCCGTATTATACATCCCATGCTCTACATTTAAAAACAAATTGAATAACGTGTTTTTTGAACTTTTGAAACGCTAACGTGAAAGCATAAAATTTTTTAAAAACATTTTTTTATTACTTTTAAAACTTTTGTTAAAAATACCTAACCCATTTTCTCTCCTAAATTAGTGCTGTAAAAAATGGGTACTCCAATTTCGCGAAACTTTCTTCGTTTTTCAATATACAATTTTCTAGCATTTGCTAAGAGAAAAAATTTCCACCGTTGAAACAGTCCTCACTTATTCGAGGAAACGAATTTCGTCAAAATTAAATTAATATTTCGTCATTCTATTTTTTGCAAGAAAAAAAATTGCAGTACCTAATGCATTTAACTTTTCTAATAATCACTTTATCGTGAAATTATGGGTATAAATAATCACTTTAAAGGTGGTAAATTTGATCTAAACAACACATGAAAGACTGAATAGAGAGATAAATTATAACACCCATGCCTGAAGCGTGATTCGAGCCCGAGATCTTCGCGATACGAGGCCAACTCTTAGACCACCTTAAATAGCGGTCGGCCATACCGTCGCTTTATTTTCGATCGTCTTAGTCCTCATTCTAGTTTCACCATTCTAGTTAACAATCTCCCACAATGCGCTGATGAGGTTCCGTAATTAAGGAAACATTTTCCTCGTGTACTTGAGAGTTCGCTTTTCGTTCCAAATCACGTGATATCGTGACGAAATGATTCTCAAAATTAACGAAATGCGGCTCAAGAACAGCTGAATGCTCAAAGTTGGAGGTTTTATTTCGAAAAATAAGGTCAAAAAGAAAATTGATAAAAAAAAGAAGAAAAGCTGCCACTTTTGATTTCGTAGAAACGAGAAGAAAATCAACTAACAAGGGACCAGATGAATTCCTCCGAGGCATCACAAGCCAAAAGACAAAAAACTAAATCGAAACATATCCCTTATCTGGTTCAACCGAGGTGAGAAAGAAGAGTTCCCTCTCATCCAGAGCCAAGGATTGAATGACAAAAAGGCGGGACTTATTCTCAGAAGAAAGGATGAAAACAAACAAATAAAAACCTTCAGCAACTCGGCTTTTAATCTCTGGCAAGACAAGGTTTGTCACCAAGAAAAGCAAATATCTAACAACAGCCAATACCTTTTATTAAACCATGGAGCAAACAAAGAAGGGAGAAAGATCTCCTCTCCTTTATAGAAGTAAAACATAAAAATGCCCAATTAAAGGAGGCTGAGGAAACGGTGCCCATATGTTACCCTTAGTTGTTAGCTGTTTTGTACCTGAAGGACAAGGATGAAAGCGAAAGTGATGAAATTGATAACTTTTGTCACGTTGCTTTTCAGTTTTCTTGAGTTTCTCTAAAAATATATTACGTATTAGTAAACAGTTGCAAATACAGATTAGTAGCAGGAACTAAATTTATTACAGATTAGTCAGTAGGAACCAAGTTTTGCTACAGATTAGAAAGCAGGAACTGAATTTTTCTATAGATTAGTAAGCAAGAACTAAATTTTAATTCTTGCTTTTTCTTAATAATTTTTAGAGATTAATAAACAGAAACTAAAATGTTCTTTAGATTGTACTATCAGTCAAGTCAATATCTTTATTTTAAGTATTTTTAATAAGAAAAGTGTAGATTATCTCTGTAGAAAGGAGCAGGACCCATTCAGAGGTAAAAGAAATAGGCAAAAATAGGCGTGAAATAGGCAATTTTCAATAAAGATCATGGGGTTATAATTGTGTAGGAAAGATGAAACAGAATACACGACTATTACATTCAATCAAATAAAAGAAATTGGTACTAAATAACAAAAATAAATAGATAATAGAATCGTTTAAAAATGTTTTTCTTTAAGGCTTAAATACTAAAATGCAAGCAACAGATATGCAACAATTTAGAAATACTGATTGTAAAAAAAACTACTACTATCCCTCTAAAATTTATATGAATTGTTATTTCTCGAAAACTTTTTAATCTATAAAGCTGTTCAAATTTTAGAGTATACTTACTGCCCAGAAAACTCGCATGATATGGATTCCTGAACTAGCAATGTAGATCTAGATTTCTTTGATTATCATCAGTAAGAAACTAATAAAAGGTTTATCGCCTTTTTTTCAAATTCAACGTATTTTTATTCGTACGTATCTTAACGTACATACGTACAACCCTTCTTAACAAAAACGAAACAAAATTACCTAATTCCAAAAATATTGGACAAGAAATAACATTATAAAGAATTTTTACGTAGTTTAGTTTAATGGTGGCATGTAAAAGTCTTAAACATCAATTTTCAGAACAAAGTTTGTGGATAAAACGTTTTACTTTTTTCGCCCAAAAAATAGTGCACCCGATTCATCAACTTCTATTACTGCGGCAAAGCGACAGAGAATCATAAATTTCGTGACAGTGTGGCATATCTGGATCCCCGATCTTACGCTTGCAGGTATATGGAAAAAGATCTTTTTGTTAGCGTGCTTTTAGTTCGCTTTAACCTCGTCTGTCACAGTTAACGACTTGACTCTCTTTAGTAGCATTTTTTCTCTTTTTTTAAATCACACCGTATGGCAGTAGTTGAGTCTTGGGTGATTACTACAAAATGAACGATCAGCAAACTATTCCATGGGGACATCTTAATTGGTCATATTTCACCAGATTATTGACTCATAGTAAGATTTCACAAGATACACATATAGTTATCCAAGTTATTTAATAATAGTTAAGGTGTAATGCAATGATTACGGACAAGATATTGCTCTGTAAAAAGTTAAGCTGATTATAATTTTTGGGTTATTTTTCCAGATATAGTCGATGCGTTTCGTTTTGGCTGAATAAAAGTGCTTAGCCAATAATTTTTATGCCTTGTTGTTTTAATGTTTAATTTTCAGAACGAATTTAAAACTGCATTGCCAATAGATGTGTATAAAAAACGAGGTTATTCTATCGGTTTATGCTCGCAGATTTTTATTCATTTATTAGTTTATTAGCATTTATTCTATTTACTTATTCTTATATTTTTCTTACAGGAAGTACCTCAAATTTTATCTTGAAAAAATAATAATTATTTGCTGAAATCATACATATGAAACTACCTCTTATTACTGTAACTGGATGTATAATGATTTTTTTTATATAGAATTAGTTGAAAATAGTTATAATTCTAAGAAAATTTGCTTTAAATTCCAAGTTTATATGTAATGAGAGATTTCCAATTTGTTGTTTGTGTTTTAATTTAAAAAAATATTATAAAAAAATTTCCAAGCAGGTATAATAAATAGCATTAAAAATGTGTAGTATTTTGTGTACATATTTGTTTCAAGAATTTTCAGAAAAATAGACAAATATTTGAAAATATGTACCCTAAACTATTTCAAGATACTAACTTAAATGTAAGATTTAAGTAAGTCTAACAAAACAAATTTAAAACAAATTAACAAATTTTTTGATAAATACAAAATTAGGTTTAAAAAAACAACTATATATATTAGTAATTAANTATATATATATATAAGCCAAAGAGGAAGTTCAAAAAGTGCTTAATACGAAATTCAAGCTCAAGTTTGGCAATTTTCAAGGAAGGGCTTGGTCAGAAGCCATCTCATCTCTATTAACCTATGATACACCAAAATTACATGCAAAGAAGAAATAAAACAAAATCAAAACGCAATAGGAAGTGATTACATATTTTATCAAATTTTTGAAAAGATACTTCAATAATTCTTCTGGCCTCAAATAACACTTAATATCATAATATCTATATCTAATCCCGAACAATTATGATAATGCAGGAGGCAACCTCACATAACGTATCGCTAGTCACATATCTGTAATTACAAAATCCCAACAAAGTAACAAATCCCAAAATTAATAATCTTAAAAAGTTTTACTCCGAAAACCTCATTAATTCCACGCTATACAAAACTGTTTGTAAGAAATTTTTATACATTTATTTAACTCACGTAGTTCTTCACTTTTCAAAGGTTCCGGTCCCAGGGGATATTGTTGGCATTGCCGCTCCACTCATTAATAAGATTTGTATACGCCCTAACTAAGCATGCATTGTTACAGCTGTAAATCACCCTACACGCTTTTTTGAATAATTCCATAACCCGCTAAAATCCTTCTAAAAGACGTCTTTTACCATCATTATTCCTTTAATTATCCTTCCCACTTCGCACGGACTCATCAATTGTCTGTAAAAGACAGCATAGTTGCTGCAACCTTGCACCAGCAACGTTGTAGTATCATTAACATGCATACATTGCTCTCGCGTTGTTCTAAGGTTTTTAAACTGTTGTTAAGACATAGTACGAAGGAAGTAATTAGTTTTATCTTGCTCTTTCTGATGATGTCGTTATTTGATGACCATAATTTGTATATCCTGAAAATGATGGTTGAGATAAACATTTATTCCAACAAATTACTTAAAAACAGTTAAACGATTAGTTGTTTTACATACTTAACATGTGTAGTGAAAAATAATTTATTTGAAACATATGTATTCGCATTAAAATGTGCTTAAATGCGTGTTTTAATTTTACTAAAGACGTGAATTTTTTTTAAATCAAAAAATAAGTTTTTTCATTAAATAAATAATCCTAACAAAATGAAACTTTATGATAATGCTTGATTAAAAAACGTCCTTCGCTAAGAAAAATATATAAATGAGAAATAACAGTTGATACGTTTCAAGCTCTCAAAAGCATACGCCCTTTTTCAAGACTTGCAAAACGTGAATGAGAAAAACCGAAGGGGAGTTGAAACGTGAAATGTAAAGTTGCTAGCAAAAATGTAAAAATGAATATGAGTAACAAACCTAGAAAAACCACAGTAGCCGAGAGAGAGGAAAAATATAATAAACAGAACAAGAATCAGCTCATCTTGATGCCTTGTAATCTAGTTATATATCTATGAATGATGATTTCCCTGTTAATGATATTAATTCACTCACCATGTCAACACAGGGCATGGAATTTTTACCCTGACTTGCCTTCTTGTCGAATGTGATTTTTCTTGTTTTGTTTTTCACTTTTTTTCTTTCTCGGCTACTGTGGCTTTTCTAGTTTTGTTCATCCCTTTTATTTTTCCATTTTTCGTTGGTAACTTTACGTTTTACGTTTCAAATCTCGTTTCCTTCTTGTCATTCATATCTGGGCAAGTCTTTAAAATGGGCGCCTGTTTTTGAGCACTTGGAATATGTCGACAATTATTTCCTATGTATATATATTTTTTTTCAATGCCCACCTGTGTTAACATCCGTCAATTCAGGCATTAACAGGGCAATTTTGCTGACCTCTCATTCAGGGGCACCATATTAGGTGGGCCAACCAATACCTCCTAGAAAGGAATCAAGCCTCACGACGGGTTACTATAGGCGATGATGACGTAGTAGAGTTAGGCCCAGAGGGAAACCAGTCAGGGTAGCTATTTTTACGAAAAACTCCGAATCTGATCAAACGAGCCATTGGCGATATTCTCAAGTATTATAACCTGTGTCGGCATTCAGCCAATTGGCGAATATTTTTGATTTGAATTTGTAAACAACCGTGTGTGTTCTGGTGTCAACGTTCTTCGTAAAATTTATATTTATTCAACAAATGTTGTAAATGTCAGCATTAATTTAATTCTTAGTGTTATGGATAATTGCCAATGAGTGCTGTGTACCAAACTGCAGAGGATTTTACAAAGTTGATGGTACAAAAGTATTAAATTTTGGATTTCCCAATACGTAAGAAATGGCTTGCCGCCATGCCAAGAGATTTTGAAGTTGCAAAGAATTCTAAAGTGAGTAATATTTGTTCTTATTTTTAAAAATTTAATTATGCTTCTTTATTATATTTTTACTAAGAGTAAATTATTTTAAATTGTGGATAAATTATTTATAATAATTAAGTTGTTCTTATCAATCATATCGCAAACTATTGTAATATATAGTTATTTTTATAGAGTTTTATTTTATAAAAATATTAATAATTTTAGTATTTTATTAAATTTTTGCTCAAACTTTAAACATTTTTG
>NC_092205.1:73565380-73600262 GCF_043381705.1 Parasteatoda tepidariorum | reverse complement strand
TATATATATATATAGCTAAATGCATGCAGTAGATTCCTTCCACCTGATTGGGTGAACTAAAATATTAAAATGTCTAGGCTACTTTCGAATTTTTCAACTAATTTTTTCTTCTCAAGCTTCATAATTAGCTTAAATGAAATAGCTTGGAAGATTAATTTTGATTAAAATTATATTTTCTTAATATGTTTATAGCTGGGAAAGTGATAGTCTTCCTATACTCCTTAAATGCTAAACTAATTCTTTTAAAAATACTGCAACCCATACAAGTGCTTCTTATTCATTCTTGTTCTATTTTTTTCTTAAACGTTATTTTTTTTTACTTGAAAACACAAATTTTTTTTTATCAAAATACAACTAGAGTAGCTTTATGTAAAAACATTTTATAAATATGTTAATCGTAAGAAAATAGATGATTAACATGATTTGAAAAATTATCATCTGTACTTGAAAAAAATAAACCTAAGGCATACATATTGTGGGAATCAATAAGAAATAATAAATGAGAAGTAATTTTACTCGTTGACTAGATAAATAAAAATTGCAATAGGGAACGGTTTTCATCATTCTTCATTTTTTTTATTTTTTAAACTTTTCCCATAAATATTAAGATTTATATCTGTCAGTATATAATTTCTCTCTCCCTCTTGTTATTTCTGATTAACAACTACTCAAGTGGGAAATTTTAAAATAAAGAAATAAAAAAGTCTCGAGGGGAAAAAAAATTTCTTTAACAAGAGACAAACAGTCAATATCAAACAGTCAACGGTCAAAGCAAAAAAGCATCGACAATAACTTTCTAAAAAATTAAAATCATGAAACGAATTTTACATTGGAGATGACAAATACAAATGACTATTTCAGCATGTCAAGATTTAATCCCGTAGTTGCATTTCAGCGGGCTACAGATTGACCAAACATGATATTTTTTCTAAGAAGTTGAATAACTCTCGAATAACTCTATAATTAATAACTCTCAAACTAATGATCGAATGTTATTAACTGGAATAAAATAATGTTATTATTTTATTCCATTGAAGTCCCAGCATATTTTTGTACACATCACCTAATTTTAAGTTTAGATGTCTTATAGTTTTTGTGTGACAAAGCAAAACGTAACTTATGATAAAGACACTAAACATCGGCGGCTCTTACGAGTTTTTAATATAGAGATATTAAATGCTACGAAGTCAGCTAGGAAATAATTTTATGCTAAAAATAATATTTCTGTGAACAATTTTAGAAAGCAATTTTAGAAATGGAAATTCGTAAAAAGAATGCAAGACTTTAATAAATTAAGAAACTATAACTAAAAAAATTAATAAACGCTCGCATGTTTCTTCAACTGGTATGCACTCAGCTTGTGCAAGTTAGAAAAAAAAGAAGTTAATATTTTTACATTAAAAAGAGTAACTAAGGCGTTTCTTCGAATAAATAAATTATATTTTTCGTAATACCTGACATAAAAATTTACGAATTTGTAATATGCTTTAAAAATTATATTAAATCTCTTGAAAAAAAGAATAAATGTTTTTTGCTTATTCAGATATCAGGCAACGTTTTTTAACCTGATAAACAATATTTATTAAATTTTCCTAAAAAATTTCCGCTTTAGTGTTTAGCTAGTTTAAAAGTTTTAATGTTCAAGAAACTTTGCGCAGAAATGTTTAAAAATTTAAATTGTGTTTTCGTGGAATATTAAGGTTAAAAAGTTAAAAATGTTAATCAATCGTGTTAAGAAAGAATTAAGCTTCAAGGGGTTATCAATGAGAAATTGAATATTCGAAAATAGCTGTAGTAATTACTTTTGACAATTTATAAGGATGTATCTAATGAATTTCCGATTTAGTAATATTCTAAGTTCGTCTATTAGTATGTGTGAAACTGGAAATGTGCTAATGACTAAGCCAGAGTTATAAAATATTCTGAATTATTATTAAAAAAATGGTCAAAGAATTAATTAACCAAAAAAAAAATCGTTAATTTATTCATTTGATTTCAGAATATTTTCACGTAATCTTATTAATATGAAAGAATAGAATAGTTAACCAAAACCAGCGAAGTAAAAAGTAGTTAACTAAACTCGTGATCAATAAAATCATAGTCTGTGAAATATACTTTCATCAACCTGAAAAAATAAAACGTTTATTACTTAAGGGAGGAAAAGGTACTAAAAAAACTACAAAAGACACAAAAACTTCCACAATGCATTTCCTTACAATTATATTCTTATTTTGAATTAAATTCATTTATATATATTTTCTGACATATAAAACATTTAATTTTATATTCAATTAACAAATGATATTGTTTTGGCACAGGAGTAATAGAGGACAACCAAGAATTTTAAGCATTTACTTAAAGAAAATTAATAAAACGATTTATTCATATTCCGTACTAATATGTTTTAGAAATAGATATCCATCTACTGAGCAACTTTTAAAAAATATAATTTAATTCTATACAGTATGTTCAGAAAAACTCCTCTCACTTTATACGCGAAATTTAAAAAAGAAAATTTTACGTTTCAGATTTTAGGGGAGTTCTTGACCTTTGAGCTCTGTTTCTAACATGTTTTTGAATTAAAAATAGAACTCAATTGAATTTGAATTGAATGTAATTGAATTAAAAAGAGGACTTTAAAATTGCTTAAATGTTGCACGTTTTAAGGCTTCATATATCCTGAGTGAATAAACTGGTGTCTGCTGTTTTTGTTGATGTTTTGCTTTGATTGATGTTTTTCTTTTATTGATAAGAATACTTCTACAATTATAGTTTACCAAGACACAATGGAGTTCCATTAAGTTCCACGATCTACTGAAAGACATGTTTTTATACCCGTGTCTGATAATTCATCAAATTAAAAAATGCTGAGGGGACGATGGGTTGAATATATGGTACACTTGGTACACATTGAAACTTATTGCATATTTGTTTGTATTTAATTGGCAATTATGTTATTAGACAGTACTCATTGAGAGAGACAATACTGCCATAAGTCACCCTTTTTTTAAACGGGGATATTTTACATTAAACTGTTACACAGGCCGGGATAGCCTGGTTGGGGCATTGGGCCAATGTCCAAGAGGTCGTGGGTTCGATCCCTGCCGGCCGAAGACACCCCGTGTAGTAAATGGTGACTGATGCACGTTATATCTATCGAATCACAAAGTCCTCCATGTTCCCATAACAAATCATACCTCTGGTGGTACTGATCAGGGAGTTTCCTTTCTTCTGGATTGGTTCAAAATTGCAAGGCTACTGAGTAGAACATTAGTCGTAAACCCAAAAATTGGGTCGGCTGTTCAACGGTGGCATTAATTAGACTGTTACACAGTTTTATTTCCAAATTAATAATTTAAAGCTTCTGGAATTTTTATTAGATGGCAGAAGTATACACAGAAAAAAAGGTGTTTTCAACCAAGATGTTCTCTCTGGGTAACTTGATTATTTCGCTTACATTATTCTGCTACAAGGAATTTCAAGTAATATCATTTCAAAAGTTTTTTTAATCGTTTCAATCGCTATCGAAAATATTAAACAGTAAGAATACTTAACCAGTACATTGTAATTGCGAAAAGAATGTAAGTGTTACAATAAATAGAATTAAGCAAATATTATCCCAGTTTGTAGTAGTGGAATAAATTTTTCACATTTCATAAAAGATGAAATTTTGAAGCCATAACTTTAAAAATAAAGAAAAACGGAATAAATTATTTTTATTAAAGTTCATTGCAAATATAGGATCTATTTCGAAGTTAAGTTAGAAATAATTCAATTCCAAACTTCAACGTATAAAACTATTTAACGAAGACAAAACAATGTGATAAACAAGAAAATTTCTAAAACTTGCCTCTAGCATTCTATGAAGATTAGAAAACTCGGTTCAACCTTGTAATATAATTTCTAAAAAACAAGCAATAACCTGCCAACATCTAACTAATGCTAATAGAGAAAACTTAATAAATGTTTTTTCTCCTTAAGTTTAACAAAATTCTAGCTACAGTCAAGAAAAGTATAATATATGTGCTCAAAAATGAAAATCACATTACTGGAAGGAGCCAAGAGAAAATTTAATTAGGATAAAAAAAACGCTCTTTTACAAAATTGGAATTTGAGCAAAAATCCCCAGCTTTAGAAAGTGTTGCGTCTCAAAGTTTATTCAATATAGTGATTTCGTAGTACCAGCTTTATTTTTCACGCAACCCATTGCTTTGTAACACGTTTTAAGAAAAAGGTGAAACATATTGCTATAACTCTGAAACGAAAACGTATAACCAAATAAAATAAAAATGTGCAAACTTGATTCTTTTACTACAGTTGACTTCGATTTCTTAACAAATACTTTCTTTGATGCTCAAACGCAGCATTTTCTGATAAAATATTTCTTTTTTATAGTATTCTCCAATAGCGAAGAGATATGTAAAATAGAGTCATTATACTTTAAAATAAATCTGTATCATAGTTCTCATTTTAAGTTATAGATACTAAGGATTTACGTATCACTCTGTCAGATTTAAGATGTTAAGAAGCGTTTTTGAATCGTCAAGAGATAGCCATTCAGTTTATCTTTGAAAATCAATATTAATAAAGATAATGTTGACACATTATTTTTACTCACTCTAACTACAGTGCTGACATAAATAAAGGAATGAGTGCATATCACGGGTTCGAGTCTCACTTATGTCGGGCTAACGCCAGAAGTTTCTGTTTTCAGTATGAGCAAAAAAATGGCAGTTTAGTTTGATTAAAAAATTTACTGTTACACAATCTGCTCTCTATCTTTATTAATCATATCTTAAAATGCATAATTGGGTTATATATTTTCATAAGTATATATATATTTTTAAGTTATTTATATTTATTCAGTTAAACAATTAAGATGCGTTTTCCTATTCAATTAAATTTCTATTTATGAAATACCTCTTTACTGAGAACTGTTAAGGAAAAAGCAAACATCTTTTTAGTTATTAATTTGGTAGAAGATGTGTCAATCCGAATTATTGCATACTTGAAAAATTTCTGGAAAGTACAATATATATAACTCTGTGTTCCAAAAAATATATTATTTTATTAAAAGAGAAATTTGTATGACATTCGTACTAAAGTGTAGTAGTCTTATAATAAAAGATAAATTAGTTACGTAATATTTACAAATTTATTAATCCTGTTTTAACTAGAATTTATTTTATTAATTAAACTGCTGTTTGTAGAAAATGCAACACCATGAAAGAATCATCAGAATCAAATGAAATTTAATGCAGAAACGACTTGTACTGATACAAATAAATGATGAAATTTTCAAAACAAAAGAAACAAATTAAGCGTCCGAAATCAGTATTTGGTGCAGCCACCACGCGCTGCAATAAGTGCTGCTATACGACGTGGCATGGAGTCAAACAGATGTTGAATATCTGCTTGAGGAAGAGAATTCCATATCGCTTGTATGCGCAACCAAAGTTCGTCTTTGGAAACTGCAGGACGCGGATCACGAGTGAGACGCCGACCAACCATATCCCACACGTGCTCAATAGGCGACATATCCGGCGAATAAGCAGGCCAAGGAAGAAGTTGCATGCGTTGTGCTGAACAGAAGTCTCTAACAGTCCGCGCAACATGTGGGCGTGCATTATCCTGCTGAAAGATAGCTCCAGGGATGCCTTGAAGGAAAGGAACGACTTCGGGCTGTAGCACTTCACGGACGTATCTGTTGCTATTGAGATTACCCTCAATTCGTATCAAATTGGATCGTCCATGATACGAAATCGCACCCCAGACCATAACTCCGGGTGTTCGACCACTATGTCGTTCAATAATACACTCAGGAAGGCAGCGTTGACCGGCATAACGTCTAACACGAACACGGCCATCATGGGTCCACAAATTGAAGCGTGATTCATCTGAAAAGACAACTTGGTGCCAATCAGCTCGCCAGTCTCTGTGCTCAAGAGCCCACTGCCGACGCAGCCGTCGATGATCCGCCGTGAGGGGAATCCTGTATAATGGCACCCTTGCACGCAATCCACGGCGCAGCAGACGACGACGAATTGACGAAGCCGACAATTGTACACCTGTAGCAGTAGACCAATGTGCTGCCAGCTGCCTGGAGGAAGCTGTGCGATCATTCACCGCCATGCGGAGCAGGTGTCGATCATCGCGCTCTGACGTCACCTTCTGTCGTCCAGTGCCTGTTTTTCGAGTTGTTCGGTGCTCGTCGGTCCACTGCTTCCAAACTCGCATCACTGTGGAACTGTTCCGCTGCATACGAGCTGCTATTGCGCGATAGGAAAATCCTCCTTCTCGAAGGCCGATTATCCTCCCTCGTTCAAACTCCGTAAGTTGCTTGAATTTCTTATTCTTCCGTCGTGGAGGCATACTCAGGTCTCACTAAACGTTTGCCACTAACAAATAATCATAGACTATTTTCAACGTCCCGCTACAGCACTTTATTTATACGCTTTCAGCATCAATTCAGAGGGCGCTGCGCGCGCCACGCACGCGCGATGGCTCTGAAACTTTATTAATTTGCATAATATCCTATAATTGACATTTGCTGCGATTTTCATTTGATTCTGATGATTCCTTCATGGTGTTGCATTTTCTACAAACAGCAGTTTATTTTATTTTATTTTATTGACTTTTTTATTTTAAAATTAAAGCCAAAAGCAAGTCAACTTAGTTTTTAGGTCATTCATAAAAAATTTATTTATGTTGTATACCGTATTAATGAAGTTATTTTAAAAAAAAATATGTCTTTTATGCAAGAAAGCAATCAACTGACAAAAATCGCATTTTAGGAAACTCAACAATACACTGGTTAAAGAACTTTGGTAAACCTAAAACTTAAATAACTATTATTGAATATTTATTAAATTTTATGTTTTAAAAACCATTTAAAATTATAGAACATTAATTTGCGTATCAATTACATCAAGTTACATTAATATATTGCGTTAGTACTATATTTAATGTTTACTTAAAACAAAAGGTAAAACAGTTTAAAGCTATATTTCAAACAAGCCTCAAAAAATAAAGAAATAGTGGTAAAATATACAAAGCTTTAAATTTGTAAATGACTTATCACCAGAATAAATTTAAGTCAATTTATAAGAATATTCTCAAAAAACACATTTTATTAACGTATTGACAACAACATGAAATTAGAGAGCAATAATTTTATCAACTTACGTTAATATATTTCGTTAATACTATATTCAGCTTTAACTGAATACAAAAGGCAAAAAAGTAAAAACATATAATTCAAACAGGAGTGAAAAAATAAAGAAATAAAGGATAAATACACTATGTTTTAAATTTGAAAATGACTTATCACTAGAATAAATTTAAGTCAATTTATAAGAATATCCACACAAAAACCAATTTTATCAACATAATGACAGCAACATGAAATTAGAGAGCAATAATCTGTATATCAACTTACGTTAATATATTGCATTACTACTATATTCAGCGTTAACTGAATACAAGAGGTAAAAAAGTCAAAAAATGTAATTTAAACAGGAGTGAAGAAATAAAGGACAAATACACTATGTTTTAAAATTGAAAATGACTTATCATCAGAATAAATTTAAGTCGATTTATAAGAATATCCACACAAAAACCAATTTTATCAACATAATGACAGCAACATGAAATTAGAGAGCAATAATCTGTATATCAACTTACGTTAATACATTGCATTATTACTATATTCAGCGTTAACTGAATACAAGAGGTAAAAAAATCCAAAAAATATAATTTAAACAGTAGTAAAAAAATAAAGAAATAAAGGATAAATACACTATGTTTTAAATTTGAAAATGACTTATCACCAGAATAAATTTAAGTCGATTTATATGAACGCAAAAAATCGCATCTCATCAACATATTCCTTCCATTTGGACCGATCATTATTTCTCTTCCAATTTTTGGCAACATTTGGCTCGCAGCGAAGGACTGAAAAATATAAGAAATTTTCAGGAAGAAGTTCCATCGCACTGGGAGATCCAAGAGGGTTTTTTCTTTTCTATTTTTGTTGTTTAAGTTATTCTAAAATGCGAGAATAAATCACTGCCAAAGAGACTGGGAGATTAGGGCAAAACTGCAGCGATGGCAGTTTCGCAAAATTACCTCCCTCGGAAAATCAGGGCTATAATGTTGCTGAGAAAAGCGAGTTTATAGCGTGCGATTACACCTCTAAAATTAAGGTTATCGCTTGCAAAGGGCATGTTTGCACGACTTTACGGACGCCAAGAAATTTATTTTTTGTTGTTGCATAGAGAGAGAAAATAACTTTTCGCATAGTTATGACAGACGACAGGCTTATGGTAAGATGTTTTTTTATTTTTAAAAACTTATCTCTTATTTAAAATAACGAGCTTAGTAAATATAGATATTTGTTTGATGTATAATTAATTTAATACCTTTATTTAATGTATTTTAACAATACTGAAATTAACGTAAAACATTTAAAATTTTTATTTAGCTGTTTCATGCTTTATTTCATTAGTAGGTACTATATTAATGTAGCACTAGAGCTGCACGACGGGATAATGGCGACTGTCTAAGAAACATCCATGAGGAGGATCCGAAGACATATTATCACAATTTTGATTCTCTGCAAAGAGGATCTCATTAGTGAGACCGATTCCTCTGTTTAGACATTAATCTGAAGGGGAAGGAAATTTTTTCTAGTTATCTGTACTTATGGTAGTGCTCAGCATACGAGCACCATGAATTTTAAATTCCACAGATTTTACAAGCGCGAATATTGTCGGTGAATCTTAGTGGAGTCGAGGATAGAACCTTCTGGGATTGTTTAATTACTGGGCTACCACTTCCCTGTATTTCATTAAAATAAATCTTAATAGTTTAAATCTTAATAATTCTCATCATTTTAACGGGTCAAAATAGAGTGCCCAATTTATGAAGCAGAAAAATTCAATGAAACGGTATAAGAGTTAAATTTTTATACCTTTTTATTTTCTTTGATAGACAAGTATCACATAAATTTTGGTAACTGTAAACATTTTGAAAAATTTTGAAAAATTGTTATGGTCAAATTTGATTTTAAATATCTTTCACAATAAACAAAACAAAGAATACATAACCTAATTAGGCATAACTAATTATGTCAAATATCTTTTTTCTTTCATGTTGAAATAAAAACTAGTATTTCCATATTTCTTAAAAGTTAAATAATGTTAAAATATAACTAAACTGCGTAACTATAGTCTAAAAAATGATTATTTTTCTACACAACTTTTCTTGCTAAGTTATTGGAGCAGATTTTTTTCTGTCTTCAGAAAGGTGAGAACTAATATTCACGATATTTTTAATTTTTTTATTATTTCATAACCGTCGTTGAACAGCCGACCCAATTTTAAGTTTATGACTACCAATGTTCAACTCCGTAGCCGTGTAATTCTAAGTACAAACCAGAAAACTAGGGAACTCGTAGATCGAATATTGGGAGATATTTTGCCTTCGTGGAGGACTTTTTGATGGAACTAAACCCACATTTGCGTTACGTGAAGAGGAAAGATTCGAAAAACTCTCATGGTTACGGCGAGGGGACTCTAATTCATGATCCATCTACCACTGAGGATATTTCATGTCAACACTGCTGTCGATGCGAGCTGGGTGGGAAATTCGTATCGATTAATCATCGCTAGGATTCGAAACCTCATTGGGAGAAGAGCACTCCATCTATTGATATTTTTAAGGATATTTCGAATTTGAAAGAGACACGTCGATTTAATTTTTATTTACAGCCTTTGGTTAATTAATAACAAATATATATTTTATAATCCTATAACCCGCCAATAGAACTATCAAATGTCATGGTAAAGCAAAGTAGATTTAACTGATTAGGGCATGGCTAACTTTCAAATTGTCCAGCACAAATCCAACTACCTACGTGCCCACAGATGCAAGTACAATAATATTGTACTATGACCACTATTACTTTTTTTTCACTCCGTATAAAATCATATAACGGAAAATTGTGTAACTTATCTGAAACTGTTATAACAGAAAATTGTGTAACTTTTCTGAAACTGTTACAATAAAAATTTGTGTAACTTATCTGAAACTGTTATAATAGAAAATTGTGTAACTTATCTCAAACTATTATAACAGAAAATTGTGTAACTTATCTGAAACTGTTATAATAGGAAATTGTGTATTTTTAAAAATGTGTACTTTTTTGTGTTATCAAAACCTTAGGTAAGAGTCGAATTAAGTAAGAAACTTAGAAGTCCATTTTTATTTTAAATCTGCAGTTTTCTTTCTTCATTTATATCCTTCACACATATTATATTGTCTTTGTAAAAAAAAGAAGGAAATAAAACGTTCAAGTTCCGTAAAAAAAGTAAATAAAAGACTAAAAAAACAGAAGCAAATAATGACGAGGTTTTAGGTAAAGTACGTAAATGATGCTGTTTGACTGTGCTGACAATGATATGCTGACAATTCTATGTTAATGAGGTGATTTGTATCAAATATCTAACTACTTCACATGCAGCCTTAGTCAACAATGCTTTTAATGGTCCTACAACTATTAAATGAGATCAGGAAGTCATTTGCATCAGCAAACAGTTCTATAAATTGCTTGTTCAATTCAAATTTAGAAAATCATTGTTTTTTTAGGTTCATAATCAAAAAATAATAAACATTTTTTTTATCATAATGATATGAATTAAATAGTTTTAAAAAAATGAGAAGTTGAAGTTGACAGCAATAGTAAAACTTTGCAGTAATAACTTAAGACTTAGCTTAAATTTAAAAATGTTTTTTTCCTTCATTTTTCCCCATCGAATGCATATAGTTGACTACACTCTGACAGTTTATTTTATTGATAAGTAGGTAGGTACTTTATTTACGTCACACTAGAGCTGCATAATTGGCTATTGGTGACGGTCGAGGAAACATCCCTGAGGATAATCCGAAGACATGCCATCGCAATTTTGATCCTCTGCAGATGACTGCCTTGCTTTGATAGCCCGACGACTTGCACGCGAAGTTGAGCACTTTACGGTAGAAAAGTTTAACGAGGATTGATACCGCGCCCCTCGGTCCCTACGCAGGCTGATCAAAGTGATCACCCACCCGCTTTCTGACCGAAGCCAGTGATGTTTGACTTCGGTGTTCTACTGGGAACCGTGTCTTTATGATCAGTCCACTTAATGTCATGAATAAAACATATTATGCAATTAAAACATAATTGTTATTAAATTTTCATTTTCTCAACTAATAAAAAATTTCACAACTTCTTTTAGGAAGAGATATAAGAATGTTAATAGTTTCTTTTAAATAATAATGTTTGAAAAATTTTATAGTAATAATTTTTAATAGTTACTTAACTCTTTGACGCAGATGGGACTAGGGTGTTCCTCTTATACATCATCAAACATGAAAACATCAATATATATATTTTTTCTGACTTTTTATTGGCAAGCAATAATAAATTTTGTTATTTTTTAATTATAAAAAACAGTGTAATAGTTACTTTAAAAATTTGTTAGATTATCGGAATTACATTTGAACTAAAATATAAAAGCAAATATAAAGTAATTTTTTTCCCAATCATATTCCAAAAATTTATCAATAATTGATTTTACAACGTAAAGAAATTTTAATGTTGACTAACTGTTTCTTCTAAATCTAAATAAGTGCATTTCTGAAAAACTATTGTTTAGAAGTGAGCCATGTTTGGAAGATTTCAACCTTTAACACAGAAAAAGACAACGGTGTTTCATAACCGTAAATTATTAAAGAACTAAATATAATATTTTGCACTTATTTTGACCTAAATTAATACAAAGTAACGAAAAAAGTATAAAAGGCGTTGTTTCATAAAAATTCTGCATAAAAAAGGTTAAAAATTTCAACATGTTTTTTTTTTCTTTTTTAATTTTACAGACTTAAATTCTATTAACACTTGTATTTTCCTGACTGCATTTCTACAGTTCATTATATTAATTCAAAATTATAACAAAATAAAATTTTCCACATAATCATAATTAATAACCACATCATTTTAAAATAAAACAGTTTTAACAAAATTTCCAAACATTTACTGGCATACTAATACATCTAGTTAAACAAACTATTTCACTTAAATTACACTTTTAATAGTTTTTCTCACACAGAAATAAAAACATGAGGAACGCATTAAAGGAGGAAAAACTCATCTTTTGGTATAAATGCTCATTTAAATGCAATGCTTGGAAGTGAATCGACTCTGTATTTTTGCATCATCAAATATTCCGGAGAATTCTTAATGGTATTATGTGAAACTAAAAGTTTATTTATCAAAGCAGTTTCGCACTTCGTTAGTGTAATGTTGAAAGGGATCATTAGAGGTGACTTTGAGAAGATTCGCTTTTTCAAAGAAAACAAAGAGATTATTTTCTTTGGAAGAGTATACTTTTGCATTAAATGAAAGCCTTTCTGGGTATTAATGCTCCGCTGAAAGGAGCAAATATTTCTCGAGGCGACAGAAAGTATTTATTTGACGATTAAAACTAAAATGGTACTTTTTATTGTTTTGAATTGCAAGTAAAATGCAATTTATTATTTGAAATTATTAAAAGATATACAAACCGTAACTTAAATATTTAAGTTTATGAAATTGAACAAGTTTGTGTGAGCTTCAAAGAAAAACGCTAAAACTAATTTAGTATATTGGATATGAGTTATGTAGTATGGTATTTTGAAATAAAAGGTATAGGTATTTTATCTACGTCACTTTAAAACTGCGCAGTGGGCTATTGGCGACGGTCTGGGAAATATCCCTGAGGATGATCATCGTGATTTTGATCATCTGTTGAGGGGATGGCTCCTTTGCTTTGGTAGTCCGACGACCTGAGCTCGAAGTCGAGCGCTTTACCGTAGAACAGTTTAACGGGGACTGATACCGAGCTCCCTCTGTCCCTACGCAGGCGGATCAAAGTGGTCACCCAACTGCTTACTGACCACAGCCAATGATGCTTGACTTTGGTGTTCTACTGGGAACCTTGTCTTTACGATCAGTCCACTGCAGGATGTATTATGAAATGAATTGTAAATCAAAATGAAATAGAAGAAAGTTTAAATATGACTGAAACTATATATTGCTATAAAATAAAAACAGCAAATGAGTTTCTACAAATTTAATTTAATTTCTTATTTAATTTCCCAAGAGTCGAGCTGTATAGTAAAAAACAGTGTCCCAAAAGAAAATACTGACCACCCTGAATAACTTTTCATCTAATGATAAGATCTCATTTTCTGGGGCTCAATCATAATGGTTCGAGAGGGTGAGCACAAATATGTTAATAAACTACTACAGACGATATTTTAAGTTGCGAAATCAGACACAAAAACGTACTATCCCTGATTAAACACACCCTTTTTTTCGACGGATTTAGATTTTTAATCCTCAAAATATAGCAGCCCAATCTGGGAAATATAAATCAAATTTTAAAAAAGTCATATTTTAAAAATTTGATCTTTCAGTAACTATTCCACCAATTTCACTCGAATTTTGTATTTTACCATGTAAAATTCCGTTCTTTAAAATTATGTAAAAAATTGTGTACCTTAAAATTCAAAATGTTTTCGATTATTAATAAATAAATAATAAAAAATAAATAAATAATGAATAATACTTGGATGAATGAATTTCATAGTTTTAAGCAAAAGTTTTTTCAACGCGCTTAAAAAGTTCTCGATTTATGGCGAAATACACAAAAAGTAAATTATCATTAAGACGTCCAAAGTTTGGACCGCTCTCCTGATCAAACTATTGGTAACATACTTCCCAGATTGCAGCTACCTCCTATAGTTTGGGGATTAGATATTAAAGTCTGTTAGAAAAAGGATATGCTTTTTCAGAGAAATTACGTTTTGGGGTCTGATTTCGTAGCTTAAATTATAGTCAGCATTAATTAATTAGCGTACTTGAGGTTGAACCATTAAGATTGAGTCCTAGAACGTGAAGATCCGATCATTAGATCAAAAGTTATTCAAGGTGATCTGTTTTTTTTTCTTTTCCTTTTGCGCACTGGACATTACACACTCAATTTAACTAAATTAAATGGTGTTGTTACGTCCGTTTAAAACTTATAAAGAAGTGTAAAAATAAAACATAATATGAAAAAGACAAAGTTAATTTTAATAAAAATGCGTGTAACCAGTTTTGACAGTTTAAACCAGTTTTCCGCTTCTTTCACGTTAGAATCCCAATCATGATTTGAAGTGAAGTTTGGAAATAAAGTTTATTCTAACTACTAAATAATAAAGACGATGTTAAGATCTATCTACGAACTCCGTGGCATATTTGCGTTAGTCAGTTTCATGTAGTCCTTAATTTCCAAATTCGTTATTTTACCCTCATAGAAGTCACAGTTCATAATAAAACAATTAAAAAAAACCTACAAAAGTAACAAACTTTAAAAATGCTGTTGAATTAATGAAATATCTCGAAATAAATCCAAGAAGAAATTAAAATAGTTACAAACTTATAAAAAATATTTATCATAATCTAGGCCAAATAGTAAAGTAACTAAGTAAACAGTTAAGTAAATTAATTAATTAGTTTTCTTAATTGTGGAAAACCTAAATTAATAACAGTAGGATAATTTTGGTTTAGAAAACTCCAGAAACTCATATTTTTTAAATATATTTTCCTTCATATATAACAAAAAAAAACGTTCAACAAAATTATTTATGACAATCAGTCTAACATTCGAAATATTTTCTACACTGTAAAAACAAAATTACCTTTGGCACTTTTTGAGCATAATCAACTTTAGCTTCATTGTCTGATTACTATAATATATACCAAACTTAAACAACTTTGGTAAATTGGAAACATAAGCTACAACATTTAAAAAGTTTAAAAAAAATAAAAATAAAAAATCTATCGTAATTTATTCATAGGCAAAATGCCAAACAACATTGGAAACTCCAGTATAGTAACGATAAATCTTTAATCAATTTTATAAAAGTGTACTAATAACAATGTAATTCTCAACTGTACAATTAAAATTAAAAATAGAGGCATCTGTAACGAAACATGGAGTGCCCTAATCACATTGCCCGATTATATCATGTTCGGAAATTGCCAACCAGTGCTCGGAAAGGGCTTAATCAGAAAGAGCAGATTGGAAAGTATTCATTTCACTTTAACAGCATTTGCCCCGGTGGTTAAAAGCATTTCAGTTACTCATGAGGTAAGGTAAAGTGTCCCTTTGAGTCCATCATTACCTCGTTGGTAGCAGCAATCGAAGCCAAACTCCATTAAAGGTTTGCCCTGTGAAATTCACTCTCTCCACCTAATACCATCTTCTCTCCAAATGACCAAATAATGATATGCGTGCTATGCAATGATATCGATATCGGAAGATGCACTCATTGTAATCGATGGCGTCTGGAAGCTCTGTTCGATGAAAATGACTTCAGCAAAAGACTGGGAAGTTTTGATTATTTGTCTGGGATTAATCATTAAAAGAATCAAGTAAAGTGAGCTGTTACTAAGGTGGAAGATTTACTGCATAGAAATAATTTACTCGTTAACGTTTTGAAAGGTAACTTCATATATATGAAACTATTTCCAGTTTGAGTTCACAATTTAATGTAAATAAATATTAATAGCTATTCGACTTTATTGGAACTAAATCATAATCAACGCTTCGTGGGTGGGCATTATCCCTGTTGTCTTCAGCATTGATAAAAGCCTATGGTGTTATATATTTAAAGAGCAAATAGGAAATTGTGAAAGGACTTGTCACTTTGTGGTTCTATCTGGAGTACGACGTCAGTAATCTTGAGTATTTGATTACAAAAAAATTGACTTTCTAGAACAATTTGTGGGCAAACGAAAATCAGGAATATATGCATAAATCAAGGGAGAATCCCTTTGAAACCTAATAAATAAATTTGAGGCAACTTTGAGTTGGTTATGTAATAGAGAACATAAAGTGTTTACCTGAAGGTCGATATTGTCTAACTTGTAGAGTTGAGACAGATTCGTTTACTGTAAAAAGATTTCAGGCGAGCTCGGATTCCTGATAAAACTTTAATAAACTTTCTTACAACTTTTACGCAACTGTTTGGTTCTGTTAAATATTAAAAATCGCAAAATTTATACGGTATAAAAAACTCTTGGAATTTCCGGCAAAATTAAATTCCTAGAGCACTTTAGCATCCAAATAGAGTCTCGGTGCTGCCATCTAGTGTGGCAGAAACTAGACGTCCAAATTAACATAGCCAACGGTATCTCACCCATTGTGGTGGTCCTGAAAGAGTGGATACCAATTCTGGAGAACGCACTAGGTCTCTTCATCGGGAAGACTGATTGTGCAGCTCATAGGAAATTAAAAAAATAAGGTATAAAAATTTCAGTGATCTGCTTCCTTTGTAAGGATAGAAATTATGCATTATAAAATTAGTTCTCAATACAGTTCTAAAAGATGTATAATATAAATCATCCTTATTACACAACTAAAAACATGCATACGTATTTAATGGTGATTTGCTTCTGTTGATGAATATCAGCGTTGAAAATAACTACAAATCTTGCTCTACAAATCCAGCTCTTTCCACATTGTAAACAATCTGCTCGGCGTTTTATGGATTTTTGATCAAAGAGCACCAACATTGGTGTTTTCGGAAGTAATCTTAATTTTCGTATGGTGCTTAAGCATGAGAGTTTGGATTAAGAATATTCAATTTTAAGCGCTTAGATTTAAATTACGCCTTTAAATCGTATATGAACATTCGATTTGGTGTTAGCCAGGAATACAGCGTCCCTTCCTTCAATTGTTTGCGTTGTTCAACATCGTATTCGGTGATAAATAAAACCTCATTTTTTACTGTTTTTTTAAAGAAAGTAAATATAGTTCAAAACTCTCCATTGATTCACTGTTTATAGATAATGATAAAATTATTTTCTTAATGATCAAGCTCTGATTACATGCCTTTTAAGAGTTTACTTTATTATTCCCGTTAGAGTTAACTTTATTAAACGACACAGAATAAAATGGGCAGGCCATGTTATCACAATGGACGAAGACCGTAACACAAAAAGAGTTTTCAATGCCAGACCAGTTGGCACACGAAAAAGAGGCAGGCCGAATTTGAGATGGATAGATGGCTTAGAGAAAGACCTTTTGTTCTTAAAAAGTAAAAACTGGAAAACACTAGCAAAAAAAAACAAAAACAGGTTAGCCTGGAAAAAAATTCTTGAGAAGGACAAGGCCCACCCTGGGCTGTCGAGCCATTGATGATGATGAGGATGATTACCGTAAGAGACTTTCAAATATCGAATAACTAGATCAAAGATTCGTTTCAATTTATTGTAGAATAACAAACCAAACTTATACCTAGGTTACATATATAGAAACGTCTAACAATTGATTAACATATATTAACTCCTTACCGTATTAACTTTCTTCAAGACCTGTATCAATTTATATTATATAAAAAAATGGACAAAGAACAGAAACTAGTAATACAGATTTAGCTTTTTAGTGATTTCTTCTTACGGCAAATATCCTCTGAGATTACGTTTATACAGAGCTGCGCTACAGGAAATGATAATAGGAAGTATGTCATGATAGTTTTTTTATACCAACTTTCCTTCAGTAATTTTTGTGCTCTAACTCATATATATATATATATATTTATGTCTCAATACCATAAATACATTTATATCGGGAAGGCGAGAATATCCACTTATAAGAGAAGATCATAATATGGAGTTCCAAACTACAATAAAGAGGTTTTTGAAAGAGAATCTATTTACTGCTCCCTTTCTATCTGTAGAATAAATAACCACTTAAAAAACTTATCGAAGAATGTGTCTTACTTCAATCTAGAGAAATACCTTTGCTTTTCACAGAACCAATATTAAAGTGAAGTGATTTTAAGAATTTTAAGTAGTTATAAGGATTTTACTAGAATTTATTATGGTTGAAAATTATCAGTTTAAAAAAAACAAACACTAGATAAGTAATTGAAATGTCTACTGAAATCTTATTGTAATCAGAGTAGGGTTAATAACAGAAATTAATTAAAACATCTTTTAATTAAATTAAAAAAGTAAGTTACAATAACGAAGTAAAACATATTGTTCAAATTGAGGCCATAACAAGGAAGAAGTAAACTTTCTAGTTATCTTACATCGCAGTTGCAGTTAGAGCAAATATACAATCTAAGCATATGTTATTCAATCAATATCAGACGATGTACATAATAATGAAATTTCATTAGCTTCAAAAATTATTCAGATGCAGAAATTCGATATATTTTTTCGAGCGTTCAAAAAACAGGCTCCCATTCTCAGGACCCAACAGACAAAATTTGGAAGAAGAAAACGCCAAAGTTTCTAACTACAAAAACATAAAATATATAAAAATGGAAAACAAAACAAGGAAAAAGGAAAAATTAGCAATCGCTTTTTTTGGCAAAGGGAAATGATGGTGGCCGAGAGAAGCAAATTATCACAGAATCAGAATTCAAGAGGCATGTAGTGGAGCGGTATGAATTTTAAGTTCCTGATTTGTTAATACCCTTTATTTTATTTTAGTATTTATTCATTGTCAACATTGCATTCTCTTTTTTCAAATTAGTTTACCTCTTTTAATAATTATTTTTCTTCGATAATATTTACGTACTTAGCTCAATATTCAATAATCTGATAGAGTGTTACAGTTAAATACTATTTAAAAAAAAACTACTTACCTGATCTTGTTTCAAAACAGTTTCAAATTGGAAATCCATTCAATGCAATCACATACATTTGTTTATTTATTTGAGAACGGAATACATTAGAAAATTGGGACGCACATTACAAACAAGAAAATAACATATTCTAAAAATACTCAATTCTATTCAAATCATTAATGCTCCACAAAACAAACTGAATAGTTAATAAAGTTCAAAAAGCTGTATTCATTAAGTTCCACTGCTTCCATTGCGATCAATAAACTTAATGACATTAGCAGTAGAATAAATACACTGCAGAAGTCATTGTTAAACTTAGACGTCTGTTCGTTCGTAAAAGGCTTATACGGTGTTTTTGAAATCCAGCAGATGTTCAGTAAACTTTTTCCTGGTAAAGGTTTTCTATAAACATATTTTTCCTACAATATTCATCGCGTGTTGAACAATGAATGCATTTATAAGTTGAATGAGTCAGCAAAGTAGGATAAATATACAGAAAAATATGTAAAATAATGTTTTTTTATTGATATTAATTATGATTGGAAGCATTTTTACTTAATGATAAATGAGTAGGAGTAGTTAACGATATTTAAAATAAGTTGCGAAAGTTCCATTTAACTGTTATTGAAATGTTTGGATTTTGTGTTGAAATTAATATTCCATATAAAAATTATGTCTGAGAATCAGTCAAGTTTGAGAATTTTTAACGATTTCATATTTTATATCGATATAATTTTTAAGATTTTGTGAAGGTATCATTTCTAATATTTTGTACAGATCACCTTTGAGATTTTTATAATTTTTCATATAGTTTTGTTATTTTATATAGATGTAATGTTTAAAATTTTGTATACACTGTTAAAAAAAGTGTTAATTTTTCAGAAAAAAAAACTGTAAGCTAGTGTGCCAGTTTACTCACAAAAAAATACTGTTATTTAAAAACGGATGCCTGTTTATTTTTTAGCTGATAACTATTATTCTAGCAATCGCAGTTGTTTTAACAAAATTTATCATTTTATTAAAAATATTATTTTAACAAAAAGAGATCTATTAAATAACTATTGGTAGTTGATGCGAGCTCAGGCTGGGCAAAGTTGACTCAGCCTTTCATCCTTTCAGTGGGTCGATAAATAAGTAACAAGCATGCTTAGGAACTAAACACCGGGGGTTTCGTGTTCGGCTGACCACCTGATCTTTCCTTTCCTTTCCTCCAGACGTGGACACGTACCTAGGTTTGCAAAACCCTTACCCATATATTCTACGTCTGGCTACCAGTTCAGCTCGCCACAACAGACCACCTGACCGGAACATCTGCTCGTGCAACCTAGGGCCCAAGGTCAAGAAAACTGAGATGGGCACAGTAGGCTTTGGCCGTCTATGGGCTGTCGCGCCATAGAGTTTAGTTTAGTTGGTGCGAGCAGAGAGCAGAATCCTCATGTGACAGGATCACCTCACTGGGGGTAAGAGCTCTGTAATCCTAAGCCACGGCAACTCTAGTGTTTTGTTATGAAGAAAAATTTTAATGTGTCTTCATCTCAAAAGTTTTACTTATAGAAATCATTTTTAAGTGTAAAAGAGTTTAAAACTATAATGGCTCACCCTTATAAAAATCTCAATTAAATTCAACTTACTGAAATATTATATCAAAAAACTCATAATAATCAGGTAGTGTATCAATTCGACAATGAAATCGAATACTAATTTTATTTATACGATGTACAAAACCATTAAATAACAAGTATGGAAAACAACAGCAAGTATGGAAAACAATCGTGAAATGTTCTTTCTTTTAAAAAAAGATATAAAGTTATCTTACGGTAAGCATGGCGAAAATTAGAATTTGAATTGACAGTTTTAATTCGTTTATGATTAGAGTGAAAAACTGAGAAATACTGTTTTGTGAAAAACAGATTTAAACGGTCAAACAAACGTAGAGAAATCTATGAAAAATGAACAAAAAACGAACGCACGGTGTGTTTTTTTTTTGCAACGCACGGGTAACAAATAATAATTGCAATGAGTGGGAAACAATAAAAAACTGCTTAAAGTTAAATTAAAAAATTTGTATTTTAACTTCAAGCAGTTTTTTTTTCTATAAAAAGTATGTTTTTTTTCTGTTGAATCTGTATATATAGATTGTAGATATCATGATCGAGATTTACAGATATCATGTTTAAGATTTTGTATTTTATTGTATTCTGAGATTTTGTATCAAATAACATATATTACAATATATGTTATTTGATATTTAGTCTAATATTATATTAAGAGCTTGTATAGATATTGATGTTTCACACAGATATTATTTCGTATTGACCTTAACTTATTCGTAGACAATTTATGCTGATATTAGCGATTATATAAGATATACAATGCTATATAATAATATATAGATATATAATAATATATAACGATTGATACGCAAGAGAATGATTGATGAGTAAGATAGCGATTAGGTATATTTATAACATCACCGGCAAACTCTAATAATTCTTCAAAGAAAGAAGTAAGGAACTCATTTGGTGAGATTTATTGAATTTAATAACTGTTATATCTTATGTTATACATTACTATATTTTATTAAAATTTTTATACTTGATTATTGTAGATAGCTTTATATGGCTGTCTGTAGTTAGTCAATAGCAGAACATACTGTTTCTAAACTTTATTTTCCGAATCTAATTTTATTGGCAAATTTTAAAACCTTATTAAATTCATCTAACCTCCTGCTAACATCACATGCAAAAAGTTATTATTGAAGAAAACAACGGCTGGAGGAAAACAAAATTCCGTTGTTTCAGGTTTTTTTGACGTTACTTGCTTAAGGAGTTCGGTATTTCAAGAAAAAATAAAACTATTCAATACAAATAAAGGAAATTTCTCTAAAGACTTTTCTAATACTTTATGGTGCACTTTAAGTAATGCGTTATTTACGTGTTAAAAAAACAAGTCTAAATATTGTTTTCATAATTTTCAGAAAAGCACGTGTACTTTAGTTTGTTTATAATAAATAAAGCAAAAAGAAGTTTCGATAAAGAAATGTTGGTTTCCTGCACCCAGTTGTGCCTACTAGCAAAACCAAAGCCCGAAGTTCGGCCACTTCGCGAATTGGCCATACCTCTCAGCCAAAGTGCGAAATAATTGAAACGATCAATTATTTCGCACTTTGGCCGGCCATTTCGCGAAATGGCCACGATGTTCCGTCCAAAACGAGATGTGCTCATTCAAGAATGCCCGGGCAAATGTATACCGGGCATGGCACTTAACTAGACCTAGTATATAGTTCGGATATTTACCAAAGGTCTAGTTAAGTGCCGCTGTCCGGTATACATTTGCCCGGTATATCCTACACTGATGTTTATTTAAGGTTCAGTGCCACTCAAGAACTGTATTTATCTTCTTATCTATCGTCAGTAAGTATTAAAATATCGAATAAATGTAATTATATTCTGTCAATTATTCCCGAAATAAAAAAAGATCGGACATTAGCCAACCATCCTATGCCACTTCACGAAGCCGAATATATATATATATATATACCATATTTACGGTCCTCATGTTAATTACATTTTAAATTTAGTTATTAAATTTAAATATTCAAATTAAATTTGTGTAATTTAATAAAAATGGAACAAATAAATCATATATATATATATATATATATATATATATATATATATATATATATATATATATATATATATATATATATATATATATATATATATANATGAAAAGGAATGAAGTTTTAATTCTTTTATTAATACAAAAGTATTTACTTTTTGTATTACATATATATATATATATATACAGAGAGAGATCCTTTTTTATAAAACAAGTTTCATTAATTTTAGTTTATGTGTCCCGTTTCTCTCGCCGAATGTCTTTAAACACTACTAATCCTTAAAAATAAAACTCGCAAAAAACAATAATCTCCGAAAAATATCACAAGATTGGTTTTCCAGAAACCCTAACCGCACCCTTTCATGCTTATACTATCTAAAAGCATTTGAGTCAAAAATTCTGCAGATTACAGAAGATTAAACATCTGGCCATCCGATATTGTTTTAAAACATACGTTTCTGTCATCCTCCATGAAAAGTATTATGGAATGTGTTTGGAACAATGCCAAGATGTTTGGTCTTATCCAAACATTCCAAAAAAATAACAAATAATGCATCTAGAAATGCAATACTGCATTAAAAAAATGGAAACTACTTAGTTTCACAATTCCTTTATGGAATTATATTGTTTCCTTAAAAAAATTGTATGCTTTTCGTCATGTTAATTAGAAAATGTAATTGTTTTCCATAGTTTGGGATCAAACGATGCAACAGCGTTCTCTAAAATAGATAAAAGTGAAAGAAAAAGAAATACGAATATGAGTAAAAATAAAACGGATGCAAGTATTTTAAAATTAAAATGAAGCTTAAAGTAAATTAACTGGTTTTTCAATGAACTCCGAAAGTCAAGTAGTTAAAAATAATAATTAAAAACTGTTTAGCATTCATTATTAACCCTTTGACGAGATGGAACACCGGTGTTCTTTTTAAAAAAATTCTGACTGTCTAATTACGAGCAAAAATATATTTTGGTATTTTTTTAATTATAAAAAACATTTTAATAGTTACTAAAAATATCTATTAAATTAACGGAATTTTACTTGTACTAAATTTTAAAACCCAAAAAAAGTAGTTTGAAAACAATTTCTTTTCTAATTTCATATTTAAAATGCTTTGATTTTTTTTAAATTAAAAGATATTTCAATGATGAACAACTGCTTCTCTTAGATCCAAATAACTGCAAATAAGTGCAAATTTGATTTGAAAAAAAATTTTTTTTTGGAAGAGAGCCGTGTTAAAAAGATTTTACTTCTAACACAGAAATGCTAAATACAATAATTTTCACTTACTTCGATCTAGATAAATACAAAATAATGAATAAAGCATTAAAAATAAGTTCAATAAAAATTCTGCGTCAAAGGTTTCTTAGTTCAATTTAAAAGTCTGTTCAATAGGAAAAAAATTCATTTAGTGGTGTACCAAAGTTAACTGACCTTTTAGCCAAAAACGCAAACATTTGCATCAATTTTGCTCACACCAACTTTTACATCTTATACGCACTGACATTGTCTTCCTTATTCCTTCTTTTAGATACAAGTATAACTTGTTATGTAAGGAACTAGTTGAAACCTTTTCCTGGCTACGAAGTTGAAGATAAATGTTTAGATTGATTACCAAATAGTTAAGCGGCTTTATCCATTATACTTTGTCTTTTTTTACCTTAACTATTTAGTACATATTTTAGTGACTACAATAGTAATGAGCTCATTTTCTTGGGGTTCATGTTAATAAGGAATTTAATGATAGAAAGGCCGTAGCAAACCATAGCAAATTTAAAAAACAATTCGTCTTCGAGATAAGTTAATAAAATTGCATTTTATGCAAATCTGACAACGAAAAAAGGGGTATATCATTGGGGCAAGGCGAGAACAACACAGTCGTGTATAGAAAATTAAGGCGAAAATAAAGGTTTTTTTTAGTAAAGACCACAGAATTTTAAAATTACTATCTTCATAACCTATTTAACACAGTAAAAGCTGATTTTATAACCGTCGTTGAACAGCCGACCCATGTTCTTTGGGTTTACGACTATTAATGTTCAATGCCTTGTAATTTTGAACCCAATCCAGAAGACAAGGAAACTTCTGGATCAATTATTGGGAGAAACTTTTGGGAGGACTTTCTGATGTAACTAACCCGCATTTGCGTCACACGGAGAGGAAGACCACGAGAACCTCCCACGGTTAGCCTGGCCGCAAAGAGACTCTAACCCATGGTCCGTCTACCACTGAGGATATTTTATGTCAGCACTGTGGTCGGGGCAAGCCGGATGCGGATTCGTATCGACTAGACATCGCTGGGATTCGAAACTGGTACGCCTCATTGGAAGACGAGCGCTCTTTTCCCTGGGCCATCTCGGCTCATTAAAATCTGATTAAGCTGATTCCAAGCAGATATAGTTTTAAAGAAATTTTTTTTTAACGGCAGGCTCTATAGCGCCCCAGAAGATGCTTAAAGTGTCACCCATTTTGCGATACCCGGTCGGCATTTGTGAACACAAGTCATGCTGACGAGCAATATTGTCCACGCCACACTTCCTCATATACACAACACACAAAAGAGGAAATCATACTGAGAGAAACATCCATACCCTGAGCGGGATTCGAACCCGCAACAATTAATTTCGTAGTCAGGCAAGCTATCCACTTGGCCACCTTAAAGGAGAGCTAATACGTTTTATTAAAGAAGGATTTGTTGCATCCTTAGGATTTTCATTTCTGATAACATCCTTAAGATAATTTTTCTGTAAGACTTTTTCTATCTGTGTATAATACCAAAATAAGTTTCATATCATTTGTTACAAATCATCACGCAAGATATTACACCTCAAAGAAAAAAAAATTGTAGATGTTTTAAATGCGCTCATTATGTCTTGACTAACACTCGGCTATCAAACAAACTGTCGAAAATTCCGAGCTTTATTCTGAATACTAAAGAGGCACTCACGCCTTTCTTTAATTTGCATACCACGCTACTGGTTAGAAATTCAAAAGAAGTATAAAAAAATCTAACTTCCGTATGTCTACCTACTACACACGCAAGTCTTATGTAAAGGTAGAATAATGTCTAGAAAGGGCCTTTTGTAGTTCATAAAATACATTTTACACCATTTTAATATTTTTCTATTTCTGTTGTATAATTAGTAAAATGCCACCACGCGTTCATACATTTATGGATATGCTGCTAACTGAATATTTGCAAATATATTATAAAGTGATATCAATTAAAGTTAATATTTGTTTTTTATACCTGTGGTCACTTATTTAAGATGACCAAATATAATTTCTTTATAAGTACAGAACTATGTTTTTAATTTTTTTGAAAAATACATTTGAATCAGTGAATTCGTGTTTATGGTAAAAAAGTGTCGACTTGCTTCCCTCGTCTCAGGTGTTCAAATTTGGGAACAGTTTCAGCCAATTATTGATATTGGAAATTTTCGCTTTGAGCCACGCCATGAAAACTTTGAAATTTGGGTGATCATTAACTGCTAACTCAAGGTGATAATACATGTGGTGACAAAACTTTTACTCGTGTTACGTCACAGAAAGGAATTAGAAGAATATTTAATATTCAGAGATACACGAGTTCCAAAACTTGGACGAGTTGCTTCTGTCGAAGAAGTTATTCTTAAACATGCTGCAGAGCTGAATTAGAGGAATTTTTAAGAATATTCAGGAATATAATAATACACGAGTGCCAAAACTTGGTGAAGTATTTATGTCAAAAAGTTGCTACAGAATACGCTACAGAAATGAATTAGAGGGAATTTTAAGAATATTCAGTGACATAATAATACACGAGTGTCAAAACTTCGATGAGTTATTTATGTCAAAAAAGTTGTTCTTATACATACTACAGAAATAAATTAGAAGAATACTTAAGGATACTCAGGGATATAATAATGCGAGGATATAATTAATACACGAGTGTCAAAACTTCGATGAGTTATTTATGTCAAAAAAGTTGTTCTTATACATACTGCAGAAATAAATTAGAAGAATACTTAAGGATACTCAGGGATATAATAATTACGAGGATATAATAATACACGAGTGTCAAAACTTCAATAAGTTATTTATGTCAAAAAAAGTTTTTCTTATGCATACTACAGAAGTAAATTAGAAGAATACATTAGGATACTCAGGGATATAATAATGCGAGGATATAATAATACACGAGTGTCAAAACTTCGATGAGTTATTTATGTCAAAAAATTATTCTCATGCATGTGCAACAGAAAAAAATTAGAGGCATAAATACATAATGTTCAGAGATATAATAGTACAGAAGTGCAAATCTTAAAAACTTTGATGACATTCGGTTCAAAAGACAAATTTATAGTTTAACAATTCCAACTTAATAAATGCAACTGAAGTTGTTCCTACAGATGTCACAGAAGTGAATTAGGGAAATATTTTAATACTGATACAAGCTACACTTGTGTTTCTAAGCTCTATGGAGAATGTTCTAATAGAGCAAAACAAAAAGTATTTACTTCGTTACCGGCGATTTATGGACTAGTCTTGAACAGTAGACGGATCATGAATAAAAGAGTCTGACTACTGTCAGACAAAAACGCTCTTATATCTATTATGAGAATTTTATGAGATGTTTTTTATAGTTTTCTTTCTCATCGAACAATATAGTTAGTTGCCTTATCTGAAACTTCAGCATGAAAACAAATCTGACAATATTTGAATCAAGGTTCGTCTTGTATAAGTGCAAGTCTGTGAAGAAAATGCGAGGCTGAAAGTAAATACCCATCGTAAACTGCTTAAATCAGCAGTTAATCATCAACAATAATAAATAAAAATGACGCCAAACAAAACCAAGAATAAAGCCCTAATACAAAATCGATTTATAGTAGATTTTTATGACAGAAGTTCAATGATGGGCAAGCTGTTTCAGATTTATGCTTCATTTTTGAAAACTACTGTTCAATTTTTGATTCATTCTTTCTTTATCTGTAATTCTTGATAGCTTATTTTGTTTCACTTAATTATTAAGAAACTAAAAAAATACTTCATGAAAAGTTTGAGGAAAAATATTTTCATGGAAATGCTCACGTCGTTAGTTAATTTATTAAATAACAAAAATTTTTATTGCGCCAGTATTTTAGACTACTTTTGTATCATTAATGTTCCTTTTTTTTTGAGTTTTTATTTTTCTTATATTTATGAAAGTTTTGATTATCCGTATACAAATATACATTGTATGACGTTAATAAAATAATATTTTAAGTTCATTAGTTATATTTTAAAAAAAATCTTAAACCCAAAACTTAGACATTTTTGTACATGTTTGCTGTTTGATAAATTTTAACAAAAATTTAAGAGGAAAGGTAATGGAATAAGATTTGCTGTGATTTTTCTTTCGTTGTGGGATTTCCAAATAAAAATAATTTGAAAGAACTAAGAAAAAAACGGATCTAGTTTATCCGAGAGATTCGGTTAAGGTTGAGGAAAAAGTTTTAGATACAGAAATGAAGAACATATTTCTCAAATGATAAAAATCTCCGTAAAGAGATTTAAGGAACTTTCTTATTTCTTTTAGACAAGCATAAAACTAATTTCATGGCAACAACCAAAAAAGCAGGTTTATTTTAAGAAAACAAATTCTTGCAGGAAAAAAAAATGAAAAATGTATTTATATATATTTCTCTTACTCGAAGACAAAGTAAGTCCTCACTGACTGATTCCTGATCTTTGTTTTTGCGTTGACAACAAAGAATTGAAATATCAAGCATGCAAGCTGTCATAAGCCTGAAAGCGTATATGCACATGTTTTCAAATTTCTTAATGAAATTCTATCCTCGCGTGGACAACAAACTGAGCTATAAAGTTATTACGATATCTTACTAAGCTCTTGGCGCAGATGGGACACTGGCGTCTATTTTATATACATATATATTTTTGCTATCTAATTACAAATAAAAATATTTTTTGCTAATTTTCAATTATAAAAAACAGTTTAAGAGTTACTAAAAAAATTTGTTAGATTCTCGGAATTATCTTTATTTCAAGACATAAAATCTAAACATGTAGTTAGAATATTATTTTTCAATCATGTTCAAAAATTTAACAATAACTGATTTTGTAAATTAAGGAAACTTCAATGATGAATTACTGTTTCTCTTAGATCTAAAACAACTGCAAATAAGTCCGAAATTGAAAGATTATAATTTGGAAGTGAGTCTTGTTTGGAAAGTTTTATTTTTAAGGCAACAATAGACGCCGGTGTCCTATGCTGCATTTCATTACCAATAATTATTGAACTGTAAACATAATATTTCTCTCCTATTTTTACCCCCCAAAAATACAGAATAAATAAAAACGTATTAAAAATATCCTTAATGAAAATTCAACGTCAATGGGTTAATGGCTAAAAATTTTAATTTTTAAAAAGGGATTAGTTTTAAAGACTTTAATAATTAAATTAAATTATTATGATTCAACATTAGAATACATTTTAAATGGGTTTTACTTAGTAGAAAACGAAGCGAGTATGTTTTGCAAAGCAAATTTTCAGGGGTTGGGGAGCAACAGCGAAATTAGTAATAATTAATGCTTTAACGAAGTTTGGAATTAACGATAGAAAATTAAAACAGTTCGTTAAAAACTTTTATTATTAATAATGTCACGTACCTCTCATCATGAATTTAATGAATTAATTACTTTTTTCAGGCTAGATTATTTACAATCGATGCACATCGCACTTTCAAAAATTTCAGCGGCCTTCGTTTTTTACGATATTTCTTTTACCATTTATGGCAGTAAATCACCTTGTTTGTGGTGCGAAAGGGATAAAAGATTTTTTAATTTTGCTTTTTACTTCGAAATAATTCCCCCGAGGCGGTAAGCTTATAAACCAGAAATATGATAAATGGTTTCCTGACGTCACTGTTAATCTTTTAAGATGGAAAAATTCCCATCTTTCTCTATGTAGAAACATATTATGGATTCTGGGAGCGACTAAAGAATCCATTTTTTGGAGTTTATTCTCAAATATGATTAAAGCTAATACTTTTTATAAGATTAGTTAGTGAATTTCCATTTGAATGACTATGGAGTTTCAAATATTAAAATAAATTTATTTTCAGGGAAAGTAGGTTAAGTTTCTATCGCCGAAAAGAATGAAGTAAGAATATTTTTTTATTGCGTTTCATTTTTATATCAGTTATTTCATTTTTTATTCGACATTTATTTTTTTTAGGATTGTTTTTTTCCCTGATGCGTAGAAAAATATCGCAAAAAGCACTTAAGATTGTCACCATTTAATGGCTAAACCAGATCAGCACAAAAAGTATCATTTTTGTTTCAAAGAAATTTCTTTGAAATGTTTGCAATGTAATAAATATAGTTTAGGAAAAGTTTGGAAAACATTTATATACTTTATGAAACGTTAAAATGTAAATTTTTTTGGCACTCGTTATTATGTATCATTATATGTAGCATTTGCTTTTTAAAATTGCAATTAAAAAACAAACAGAAAAGTAAAAGTCCCATGAAATTCTTAATATTTCAAAAACATCATAATTTTTTTCTCTAAACTCATGAAATGTGAAGGTTTAGTGGTTAGAGTTTAAAGGTACACTGCAAAAATTTTTTAGTGTATCTTAATATCAAAAATGGTGGCGACTATCTTTGGTATTACACCAATTTGGTGTAGTACCAAGGATGGGTGCACTCCTACACATCTTCGTATGTGTACTACACCATATGTGGTACTACACTCATGTGTTGTAGTCTCAAGAACAGTTCTCGGTATAGTGAAACTCCAAGAATGTTCTTTAACACTACTTGAGCCGCCATTTTTTTTTTGGTATTCAGAAACATTAATCTATTGTATATAATTCTCTTACGTGGCTCCCAAATTTTGGCTGTATTTCTTTTCCGCCGGTGGCAACGTTTGCTTTGTTTTGAAAATACCAAAGCATTCTGCCTTTTAATGATGTGTTTCTGATCTAATATATATAATTCTCTTACGTGGCTCCCAAATTTTGGCTGAAGTACTTTGTACAACTAAATAAGATTCTTTTCACAACAGTTAAATATTTACTTTATTTTCTTCATTCATAGAGAAAACAGTCGGCAAAGAATTCTGTTAGGTTAAAAAACATTTCGCTAAAAAAATAACGAATTCTAAAAGAAATAAAAATAAACAACTTAAAAAATAAAAATGCTGTTGCCAGCCATAGAATTTTTTGAAAGTTAACTTAGCAACATAAATCAAAATGACATAGAAGCGCAACTAGATCAAAATTATGATACCTGAGCGCTTGACGTAACAAATCCTTCAATTCTAAAAGTGTTGTATCGCCAAATGCCCAAATTAACAATTGTGTTCTTAAAGAAATTCTATAAAAAGTTTTAAATAAACAACCTACTTCTACAACTGCTTCTTGAAGAACTTGGCTCATTGATTAAAAATATTGTTTTAATTTTACAGTACTAACTTTACTTCTACTTTCATTATTGCTATGACCCTCTTTCATTACATTTTACAACTTCATGTTAATTTGAGGACTTTAAGTTGTTTTGTCGTTGAATACTGACATTTAGAAATGCGTACATAAAAAAAAATATTATTTAGAGGTTTAGAGTTGCCTCTGAAAAATTTGAATTGTTGACATTGAACAATGGAAACAATCGTTTTTGTGAAAAATTGAATTGTATTGTTGACATCAAAAATTGTATTGTTGACATTAAAATTACAGTAAGATATGCTACGCTTAAAAGTTAGAAGAATTATTTTTACAAGACATTATAAAGTAAAAATCATTAATTTTGGATACATACATACATTAATTCATAAAATAAAACAAGTTTGCAAACCAAGCGTAAGCGTATCATATATAGAATATTAAGACGATTTCAAACTAGGCTTAACAGACAGAAATGGATAAAAATTAATTAAATAAATTTATAGAAACTTAATTGAAATATAAATATCCTTATTACGCATATATAAACAACCATGCACGTTTTAGCGGCAAATTTCTTTTCTGCAGATAAAAAGCAGAATTGAAGACAACAATGAACTTCACCCCAACTCGTTATCGATTGTAAACAGTGACATACGCATCAAGAACGCCACTAATGCAGTTTCCGAATTCGGAAATATTAAAGGAATGGTGTAAAGGCGCGTAATACTATTGTAAACTTCTAGCATTTTAGGAGTTAAGAGCCTTTATGCAGCCTTTAAATTGCGTATAAATGCTCGATTTGAAGTTAATTTGGCAGAAGAAAAAAAATCGCTCCTTCGCATAATTTTTTAAGGTTGAATCCGGAGAGACATTACACCTCAGTTTGTACAATGTATAAGAAACAAAATGGGTTATGATGTACCGATTGGGAATAAAATTACTTATAATTATCCCCTTAACGATCAGTTAATTTTCAAGAAAACTGTCATAAAAGTGCCTATTTTTTGGGCTTTTGTATTAGTATTACATATTTGATTAGGGCTGAAATCTAGTTTAAAATAAACTAACTACAATTACCTTAAAAAATATCCTGGTACTGCCATCTGGTGTGCAAAATAAGAAATAAAATGTTTTCCGTGCAAAAGAAATGAATTAGTTTTATTCTTATTGGCGTGTTACTACTGAGCAATCCAGCCCGTCAATATCACGGGAGCGAGAAATAGAGCGCGAAACCTCACGCGTCATTTTCACGGGACCGAGAAGGAAGAGGTTAAAAGCACAATAAAGCGAAAGGCAACTATTGTGTATTAGAATAGTGGGACCCGTATTTTTTCGCTGAAGGTAAGCCTTTGATGAGAATTTCAGTGACTTCGTATAGTATATAATTAATTTATTAGTGAACAACTATATATAAATGATAAAGTTATGATAAACGTTCTAAACATTGAAATTATAAACGTTGTAAACGTCCGTGATTAATATCTACGACTGTATTTAACCGTTTTTGCTTTTTCTAAATCTCTTTTTTTCTGTATAAATCTTGAAAAATAAAAAAAAGTGTGTTTATTAACTAAGAAAAGAAGTCAATAATTGTGGAATTATTCCAATTTTCATTGATATTTCTCTTCAATCATAATAGTTCTAAAGGTTTTTAACTCACTGATCACCAATGCATCAAGAACAAAGTCTTTGTTTAACTTTAAAAAAATGATTGTTTTTAAATCTTAAGGCTGTTTACGGTTTTAATTACATATCATGCACCTGTACATCATTATGTGTGCCTCTAGTCAACATTTTCCATCATCTTGAGAAAGAAAAATATAGTTTGTTCATAAACTAAGAAAAGGAAAAAAAAGTTAACACAATAAACCTCATGTAAATTAAGGACTTTCTTTCGAATTCCAACTCCACATCAAGCAACATCGGTGAGAAGATCCTTAACTCACTGATCAGCAATGCATCAAGAGCATACAAAACTCAGTCCTTTGTTTAACTTTAGAAAAATGATCGTTTTCAAATCGTAAGGCGGACAAAGAAAAATCACCGCAGTGGGAAAAATAGCCCAAAAAAAGAAAGGAAAGAAAAAAACATTTAAAGATATATTGTATCCATTTATTAAAATCAGTTTTTTTCTCCCCACTCTTTTAAACAGGAAAGCCTCTGGGCTCAGAAAGAATTTGTTTTATTTGAATTCTCAGCGAGTCGACAATGGAATTCGAAGTTGTTTTGTTATGGTAATTCAAATCAGAAGAAAAATATTTGAAGCATGCCTTTGTACTCGCCACTCATGAGATTTTGACGCGGGGGAGTGTATTGTACGGTAGATCTCTTGTAAATCGCTGTACCTTTGTGGAATTAAATATATTAGACTTGCATTTTTTCAGCGTAAACAGTATGGGTTTTTGACAGTTTTATGAATAATTATTCTAGAAAATAACATTTTAATTTCATTTTTTAAAAACATTTCTGTAAATATTTGTTAAAAAACTTACGTAAATAAAAATTGTAAATTGCAATTTGGGAGTTCATTTTTGATTTTGAAACTGGGGTTAAGTTTTTAAATTTATAACTAAACCATTGAGTAATAACATTCAATTTCCATATCTATTAAATCTACTTTGAGATTCCAATTATGTACTGAAGCTAAAAACAATGCAAGTTCAAGTTTCAATACAATTTTTCAAGAAGTTCCCCTACTGATTAGAAATGTGTTTGATTATTGAAATTAGATACGCAGGAGAAGTACAAATTTTTAAATAAAGTTTGTTAATTAAGTACATAAAGAGCAAACAAAATAATATATTAACTAGCATATATAAGAAAAAATTCTTTTGTTGATTGCTTTTAATTATGTAAAAAATATGAAAAAATTAAAGCATGCATAATTTAGTCACCATAAAATTCTTCTGATAACAGTTATTTGTTATTTTTTAAAACCAAGATTCATTTCAATCGATGAAATACAATGAAAAAGCTTTCGGATTTAAGATCAATTTATGATTATACACTCGTGGATAACATTAATTAGTTTAATGAGTAGTGAAAAGAAGCAATTTTGAATGTGAAATTATGTTTTGTAAACATACTTTTGTTCTTAAATAAAATATGCAATGTTCTTGAATAAATTATGGAAGCGTTATCAACTTTACAAAACTGACTCTTTAAACCTTTTTTTACCAACATTCACTAGGAGCTTCAAAAATCACTTTGGATACGTCTAGGTTTTGTGAAATTTTAATATTTATCCTAAGATGGCAAAGGACTCAAGGTGGAACCACATATTACGAGTTTGTAAATAAATAATAAAAAGCAATTGTACCCGAATTGTTGCAAACAATAAAATAATTGGGATACAACAATAATTTGCTATAAAGATTGGATCACAGATGACTAAACCTGACTATTTATATTAAATTTGAATTTTCTTATTTTTAGGACTTAACATTTTAAATCTATAAGATAGCTATTAACATGGATTTCAAATTGGAGACACATTTTTGATTTTCGACAAAAAAAATCCTTTTATCATGGAGTTTAATAGTTTGTTGACTTAGATCAGTGGTTCCCAACCTGGGGGAAATAGAGCTTTTCAAGGGGGCGATCAGGGGGCGACGAGTACTCAAAAGTTAAAAATTGCTAATAATATTAATAATAAAAGCTATTTGAGATTGAAATTGAAAATATATATGAAACCTATGGATGTAGACAAAGAATTATGATAGTTAAAAATTAAAAAAAATTCATGTGAAGGATCGTTTTCGTCATACGTTTTGGTATCGCTGGCGGAAATCTGATAAGTCACTCTGTTCCTCTGAGCAATAATACTGTTTCCTGGCGTATTGATGAGATGGCCGCCGACGTTGAATCAAAACTCATCAAATTTCTGAAAGAAGGTAAATTTGTGTTGCAGATTGATGAATCAACTGTGATAGATAACAAAGCTGTTTTAGCTTACGTGAGATTCATAAATGAGAGTAAGGAGATTAACGAGGAAATGTTGTTTACAAGAACTTTGAACACAGATACAAAAGGATCGTCGATTTTTAAATTGGTCAAAGATTATTTTGAGGTAAAAGAAATTCCCCTCACAAATGTAAGTGCTTGTGCAACAGATGGTGCTCCA
>NC_092205.1:73472781-73565108 GCF_043381705.1 Parasteatoda tepidariorum | reverse complement strand
GAAAATTCTGTCCGTGAAAGTAAGCGCCTCCCTTTTACTGTAATGGGAAAGATACTTTTGCAAAAGACAATGGTAGGATATTTACCCTTTAATTCAATGGTAATATCTATATATTAATAGGCTAGCAATATTTTGTCTCGCTAAAAACTCCCAAACTACGCAACAGAATTAAACAAATAAGGTGTCGTTTTAAAGGTATTGTTATGTAGATGTGCAATAAGGTCTTAAATTATGAAAATTTCCTTTAATTAATTAATAAAATTAATAATTTAGTTTCAACCAATGAGAATTCAGCAAATCATTTTTCGGGTGGTTCGCATAAGCATTGTTTCCGTAAGCATCGTTTGATTTAAAGCATTTCTGAATTAATAGATTGATAAACAAAAATAAGAGTGGATAAAAAAAAACGGAACTGAATTTCTTAAAAAAAGAATTCAATATCTTTAGTTCCTTTGATAAATTTTTAGTTTCATGATAAATTTTTTGTTTCGTTACAATAGAATGGCAATGGCATCGTGCGAATATTCAAACCAAAACAAACGTGCGAATATTCAAACCAAAACAAACTTTCTACAAACAATTATTTTGATTTGAGATTTAAAACGATATCTTAGTTATTTAGTTCTATTTTTATTTATTTAGTGCCTGCTGCCTAAATAAAATGCCTGCTATCAGGCGTCGAAATATCTCTGGCAGACGTCAGAGAAATGAATGGCGGAATTCTAAACGGGAAAGCATTTCTTATTGAGATATATTCTCTGCTACAGCTCCAAATTTCTCAGCTACATGAAGAAAAGATAATCAAATTGTGAAGGGGGCAGAGAAGTGTATAAATTTCATTAAGTAATTGATTTCAATATCTGGCATTTTTATTTTAAAATTTAAATTTGTTAAAATGTTTTTATAAGATTGCGAAGCAATATGCAATGGAACTGCGAAGCAGTTCTGGGGGTTGGTGAGCGTAGCGAGCAAGGGGCGGAGCCCCCTAGTAAGAATTATTTCACTACTATACATTTTTAACAAAGGGTAAAAACTACTATAAAATTTTTTTTCACTACTATAAATTTTTAAACTGCTATAAATTTTTTACGTTTAAAATGGGCTGTACAAAGGATAGGTAAAATTTATTTCTATTTATATGTGTATTTTATCAAAATGTAAAATAATTCCAAAATATTTAAAAATGTTTGTGTATTTTAAAAAATTCATTTTTTAATACATATAAAAGATATTTCTGATTTTTTTTTAATTTTCTGGTATATTTTCCTTGTTTTATGTTGAGCCTGATTTGTTATGGTTTGGTATGATTTGATATGGTTTGTTTGTTGCAGAGTCTGGTTTGTTAAGTGTCTGGTTTGTTACTGTTAGGTCTGTTACCAAAGATAATCATCTTTTACCTCTTCAGACCAAAGGTACATATTACTGTACCTCACCAAATACAAGGTACTTATAAAAATTAAAGAGTGGTGATGACTTTTGCTCAAGACTACTAAAAATTCCATAAAGTTAATTTCCAATTTAGTATTATAAAATCAGTTTTGAGGTTTATACACCACAATAAAATAAATTAAAATATTTTTGGCGGATATGGATACTTCAAAGTATGTATAGTTTTCAGAATTTAGCTACCACTTTCAAATAATTTCCTGGTCATGCTTAATCGAAATATGTCAGGTGTGAAAGGTTAAAATTACTCAGTAGCAGATGCAACCACTTTTTAACATTGCCTCAAATGGTTTTGAATTAAAATATGAGGAAATGGTTCATTGTGGGTCAGTAGATTCGAGAAAGGTAAAGCTGAACAATATTGTCAACATAGCGAGCCTGTCGCTGTAAGTCCCCAAACAAGTTGGTACCCATGGATTTTGAAACTGGTGAGCTTCAAGCTGTCGTTAGGGATACAATTTCGAGTAGGGAAAAAATTCTGGTAAAATTACTATATAATGCATAATATTGCTATTTATAGTATAAAGTATAATTTTGGTAAAGATCAAGATATGCGTTATTTAAACCAATCATTTGGTAATTTTTCCACTCCAATGGCAATGATTTACGGAAATTCTGGTTTTTAAAATTATAGTTCTTATTACCATTCATTTAATAAAGCATACAAAACTGAAAATTAAATTTATCAGAATAAAATTTATCAAATTTTAATACATTTAGCAAGTTTTATCACACATTATAAAACCATATTTTATAGTCAATTTTACCAAAATCATTACTAAAACCCTTTGGTAAGAATTACTGAAATTCTCGGCATTCCCATAGATCCACGGTAAATTTTACCATATTATACCATTATATTTTTTTCACAGAGTGATTGCAAATTTATTGCAATGAATAGTTTACAATTTTGTAATTTTCAATCCAATTCTGAGGTCATAAATTCACGCCGTTGATCGATTGCTCGTTGATGGCCATTAAGAGACCCTATATTTACTCGAAATTATTATTCATAAAAGTACAAACATAAATAAAAAATGAACCTCTTTTAGATTATTTTTATAGAACAAACACAAAGTTGAGTTATATGAACTACAGCTTTTCATAAAAAGCAAATATCAAAGTACAGCGACGGACCAGACAAGATTGATTTGTGACTAAGTTCAGAGAAGTCAATTTTTTCCTGCACGTGGCATCTAATAACTCTTCCCTCTTGACATTAATAAATTAATACAATGGATTTGCAAATGAAGAGAAAGAAAATTAAGTCTCCTTTCGGCGAGAAACCAATGATGATTACGTTGATGGCTCTTTAAATCGATTACAAGGTCTCAGTTCGTATAGTAACAATTTACCCGTTCTTAAATCACGCAATAAATGCCCTTCCTGCACGCCTACACATTAATATCAGCGAAACTGTCCCCGGGTTATTTAAATTGTAAATTTTCCCGAAAATTACCGCTCACGCGACAATCACATGACACAGAATGGATGATTCTTATAGGAGCGCTGTATGATGAACAGGGCACTGTTTATTCCGATTTTTATGCTATATCAGTATCGTGATTTTAGAAGTTCCTTTAGTTCCAGGAAACTTCAGGAAATGTTTAGGCTTCGTGTAACTATTATTAACATAATTTTATGAATATATCATAAAGATTGAAGAATAATTTCAATAAATTAAAACTCCAACAAAGTTCTTTGATGTAATTAATGTCTTACGTGCCATTTTCTACAATTCGATCTGAGACACTTATGAAATATTATTTTTCTTTCTTAAAAAAAAAAGTAAAATAAAACTAGTTTTTATTTAAATTTACTGATTGAATTTACAAATTTTCATAATTTATCTTAAGTTATCTGTATTTATGATGCACAAAGAAAATTCGAAAAAAATTGTATTTTATAAATATGAACTGTAGACTTTGTTAGTGTCTAAAAAAACACTTTAGTAACTATAGTAGTTATATGTGAGTTATAGTCTGCCCATGACAAAATGAGTTTCCGGCATTATTGAAAATAGCCTCACTGAGATCTCGTGATTATCAAACAGCAGATTCTCTTGTAATTGGGTACTTGCAACTTGAGAAGAAGTGAAACTATTTTGCCTAAGCATAAGATCAAATCAAAATAAATCAGATTTCATTGGATGCCTGTAAGCGACGTCACTCATGTGTGTCGAACCTGATTGGCTCCTGAATCGAGAAATGCCACGATTTCATTACGATGACGTCACTCGTAGGTATCCAATTAAAAACTTGCAGGTGATTATTTAAGAGAGTAGTAAACGATTTAACAGGAAGGAAATGTATTTTTTAAATTATTGAAATGATCTCAATGTGATCTACTTTTTAAGAAATTATAACATGGATTAATTTTTGTCGTCAGTATCAAAAATAAAACTTATTATTTATTTTAAAATGAACAGTATTTTATTTGGATTTTGTTAAACGTTATGAAATCTTCAAAATGTGGTGTTACAATAACAATCTTCATAAGCATTCCTTCACAATTAAAAAAAAAATGCGTTATTCGTTTTGTTTTTTAAGTTCCAGCTTTTTATTTTTCTTCAATTTGATTTAATGAATCCGAATTAATTATTTTGAATGTTTTAATTTTTCTTGTAAATAAACCTGGAATGCATCTAGGTGATGAATGTTTTGCAATAAACTAAAAAAAAAAATACATTAGATTAATGAAGGGATAATAAACTCGTCGTCATCTGGCTAACGACATAGTGAACAGCACGAAATCCTCAAGCAAACAAAAGAAACCATTTTATCCTAAATGAAGACGAGTCGATTGGGATTTCTAGAAGTTTCCATTCCTATTTTGTTCTGATGAAAAGAAACGGCCAAATTAGATTGACCGATATCTACCGGAAATGGCTTGAAGACTTGCTTGTTTTTATTTATTTGTACTGTAAAGGGAAAGAAAAACCAAAGCCACAAGGAGCGATGACTCGTTTTGTAAATGGCGTCTCGCTAATCAGTCAATAAGGCGATTGACTTCGTTCATTTTTCGATTTCCTACTTCAGATTTATCGACGTCACATTTAAAGAGATCTTATATGGATTCGTTATTTTATTATTTTAGTTATTGTTTATGATTTATTGTAATTGGAAAAAAAACTTCTAATGAAACAATGATGAAAGTAGGTATCTCATGAAGTGTCGAGAAAAGGAAGTTCGATTTGAAACATAAAAAAAGCAATCACAATGAAACAAAGATAAATAAAATATTCCTGATGAAGAAAATCTTATGAAACAACGAAAAATAAATTTAAAAAACAGACTATCATAGTTGCGATTTCAATCCTACACTGTAAAAGCTGGGTGTAATATCGCTCTGAATTTATTATTGAACATCCCTAAAATGAAACAAATGATAAAAGTAGATATCAAATGAAGTATTGAGCACAGACAGTTCCAGTTGAAGCATAACGAAAACCATCACAATGAAACAAAGATAAATAAAATATTCCTGATGAAGACAATCTTATGAAGCAACGAAAAATAAATTTAAAAAACAGACTATCATAGTTGCGATTTCAATCCTACACTGTAAAAGCTGGGTGTAATATCGCTCTGAATTTAATGTTGAACATCCCTAAAATGAAACAATGATAATAGTAGGTATCACATGAAGTATTAAGAACAGAAAGTTCCAGTTGAAGCATAAAGAAAACAATCACAAAGAAACAAAGGTGAAAAAAATATTCCTGACGAAGACAATCGTCTTAAAACATCGAAAAACAATTTTTAAAAAAAAAACAGACTACTGTAGTTGCGATTTCAATCTTACACTGTAAAAACTGTTTTGAATATCTCTCTGAATTTAATGTTGAACAACCCAAAAATTTGTCTGAAGGAACCCATTATTTTACAAGTTAAAACCAAATCGAGCTTTCATATACAATTTAAAGGATGTATGAAAGCTGTAAACACCGAAAATGATCACTTTACTTTACACCATACGTTAAATATTTTCGTTCTTAAGAATTCCAACACTGATGTATTATTGATAACGAATTGGCGAGTGCTTGCGGTTGCCTTCAATGTTACTATTCATCTGCTGCCGTTACACATCCCCATTATAAATATGTATGCATATTTTTAGCTGCATTATACGAATATTTATATTTTAATTTTCAAGCCTCTGTAGAACTGGATTAAATGTTTTAGTAATAAAAAATTTTTCAGCCGCTCCTGCTTCGTTAAGCCTACGTCGAATTCATCATGATATTCTCTCTGCTACATGCATGTTAGATTTATAAACGCATTTGATTTCAAGAATTAGTGTACGTATGCAATCTCATTTACTAATTTTTACTTTACATAAAAAAAAAACTAAGGAAACGTAAAATAACTTTAGTGATGTTCAATATTTTAAGGCGATTATAAGTTTTTGTGTTATTAAATAACAAACATGGTGGTTGGTGGCAGCTACTTTATACCAAGTAGTATAGAAAACACATTCTAGGTGGCTCACATTCCAGGTTTTGGTGAAAAGTAGTTACCACCAACTTTGTTATTCAGGTACACGAAACTTTGTCGCAGAGTAAAAGTGAATATTTTTTTGCTATGTAATATGCAGTCTTATAAAGATTTGCTTACAATACCTTACATTAAGTTATTTTTTTATACAATAAACAGGGTACATCAATATTAAGTCATTAAAAATTTATCCAATAAAATATGCATAACTCCTACCAACACAGAATAGTAAACATATCTTTTACGACATTTTCAACAACATGTTGTGTAATCATGCCAAATAATTACATTCCACTCTTTATAGTCTACGTTTCAAACTTTTGAAAACTTTTTTTTTCATGAAACACTCAGTTTAATCTTCGCATTCTAATTATTCTAGAATGGCTAACAGTATGCTGAAGCTAAATCAATAATTCGAAAAGGGTGTTTCTCTCGAAAGGGAGAGTATTTTTCAGACTGTTAAACTAACAGTTGGAAATTCCCTTTGAACTATAAAGCTTAGACAGACATATAAATTGAGTTTTACGAACAAATTGTGCATGCTCTTTGATTAAATTTTTAATTCTTGCAGTATTTATATAAAATAAATTCCTCCTTTTGAATGTATAAATAAATACATTTTTAATGCGTTTCATATTTCAATAATATAATAATAAATAAGAACTATTGCACATTATTTTAACGATTAAATTTCAATAAATGTTTAAAATACACATATAAAAAACAAAATCAAATTTAGTCGAAATTTGTTTTTAAAGTGCTAAAGTAAAATTTTTTTATTAAAATAAAGGCTTTAAATTTATTAAATTTAATACAAAAATATTTATTATTATAATATTTGCGACAGTATCCAATTAAAGTATTTTGGAAGAAAAAAAATATTTTTAAAAAATGCTAGAAAACTAAATTGGAAAAGCTTTTGGATTTAAATTTGGAGTTTTGGGGCTAGAAATTTAAAAGAAAAATGTTGAGTCACTGACTTTTTTTTTCAAAAGATATCGAAACATTTGAAAAAAACATATATAGATAGATATATAGTACTTAACACCACTATTTATTTACTATACATTATAGATTTTAAATCCATTTATAAAATGTGAATCGACTAGAGTTCCATGAAACAGATCAAAATCATAACTTTCACGGGAAGTACAAAATTTACAAAATAAAATAATTGCAACAACTTGATTTAAATTTGTAAAAATTGTTTCTGAATGTTAGGATAAATTAAGCCATTTAGTAAATAGTTAAAAATAAATTGATTATCAGATTATTTTTTCTTTGAAAATTTTAATTAGTTTAACGCTAAATTCGAATATTAAAGCAAATGCAATAAATTTTTTTTTATTTATATGAAACAGTTCAGGCCAGGTCATATTTTGTATTTACATGGAATATCACGTCCATATTTTAACGCCAGTCGAAACATACACTGAAATCCGCACGTTTTGAACTGAATAAAGCTATTTTAAAACTATTCTTAAAATATTTCTAGATTTATATGTGTATTTTCAGAAAATATGACGCTAGTATTTCTGTTGAAAACCAATTATAAAAGAATAGCACTTTTCAAAAATTTTTACAAAAATCTTAATATCTATTCTACATGCTTTTTGATATATACATATGTTCGATATGCACAGTTCGCATGTTTTGAGCAAAATAAAGTTATTTATAAATATTCTTTAAATATTTCAGGTAATATTTTGTCATTTTCAGAGAATATGATGTCCATATTTTAACATATAACCAGTTTTAAAATTACTCTTTTTTAAAAATAAAAAAAAAACTATAATTATTGTAATATTATAATTATTGTTCACATTGCAGGAAAATATTAATAACTTCTTTTCCTTCATAACAGGGCATAATCAAAATTACGTGTTTTTATATGCAAAGCTTCTTTTAAAAGTACATATACACTGTTAAATAACCTTATTTTTTCAACGCATAAGTTTAGTTGTATCATTAAATAACAAGAAAAAAACTACATTTATACATTATAAAAAACATAAGAGGCATTATACTTTATAAAAAACATCTGAACATATGATGCAGCTACGATGTTTGTAATTTTCAAAAACTTCTCTGAAAATTTCGGAACCCTCTGAAATTAAATCGGCGACCATGCGATTCAGTTTAGTACTTTTGAAATGAAACTTTTTAAAACGTTTCTCAATTGATCAGAAACATGCTATTAAAAGAAGTTTTCTAAGATTTTCGGAAACATTTTGGAGAGTCAAAATTAATTTCTGAAATTTTATACAGTGTATATACTTGAAAAGTAAGGAAATAATATTATGAAAAGAATGAACAACAATCTATTGACTAAACACACTTTTTATAAACCTGCTTATATTTTGAAAATTTACTAAAGCACCATTATTTATTTAATGTAAAAAATTCAATTCCTTTTTTTATCGAAGGAAAAAAATATGAAATTCTGTTTTCCAATACTGTTTAAATATTTAATATGCAAAAATTGTTTGAAGTAAAGTTGGAAGCAAAATATTAAAAAGGTACCTTAATATTCGATCTAATTTATTTTTATGAAAAGAACTTTGATACTAAACGATTTAAAAATGTGTACTTTAGTTGTAAGGCATTATATATGTCTTTAAGTATGTAAAATAAAGTTATTTTTCTCCATAAACATAAAAAAATTGTTAAATAAATTTTGATACTTTAGTCTTAAATTTTTGATAAATGCCATTATTTTATTCGCGTATAAAAAGTAAGAAAATAAAATTTGCCACAATAAGTTTAAATTTCTTTATTGGATACAGAACTGATAAAAATTTTAAAAAAATGGTGAGTTTATATTCATCTGTATAATCATAATAATGAGTACCGCTTTGATTATATTTTTTTAATTTTTTTAATCGTGCTAGTACTCATTATTATAACTATTCAGATCAATACAAATCATCACCATTTTTTAAAAAATTTAATTAGTTCTCTATCCAATACAGATTTTCAAACTTACTGTGGCAAATTTTATTTTCTTAATATTTATACACGAATAAAACAATGACATATACCAGGAATTTAAGACTAGATTTATTTTACATCTTTGTCCATAAACTAAGGAGAAAAAAAATTACTTTTTTTACGTTCTTAAAGACAGCTATAATACCTCGCAACTATAGTACACCTTTTTAAATCGTTTAGTATCAAAGTTCTTTTCATAAAAATAGTTTAGATCGAATATTAAGTTTTTTTTTAACATTTTGCTCCCAACTTTGCTTCAAGCAATTTTTGCATATTAAATATTTAAACAGATTTGGAAAGTAGAGTTTCATATTCTTTTTCGTTGCGATAAAAAATGGCATTGAATATTTTACATTAAGTAAATGATGGTGCTTTAGTAAATTTTAAAAATAGAAGCAGGTTTATAAAAAGTGTGTTTAGTGAATAGATTGTTGTTCATTCTTTTCATAATATTATTTTCCTAATTTTCAAGTATATACGTATTTTTCTTATAACGTATAAATGTTGTCCAATTGTACACGTTATTTAAAAACGTTCTTTTAAAACTGACTTGATATTAAATTATATGGAAGTGATATTTTTCCGAAAATACCAAAATATGACTTGAACTATTTAAAGAATATTTTTTTAAATAGTTATATTTATCCCAAAACACGCTAAGTCACACACACAAGTATATATAAAAAACATTAGAATGGATATTGAGAATTTTTTTAAATTGTTTTTTAAAGCGTGATTCTTTTAATTAAAAAAGTAATTCTTTTAATTAAATTTCTTTTAATTAAAATTAAAATATAAGCGACATATTCTCTGAAAATACACATATAAAAATAGTTTATTTTAAGAATATTTTTAAAACAGTTTATTTAGTCCCAAACTTGCGAATTTCATTGTATGTATCAAAAAGTGTATTGTATGTATCTCTCCGAAATTTTAAATTTTTTTTAACGGAGTTTTTCTTAAACTGGGCGTTAAAATGTGGATGTTATATTCGCTGTAAATACCAAAATATGACCTGAAACGTTTAAGGAATAATTTTTAAGTAATCCTAAGTAATTTAAGCTCCCGCTATGCCTAATTCAGCTATTACAATATTTTAATATGATTTACAATATTTTTTCATATAATCCGATCATTTATAGCGAGAAGGAAGAGTCAATCTGTGTTCATTATTGCACACTCAGTACAGTGCTCAAAATAAGAAACGGGCCACCCCGAATAATTTTTGATAGAATGATCGAATTTTCAAGTTTTTGGATTCATTGTTAATGATTCCATGGGGGACCTAGAATGTGCCAATTGATTAGTGCAGACGATATTTTAAACCATGAAATCAAAGGAGCAAAAACGTACTTTCTCTACATAAACATGCTTTTTTTGACGGATTCGGATTTTTAATATAAAGGGTTGAACTTTACTCCCTGAAGAAATCCCAGCTTCTCAGAGACTGGTTGATTCCCCCCACAAACCATTGGTACAAGGGAAATAAGCCTGAAGCTTCTTTGACCCTTCCCTTTGAAAGGAGAGTCTGCACCACCATTTCCCGCCTAGCTACCGGCCATCTTAAAGGTTTACTATTTTCTGAGGGAACTAAAACCTCCGCCCTAAATGCCATCTACACAGGGCTAAAGCCGATCACATCCTGAACTGTCTTCTCTGGGAAGACATTTACTCTACTCCTCTTTAGGTGTTTGATTTTCTTCAGGTCAACGGGTTCATAGATCAGGTCTGACTTCGTCAGGCCAGAAGAGGATAAGCAACAACAACAACGATATATAGGGTAGCAGCAATCTGAGAAATATGGTCCCAATAGTTCAGTTAGGAGAGTGGTCCAAAGTTTAGAACCCTCAATGTTAATTTTACTTTTTGCGTATCTCGCCATATTACTAGAACTTAAGCGAGTTGAAGAATATCTTCCCACAACTATAAAATTCATTTATCCAAACATAATTCCACGCAAATAATAACTTTTATTTTATTTCATAACAGTCGAGAAAATGTCGTGCAGTAAGGTGCAAAATTTTTATATCATTTTAAAAAAGGCAATTTTACAAGACAAAATACAAAATTTGGTCAAAATTGGTCGAATAGTTCCTGAGAAATCGCATTTTAAAAACGTCGTATTTTCATTTTTAGTCGCCGGACCATACTTCTCAGATTGCGGTAAATTCCTATATGATGAGTGTCAAAAATCCAAAACCGTCGAAAAAAAGATATGCTAATTCAGAGAAAGTACGTTTTGTATCTGATTTTGAAACTTAAAATATCATCTGCACTATTTAATTAGCATATTTGAGGTCACTCCCTGGAATCCTTAAGATTGAGTCCTAAAACGTGAAAATCCGATGATCAGGGATTAAATATTATTCAGAATGGTCCGTTTTTAATTTTGAGCACTGTACACATAGTTTATGTACTATATTCATAAGCTAATGTACATATTTAACAACCAAATTTCTAAGTAATAAATAAATCCGAAGATGGTTGTAAAATCAACTAATACGTCACTCTCCCCGGAATAAACTCCAAGAAAGGGGCTTTCTCTCGACACAAATATTTTCCTTTAAATGTCAAGCAAACGTCTCCTAAAAATATTTACACCTCAACGTGAGCAGGACTTGACTCTTAAAAGTAGTTTATCTCTGTGATACAGGCTATTCTCGTGAAAGGTATTAAAAATCCCTACAGTATGCTGATTAGTTTTCGACTTCTGCCGGCGAAATTATCGTTCTTGAAAGAATAAAGAAAGACTCTTATTTTGGACATTTATTTTCGTCTTTGGAAAGGTATGGATAGGAATGTGAGATAAAGGTAAAAATTACCAAGAAAAGTCATTATGCGTTAAAAAAAATTAGGAACTGTGGAATAAATTTTTTGTCATCTGTTGCAAGACAGTTTTGAATAAATCTCTGACATTTTAAAATTGCGGATTTCAAATCGGCAGTCAATTTTTCTCTACAAGCTATAGATTTTATGCAACTTGATATTATATCCCTAACGAATATTTTTTGAAATTTACTCGAGTGAATATTAAGTGTCCACACTTCACTGCTACGTAAGGCGTGGTATGAAGAGTTCGATAATACATTTCAGGTTTTGATGAGATAAGTTAAGGTCCTATGTTTTTTTTTGTCTTAATTGTAGTTTTTAAAGAAGCTGTTAAGTGGCTTAACACCACGCTATAATAATGGAAGTGAGACTTTCAGTTTTTGAATTTTTCTTCAATTTTTTCAAGAAATAATTATAAAATTATTTTTTAACATTAGACTGGCTTAGGATATGTGATTTCTTGTACTTTTTAATATGATTTAAAGCTTTCAGATCTTTGAAGTACCAGCAAAAAAGTATGAACAAAAAGGAATGTTTTTGAACACCCTATGCCAGAAAATTTAGCGACAAGCTTGTAGCTTGGATCGTTTACTTTGATTATTATATGAAATAACTACAAAAAAATTTCGTATGGAAATTTCTTCAATTCATGAAGACATGCACTTTTTTAATAAAAATTATTATTTTTTACTTAATTTTTCTGATAAAACTTTGAAAATCTAAAATGTAATTAAACAAAAATTTTAGAACATTTTTTAAAATATTTGGAAAAAAATCGCTAAAAATTGCGTTAGATAACTCAAGATATAACTTTATTATATTGTTCATCACACATTCTCTTCCTCTATCGATTTTAATTTACCAATTACTCAATTAAGCACTTTAACTTTGTAAACTTCCATTTTAATCCCTTAAGTAGATCTCTCGACGGAAGCTGTAAGCTAATTCTCTCATCTCAATATCTTCCGGTTTTATGATTTAAATGCTTCCTAACTTTTCGAGACGTACACAAACGAAAATTTCTGTGAGGAAAATTTCCAGTAAACTCATTTCTAGAGTTTTAAATTTTCCTATAAATAGTGGCATGCTTTGATGATGATTTGATTATGAAAATATATTACAACTTCGATGTAAGAAAATGAGTTCTAATTCTTGATAATAATATAGCGGGATATATATATGTTGTTACTTGATAAAATGTTTTCTTAAAATCTTGTTCGCGAATTTCTTAAGTTGAAACTCCCCGGTCAATATGATTTTCTGTGTTCATGTGATGAAAAAATTAAGAAGATTGCTTTTAATGTCATTTGAAATTGATTTCCAAATTTTTTTGTTTTGTATTGTCAGCAACTCTACACATGTTGTAATAAGAAAAAATTGTGTAAAATTGTCCAATCTCTTACTTGCCTTGCCTATTACTTGTTAAAATAATTTTTTTTAAAGTTTAATGCTGACTTATAAGATCCTAACAGCTCTAAATTTTAAATTAACTCTTGTTGCCAACTATTAAAATACGTGTAACTAATTAACTATTAAAGACGTATGCAAGAATAAATCTAATTCACCAAAAATGATGAGTAATTTTTTAAAATAATTTCATTTTCAAAAATGTTTCAAACCTTAAAATCACCCATATGATACTTCAACGTAATCTCCATCGTAAAAATAGATTGAAAGTGGAAAAACCACACACAGTGCAGAAACCTTACTTGTAAACACAAATACTATTTCTGATTAATATGAGACTTTATTGAAAACATATGATATATGAGACTAGATATTAACGGAAAAAAACCATACCTGCCAGTCTAAGTCATATTTCTGATCAATATGAGATTTATATTAAAATTCATAGATTACTTAGGCCTCTTGCATTAGTGTTATAATTTTTTAACGTTCTTGTTCTAGTGTTAGTATTTCGTCTTGGATTCAGCTTGTCATAAAAATCGGAATTCACTCAACTGGAATGAGATTTTGGTTCTTTATTAGTATCTGGTATCTGTATTGCATTTTGGTGTCAATTTATAAAAATTGTATTCTTGTAGTCAAGCAACTACATGTGGGGAATGGAGTTATCGACAATGTCGACCATTATTTATCAGAAGGAGGCCATATGGTGAGTCGAGATAGCATGTAATATATACTAGTGAATTGATGTTTAATAATTGTAGTGGTAGTAATGAGGAACAAATATCACTTGTGATATTTGCCAAAAACTGGGAGAGCTGTATTAAGTTCATGGATGTGTGTGGTGTCTCCTGTGTTGCTTTTAGCAGTCGAGTGTGTGCACTATCCCGTTGTGTGTAAATGAGACTGAGAAGCAACAGTGCGAGGAGGAAAATGACGCTGTAACAATTAGCAAATCAATTGTTCAATGCGGACCATCATCAAAGTGGGCGTTTCTTTTGATGTAGACGAGTTCATATCACGTCCGGGTCCCCAATGTGGGGGAAAGAGTTATTGACAATGTCAACTTTCGTCTATCAAAAGGTACCCCGAGGTTGCATGTCTTTTATACTAGTGAATTGATGTTTAATAATTACGCCACATAATAATAAGAATACAATACGATAAATGTAGCATAAAAATTTCAAAAGTAAAATCTGTGCTAAAGGCTTAGCTAAAGGAATGAACGATGTAAAGTTATATCCTAATTTGAAAAAATTCTAATACCCAATTTATAGAATAAATATAAAAAAGCTTTAAAAGGATTATCCACATCATTTTAAATGCAAAAATAATAAGTTATTTTGGAAATATTTAATATTTACGAAAAAAAATTGATCCAAGTTATCTAGAAATATATCAAAGTATTCTAGAGATATATCTTGAGAAAAAATAAAGCAGATTATATTTAATGGCTACTTTGGGGGGTTTCAAATTGATCTAATTCAAGATATCTAATCTGCGGTCTGTATCTAATGAACTGGATCGTAAATCCTTATCATTCTTTCAGGATCTGGAGCATTATTTTGTAATGAAAATGCAACCAATCATTAGAGAAAATAAATTATGATTAGATTAAAGGTTAGAGAAACTTCCACTTTATTTATATTATTTCTTTATAGTTTATATCTGAATTAGAGAAACTGTCAAATAGTTAAAGACAAATGATCTGTTTATTAGTAAATCGTGTGTTGTTAAACTAATAACTCGTACGGAAATTTGAAAAGGATCATATCAAAAGCTATTTATCAGGCTAGACGGTTGTTATGGCAGCAACCTCAAAAGTTAGTAACTGTCTTAAGTATATATAGATTCTGCACTATGTTAAAAGCCCCATTATTCCATTTTTTATCTGGATAACTGAATATCGTAGAAGAATATGAAAATGGCTGTGGGAAAATATCAGCTATATCTTTAAAAAAAATCCGTCAAATTCTTAGAAAAACCTTTTTGCAAAATAAAACTGCAAAAAATCGCAACGAATAAAAACTTTTTCTTGGTTGCCAGATACTGCAATGAGTAACAATCAAATGTAAAATCAAATTTCTTTAGCATGCCGAAGGTTTTAAAGATTTTAGTCTTAAAGAGAGTTCATTTTAAATTAATATAGATATTTGTGATATATCAGATGGTATATTCAGACATTAATGATACAAAATCAGATAATAAGGACAGGTCCGAGCATTCTCGTTGGAAAATAAATTGAAATTGTATGAAAAATGTTGTTTTCCCAACTGAAATTCAAGATTTCGTTGATTGTCATGACATTGTTTTTTTAAACAACATTGTATTTTTTAAAAACATTTTCATTTTATTCTTACAAACATTTTATTCCTAACTTTAAAAAAAAAATCTCATAATATAATTCTATAAGAGCATTTTGTATGATTCATAGAACTTAAAAACTGATCAACAGACTACTATTTTTATTTATCCTTCTTTCTTACTGTTTTTCTTCAATTTTGATCATCGTTATAAATTAAAGGTTTTAAAACTGAAAGTCTAAGCAAACGTCAAAAAATCAACTCTTCACCAAATCGACTGGTCTGTTCCTGTCCTGCATCAAATCTCTACATATATAACTATATTTCGGGTTGATCCCACCTCTTGGCGACTTTTTTGAATCTCTCCATTCAAGTTTTTGAAATCTCGCCAAAATAGGTTTCAGGAAGTTATTAAGGGCAGATTATTTTGAACGTCCGATCACACTACCAAAATTCTTAAGCCTGGTTGGGTATTTGATACGTATACCTACGCGAAAGTTGGATTTCGTTAAAAAAAAAGGCAAAAGGGTTTATTTTTTCGCCGTTTATGCTTCTGATCTCTTGCTGTTATAATCACCGATATTACTTCAGTTTTAAACCGTTATTTCTTTAAAACAGTTATTATTTCATTTTTTAAATTTTTAATAATTTACATTTTTTTTTAATAATCAAAAAGCAGCGTTGATCCCAGTAATAATCTCCAACTTGGAGATATTTCAAAAAAGCGCCAAGAGGTGGGCTATTCCAGGATTTTACCGTTTCAGCATAAATAGGTTTTGGAAATTATAAAGAGCTGGACTAATCCAAAATACATAAATCATTTCAAAAATTCAACTTTTCATCCAATCTACTGGTCTGTTTCTGTGCTGCATTTAATCTCCATGCGCATAACAATATTTCGGAATTAATAACATGCTTCAAACTCCTCGAGTAATTTTTACAAATCATTTACATAGAAAATTTCACGAAACGAAATTCCGTGCTGCATCCTCGTACTTAATAATCCAATATATTTTAAGAAAACTCCCGTATTTATTTGAAATGAAAACGCTGTTTGACGAAGGTTATAAAATATGCTTTTATGAGCCCTGCCATCATAAAATGTCAATAATACGACATATTAAAAAAAAATCGTCGAAGAGTACAAATTCTTGCCTCGCGAAATTTTACTGCCTTATTTATTACAGTTGCAAGTTACGTATATTGTGTTTACCTTTGTTTGTTTTATTTGAGGGAATTGGAACTGTATTTGATGGGGTTTTTGTATTCTTCCTAAGTTCTCCGGGATGATAATAAGTCGTAAATTTTCATTACTATATTAATAAATTCTGGAGCTTCCTTTCAAAGCATAGTAATTTTGGGGGCTCAAGGTTTCTGAAATGACATTAAGAAAAAAAGGCAAGGAAACTTATATAATTTTAATAACATTGCGTTTATCTAATACTTCAGTCTATGCTAAAATTTATGTTTGTTACTGCCTACATAATATCTAATAATTATAACTGATATTTTCCTTTTTAATTTCGCTTCTAGCACTAAACAATACTGTTTTTTTTTATTTAAAAAAAGTATAGTTGTTTAAACAACAGAAGCCTTAAAACTAATGAAATATTTGCAAGGCTTTATCCCTTTTAATAATAGTAAATAATTTTAATTTATCGGTAAACCGCACACTGTAAAAATTTAGTGTATCTCCACACCAAAAAAAAGATGTCAACTACTTTACACCAAAGTATTTAAAAAACTTACACAAAGTAGTTGAACAGCCGACCCAATTTTTGGGTTTAAGGCAACTAATGCTCATCTCCGTAGCCTTGCAATTTTGAACCCAATCCAGAAGACAAGGGAACTCCTGGATCAAGTATTGGGAGAAATTTGCCTTCGTGGTGGACTTTTCGATGGAACTAACCCGCATCTGCGTTACATGGAAAGGAAGACCACGAGAAACTCCCACGGTTACCCTGACGGCAAGGGGTCTCTAATCAATGATCCGTCCGCCACTGAGGATATTTCACGTCAGCACTGTGGTCGGTGCAAGCCAGATGCAGAATTCGTATCGAACAGCCGTCGCAAGGATTCGAGCCCGGTTCACCTCATTGGAAGGAGAACGCTCGATCCCCAAAGTATTCTACACCAAAGTATTTTATCTGTCGTTGAACAGCCGACCCAATTTTGGGTTTACGACTACCAATGTTCAACTCCGCAGCCTGGTAATTTTGAATAATCCAGAAGACAAGGAAACTCCTGGATCAGTACCCCCAGAGGTATTGATTTGTTATGGGAACATGGAAGACTTTTGCGACTCGACAGATTTAACGTGCAGCAGCATCAAAGTATTGTAGTGAAGTTGTTAATGAAATAACAACAAGCTCTCACCAGCTTATTTCAAGCAGACTTTCTGCGATTTTCTACGTTTCTTGTTCACCAAACGGAAGTAAAAACAATTATTGTATGGTGCAAAAGCGTTCCGGAATAAAGTGCTCTGTTACACAATTTTTTAGGTTGTCCAACATCATATTGGTGAGACATCACACATAAATTTTTACAGTGGGGCAACCATTTTCCACCCACGGGAGTTAGAGAGGCTATGACTCCATAACTTAAAACCAATGCCATGTTGGTGATAATGTAGTCAAAATTGCACACCAGCTACTTTTATTTCCCCCACAAGTTACTATTTATCCAAATGAAGCTAGGTGGCTTTCAAACCGCTCCCGGGTATTGAACATCGGTCTTAGACAATCGAACTCAGTATCTTAACTACAGAGTCATCGAGGGTCATTTTCTTTTATATGGATCAGTTATTTATTTATCAGTAGGTATTTAGAGGGAGTTCAGAGTACGAAGACTAGAAAAGAGACCAGGTTACAAATTATTGGACTGCGACTATTATAAACAAACACTAAAATTCCGTTTAGAGAGTGTTTAAATATCTATGGAAAACTGATTACCGAACTCCTTCAAAAATTCAAGGCTCAGGAGAATGACATGTCCTGTCCCTAAGGATGCATTTTCCAGATCCATATTTAGACTTTTTTCCTGGAAAATCTAGGCGCTTTGAGCGATAAATACGATTGCACTAAGTTTTCAATTAGGAAATTGTTATCCATGATAATGAAATCCAAAATATGTTTGCAGATTATTGTTTGTCACTAAAAATGTCCATGCTTTATAATGTTTATCAAGCATTATAAAATAGAAAATCGTTAAAAATCGCATTTTGGTTTAAATTTACATTAGTAACCTAACCCTTTGATGCAGAATTTCAGTTAAACATATTTTCATACTTTTCTTATTATTTGTTATTAATTTAGGTGAAAATAAATGAAAAATATTATATTTAGCATTTTAATAATTTATGGTAGTGAAATACAGTATGAAACAATGATGTCTTTTCTACGTGAAATGTAAAATTCTCCAAAAAATGTCTAACAATAATTTTATAATTTTACACACGCTTTGAGTTATTTAGATTTTTAAAAAAACTATTATTCATCACAGGAATTTCCATAATTTACAAACTCAATTATTGATATATTTTTGAATATGAATGAAATTTTTTTTTCAAATGCTTCTTTTTGGATTTTTTGTCTTAGTACACATAATTTAAAACCTTGGTTAAGGGAAGAATGTCTTGGCATAGGCTTGTTGAGAAGGCCAAGGCCCATCCTGGGCTGTCGTGCCAAAGAGAAGAGGAAGACACATATTTTTATTATCCCACAGATATTTTTAATAACTATTAGCCTTTCTTTTGTAATTAAAAAATACCTAAACATATTTGTGCTCGTAATTATAAAAATATATATAAAAAGGAAACAAATATATATAAAAAGGAAAAAAATATATAAAAAGGACACCGGTGTTCCATCTGCGTCAAAGGGTTAAACGAAATCTAGATTCTCAATAATATGAAATTTTCAATATCGTGTTACAAAATAAAAGAATAAAAACCCCTTGAGCTCGCTGCAAAAAAATTATTTATACGATTGAAGCAAAATTTTCCCTATCAAAAAGATTTCAAGTTTCCTTTAAGAAACAATAAGTTTGAATTATTGATCTGTGTACACAGATAACAAAAATTTTCTTAATTAAACAACAATTCTGAAGCGAAATCAATTGGGAATCTATGTATACAAAACATTTTATGCAATAAGTAAAACATTTTTAAAAAATAAAACGTTATTGCGTTTCAAAGCTATATTTTAAATTATATTATTTCTCATAAATTTTAAACTAATGTTTAATTTATATATTTCACAATATTTGTCCTCTTCTATTTTAAAGCAATTTAAAACATGCATGATTTACCGAAGAACAAATTAAAAATAAACTAAGAAATAACAAACAAAAAATATTTTTAAAATTGTAAGCTATTTTCAAATTATATCAAAACAATTTGAGAAAAATACTTTTAAACTAGGCACAACTCAGGTAATTTAACAGAAGGAATGAATGCAACAACTAACAATTATCCATTTTTATTAGTTGTACTAAATTAAATTAAACATTATAATAGCTACGTATATTGTAACTGCTTAAAATGCGGAAATTACTCCTTAAAAGCGGAAATGAAGAGTAAATTTAAATTATTTGCTCTTAAAGTATATGCATTAAACTAATTTAATCCTTGAGAACAGGAAATGTTTGTTTTACTACTAAATATATAACCTGCATTTACTTAAAAAGCCAAGCTACAAATAACAGCTATGATAAATAGTTTTTTTAAAGTTGACTGGCGTATTTATATAGGGTATAAATTATTGTAGACAGTATCGTATAAGAATAACGTTTTAGTTTATTCATTTTTTGAATCAATGAAAAAATAANATTTAAAGAAAAGCATGACTTTTATTAATTTTATGCTGACTACAACCAAAACAATAAGGAGACGAATGAGGAAAAAACTGGATCACACCACGTGATTTTCTGGCCAATAAAAATGCACTGACAACAATGGAAAACTGCGACACCATCATTAGAATTTTATATATAATAAGATTATAAATACATGTTTGAAGAGATTATTTTAAAACAAAAGAACAAATCTACCATAAATTTCATAAAGATTTTCTTATTTAATTCATTTCAGAGAAATTTTTCATTTAAAAAAAACATATTTAGATCGGAAATAAAAATATTTATAGGATAGAAATGCAACACAAAAGTCTGGAGTAGTAAAATAAAATTTTAATTCGGTGGAGAAAAGCAGAAAAGAAAATTTATGCATGCAAATTAAAAAAAAATGGAAAAAGTGGAAGGTAAATGGAATAAAACTAGCATACAATAGGGAACTTAAAGTTTTGTTCGTGAAATAAAATTTTTATTCAATACAACCCAAAAATTATAAATAGTAAAACAAAGCATTTTACGTTGTTAAAAAAATACTTTGCACTTCGTATTATTTATTATTACATACTTTTTTTTTAAAAATTTTTTTATAAATTAATAAAACTAAATTATCTTGCAACTCTCACACATTTTATTTAACGGTGTCCTATTATTTCCATTAGACTCAATTATATTCAATAATCATTTATAAATTGACGAAAAATCAAAAGCGGTATGCATAATACTATTCGTCATTATCAGAATAAATGAAAAAAGGTTTGTGTTCCACTTCATTTCTATTCCTTTTACATCCTTTCGCTAACAGACAAATTTCTCTTTGTCATTAGTATCTACCGATAAATATATCATTTACTGGATCAATCTGTTGCATCTTTGATTGCATTTGTTGGGTTTCTTTTTTGCACTCAAATGGCTAATGAATCAGTAACATTGATTCAGATGCTATAAAAAACTATCACATCAATCAGAAGTTTCTTTTTTCTTATCAATATTAAGCTATCTATCATTCAGACGTCCCAGAGATTTATAAAAGTTTCAGACAAAACAAGAATTTTCTTTTGTATTTCTGAAAAAAATATAATGGACTTTTATACAGAAAAGAGTATTTACTTCTCTGCCATTATATTCTTCTCCACTAAAATAACGACACTTATAGAAATACACATAGAGCTTATAAGACATGATGTCTAAGGACCAATAAACAAATGTTTCATACGAAGGTGACACAGAATTTAGACACGATCATGGCTTGGTTGACAAAGTTTCATAAAAGCTACAGTACTATCTATTGGCGACGAACTGAAATACATCCTTTACGATGGTCCACGCGTGTGCTACATTATCTTAATTTCGATTGAAAGGTAGATGGTAATAATAAGCAATCTACCTCTGCAACTAGCACTTCAACTACCCAATAATGCGTGGACTATTCCGGCTCTAAAAATCACCTGGGGTTTTATATTACAGAGGATTCAAAATCACTTAAGACGAATAGGAGGAAATGCAGCTAATCAGACACCTGACATTTTGGTAGGGAGAATTGAACCCTGGCTTAAGCCGTAGTAGGCGAAGATTTAACCAGCCACACGACTGTATGGCTATTTTAAAATGATAAAAAAAATGTGCATTTCTCATAATTAATCATTTTGCAACTTTTCTCAAATAAAATAATAAAATTTATAAATTATTAAAAATTATTTTTGTAATTGCTTGCATAGAATTAACGTTTGATAAGACATTTTTATGCAAATATAAACAAAGGTTTTATCCATCAGATAAACTAAAGTGCAGCAATTTTTGATTCACTTAAAAGATTACAGAGATACGGCAAACTATTGAAAAAAAATAAAAGAAATTAACATTAAGAGGTTGAGATTTTATTTTATGATATTATTATCTAATATTGATATTTATTAAAGCATGTTTATAAACTACAACAAGAACTAATAAAATAAATTTGTTATCTATTAAGCCATGGGCAAGTTATGGTAAATTTTGAATATCCTGGGCAAGTTATGGTAAATTTTGGTAAATAGTACCTCTAACTCATATAATGGTAAGTCTAATACTGTGGAGTGTTTTTTAATCGATACTAAATATACTAATATTAGTTAAAAAAGTGCCTACAATAGGTACTAGACACTGCGGAAATTGGTTGAAGTCCACCGAAAGGATTGAAAATCGGAGAAAATTGTTGATCATGGTAATTTTCGACAGTCAAGAGATGACCTCGAGCAATAGCATCATGCCAAATGATACTGAATATAATTAACAATTATTTTGGTGTGATAAACTTCTAAAAACACGTTTTCTTAATCTGTTAGCATAAAGTCACCAGGAAAAGCAACAAATAATAAAAATAAACTTCGAATTGTTTTTTTTTTAATTAATTGCTTTTAGTTTTTTGAATGATCTCGTAGTGCTGATTAATACCAATTTATTAATCATTTAATTTTTTTTCAGTACGAAAAGCGAGTTAAATTAATTATAAAACCAACATAACTCTAAACAATAGTTAAGATTCGTTTTTTTTTTAAATTTATGCTGCTAAACTAAGAATAAATTTTCTGAATGCACTTTAGAGATCAAATATGATATTTCATATCAATTTTTTAAAATACAAAAATCAATATACTATTTTTACAATTAATAATTATTAATATGTATTAGAAACCAATAACTAAGAGAGCATATATTTTATGCAATGCAGAAAACTTATTAGAATGTTGTAAATGGGAGCTATTTATTATTATTGCAGCTCCCATCAATTTGCAACATAGGGTCTACTAGCCAACGCCCTATACTATGATTTCTCTACTGCTGCATTGTGGCTTGAAAATATTTTCTAGAAATTGTTAACTAATTACTTGTAACTAATAAACTAACGAAGCTATTTTGAAAGAAAGAAATGATCGAAACTTTTTCCCTCTCATAGCATATACATTTAAGTTTAACAAGATAAATAGTTACACTGGGAAACTAAGACTCTTTTTAAAAAGCTTTTTTTTAAACAAAATGTATGTAAAAATTTTAGTCTATTTTGCTTTGGTTGCGTAGATATTAATTATTGAAAATATAAGTTTGTCTGAATTTTTTTTTCTTCAGGAATTGTAAAAATTAGCGATAACTAATACACAGAAGAAAGATCGCTATTACGGTAAAATCGCAAATAAATTTCAAACGATTTCTCGCTAGATCTCAAACTAACGAAATAGTTTTTTTTTTTATCGTCTGCAAGAAAAATTGATTTTAACAATGTCGTAATTGGAGATGTATTCAAGTAAAAATAGCAATTTTTGAAAATTACTCGACCATTGAAATAGACAAAATAAATTTTAATTCTACTTTCCTAAACTAAAAATTGTATTTAAAAATTTTCTATTCGATTGGCGAGTAACTGGCGAGTCTAAAATTGGAGAAAAAAATAACTATAAGCTATACAATACTCATAAATGCTATACAATATTTTTTTTATAAAAAAAATAGTTAATTGAACTTAACGTTTTATAATTTTTTTATTAATTATTACACAAAAAACTAAAAAGTTTGCTTTTTAGAATTTTTTTCATATTTTAAAATTTTTTATTGTGTATATTTTCATTGTGGTCATGTAACGAACTCCACATAATAAACTATGCTATTTCATATGCTATAAAACTGTCTAAAATGCTACCTGAATCAAATTTCTCACCATGTTTTGAAACTTTTCATTACAACTAACAAACCAACCTACTAATTACTGTTATATTTTACACAGGCAATTGTTTTGTAAAGGTATAAAACAAACAAAAAAATACAATATCATTTTTTAATTCACAAAATTGTACCAAATTATATCCAATATATTGGATGCTAGGTCTCAAAAGTATAATGGTACAACTGCATTGTTGATTTACGAGATAAAAATTTTCATCAGGTCGGAAGGAGTGGAAATGATTATTATCTGTTTTGATTGAAATGGCTGATTGTAAACTAACGCGAAAATATATTTTCCGATTAAGATGCTTAACAAAGATGATTATGACTTCGACTAAGAAGAGAGTCAACAATTTCCATTAGAGGAGATAGCTTTGCGAGAAATTCGATTTCAAATGGAGAGAAATTTAGAAATAGATTATGTACTTGTAGTTTGGGGACCTCATTTTCAACAAGTGATTATCTGGTGCAATGAAAACTGAACATAAATTTGATTTCAATTGAAGGATGTAATTTGGTAGTTTTATGCTAATATTACACAAGAACGGAGTAATTTGGTGCTTGAGTAATTGCCACAGTTTCTGCGAAGAGTTTTGCAACCATCTGCAAGAAGATCATGAATATTTAAAAGGCAAAGTTCTTTCGAGCAATTTACATCTATCAAGTAAATAGAATTAAAAGATGATATTGATTAATTTTCAGGTGCTAGTAACATGTTTTTTACTTATCATACACTTTTACACAAAATATTTTTATCATAAATATTTTTGAGCATTTTCAGAAAAAAAAAGAATTTCATACGCTTGTTTAATTAATACTATTAAAAGTGTACCTATATGCTTCAAATAATGAATTTTTAATTTTCATATTATACATGTTTCTAATTTTACGTTTTCAAATATTAAAGTAAGAAAATAATAAAAACGATTACACGGGTATTTCATTTATCTTGCAAGCTGAATACCTGTTCTTCGTATAGGGCAAAAAAAAGTAAATAATCAATAAATCAGTGCTAATCAACAGTACAAAATTATGCACAAAACTGAAATAAATATACCGACACAATTAATTAAGCTAAAAAAATCTTTTTATTATTTTTTCGCTTTTCGTAGTGGCTATATGTTTTGAGATTAAGCTAAATATGTTTTCAGAAGTTTACAATATCAAAATAAAGATTATTTATGTTTAGTATCATTTAGATCACAGGTATTGGTCGAGGTCAAATACTGATGGTCAAAAATCAATAATCAACAATTTTTTCCGGTACTCATTTTTCGATACTCATTCCTTTTATCATATAAAGTATAAACCAATTTTTACAATACCAATAGTGGGTATTTAGGTTACAATATATTTAGTACCTTTTAAAACACCAATTAATAAAATAGCTGTAGTACATATTACTAAAATTAACAAAGCATCATTAACACCAATAATAATAAGGGGATTTTTGGATTTTCGGTGCTTCTTATAGACGAATAAATACCCTTCTTCCATCAATTTGCTTTTTTGTATAAAACATTATTTTGATTTCTACCCATTTCCAAAATTAATTCAGCATCATTGGCGTCAATCACAATATGGTCATTTTTACTGTTCTCATAAGCGAATAAGTACGTTTTCTCCTTCAATTTAGTTTTTAATACAAAACATTTTTTATTTCAATTTATACGATTAGTACAGTAATAAATAAACACGGCAGTTTTCACAAAATTATAATAAGACTTAGTCCATATTTGACTTGTGAATATTTACTTCATTACAGCTTATATAATAAAAGCATGACGTTATCGTAACTATTCAAAAATTAAGTAATGGTTGTCAAAAAGGGACTTCAAAGATTCACTGAATTAGTAGACTTCATAAAAATCGATCATTGAATTAATCGATCATAAATGGAAATTATATTTTCGAGATATTTTAAATTTGTAGTCTTGTATCAAAACGTGTTTTTTGAAATAAACACCAATTTTATATTTATTAAAAATATTATTCTAGCTTTTAAAATGTTGAACAATATTTCAATTCATCGGAGCAAAAGTTGTAATTTTGATCATCCTCTTTTACATGTTGTGCTTTTGCGTACAAAAAGAACTGCAGGCTGCACAGTAAAGCAAAAATATTCAAGAGAGCATGGGTTCATAGAATAAAGCAACAATTTAAAAATTAGTTAAATTATTTCCCAATTTACTAAGAATTAAATTGTGTCCTGTTTAGTGTTATAATCAATATTTTTATTCGTAATATAATAATAATTGTATTTTTCATATTCCATACGTTGCATCCACATAATTAAAAAACAAAAAAACATCACAAAACTTGGAGCATTATATTTTTGAAGAAGCAATACAACGCACATGTTAGGTCTTCTTCAAGAATTAAACATTTATTACTAAACTAAAAAATATGTTTCGACTTAATATAAATAAATTAAACCATGATTAAGTCCACTATTTCTTTTTGAAATAATCCTTCAAACTTTATTTTATTTCGTTAACTGTAATGCTTAGTTAATTTCACAAAATTGTAATGTGTATAAAAATGTGTTATTTAATTAAATCACAGCACGGTAACTGTAAATGAAGAAAATAACATATGCCAACTGGAACTGCGTTTCTCTGCAACCATTAGATTTTATCACAAAATGTGCGAGATTAGATAATTGAAATAAAATCTCTATGGGCCAACATCAGAAAACTTCATTATAACTAACGCAATTGCATGAAAATAATGTGATTGTATTTATCGAAATGTTTATAGAACAACCAGAAAATGTTTAGTCATAGTCTTTTGAGACGTAATTTTCACTTTTGTAAAATTACAGTAAGACACAATAACTAACGAATAAAAGTTGCAAGCTGCTGTATTCACACTTCTCAAATTAATAAAACGATCTTATTGGATTTGATTTAAAAATTCCAACTTACAAACTCTTAATTTTTCACAAGATAATTCATTAATAAGATCTAAAATCGCGAAGTCTGAAATAAAATATTTTAAGATTCAGTTAGACCTTCATTTCTTAATTTGTCATCTTAATTTGTTGCTTGCAATTCCAGAAGAAATGATGTGATTATGCTTAACCAAATGATTTAAATTAGATTTGATTGGATGCCTGTAAGATGCGTCACGCGTGTGGGTCGAACCTGATTGGCTACTGAATGAACAAATGCCACAAGTTACCACCGATGACGTCACTTGCAGACATCCAATTATTAAAAAAATACGTGACTGAGAATTGGGAACTTACACTTCATTGTGCCTGATTCTTTATAAGTTAAATGGCGTACTAAATTTGAGGTAAATTTATCCATGTAGCGGGGGCTAATATGTGCCAAAATACAGCGCAACCTATAATTAATTTTTTATATCATTTTTATTATTTAATTATTGTACCACTGCATGGCAACTTCTATAGTTTTTAGTTTTTTCTTCTCTGATGCGAAATAAATATATAGTTCTTCTTCCTTTTTTTTCTAGTAGGACAATTTTTATTCATTTATACGTAAATTCAGGAGAAGGTAAGTTAATTTTCTCTTATCAATCAAATCACATAAGTTAGAATGCTAATTTAACATGATGTTAATTAAATACAATGCCATATCGCACATGGAAATTTATTGAAATGAAATTATTTCTTGTCCACGTCTTTTACTTAACTTAGATTTGTTATTTGTTTATGTATTTTATTGTAATCTTGACATATTTTTGTTTTGTGTACCTGGCAACTTCGATGAATAATTAGCTTGTTTACAATTTACATGGCTACATGCCTGTCTTTGTTTGAAGATATATAAATAATTGAAATCTTCGAAAAAGAATCTTTGTCTAAGAATATAGAATTTGTCACCTAAGAGAATTAAAACTTGACGCGTTTGGCTTACTCGAAATAGAATGGAAAGAGCAGTTGCTAACGTAAACAAATGCCACGTTTCAACAACCAATTAGGATCGAGATACCCACACTAAGTCACTTGCAGGTATCCCATTCTGAATTTGAAATATATTTTAAGTCTTCTTAACATTGGCTGTTGAAAGAAATTATCTATTCATTTTTTTTTACAGAAAATAAATTACAGCTGTAATAATAGTACATTTTTTAAACTTGTAACCTACAAATCTCTTGTAATAAAACACTGATCTAAAACATTTCATGATATAATTATAAATGTATTAATGCCAATTTAGCAGCTAAAAATAGTCTTTAAAATAAATTAATACACTATATTGTAAGCAATCAGAATGTTCGATATCATATCACAAACTTCCTTACAAAGTTTTGTTTAAAAATTTTAACAGTTGATGCATCATTTTATAAAAAAAATTTTTAATATTGACGGAATCATTTTTCAGCTCTTAATATTTGGCTAATTTTGAATTAAATTAAGAAGAAAAAAGAAGTCTTGAATCAAGCATGAATTTCAAAATATTCTTTTTTTATTTTGTTGATATGATTAATTAATTTGAACTTTTGACACTAAAAAGAAAAAGAGAATGACCTCTCATACATTGATTAGGCTCTATCTCGTGACTCGTTTACCAGTGGATGTGCTTTATAAAAGCAGTCAGTTCAGCATCAAATTATTAATCCTACAGTTATAGTCAAAATCAATAAATAGGATGCTTTTCTCAAAAGTTAACTGAGTCTTTTGCTGAATTTCTTCCTTATAAATTTTTGAGTATGAATTAAATTCTTATCAAACTACTATTAAATTAACTGTTAACTGACTTGCTAAAAGTTCAGTTAGTAGTTAACTTTGGTACACTACTAAATGAAAAAAATAACACGTCTTATCTATTGAACAAACTTTTAATTTGGACTAAGACACTTAAACCTTTGACGCAGAAATATAATTGAACCTATTTTTCATATTTTAATCATTATTTTGCATTTTTTTAGGTCAAATAAGTGAATATAATCATATTTAGGATTTTAATAATTTATGGTTATGAAATACAGCTTGAAACACCGGCGTTTGTTTCTGAGTTAAAGGTAAAATCTTCCTAACAAGTCTCCTCCCTTCCAAAGAATAGTTTTTCAAATTTACACTTATTTGCAGTTAGTTATTATATTAGAGAAAGAGTTATTCCTTATAGATATTTCTTTAATCTACAAAATCAAGTATTGATAAATTTATGAGTATCAATAAAAAAAAATTTCACACAATTTTTTTTAAAATTTTTATATTTTTAGTACAGCTATAATTCTGATAATCTAACAGAATTTTTGTAGCAACTATTAGTCTCTATTTATATTAAAACGATGGCAAAAAATATTTTTACCTGTATTTGGAGCATCAGAAAAAAACATAACGGCCACTGGTGTCTTATCTGTGTCAGAGCGTTAATCGGTAATTTGGTCAATAATGGAAAGCGAATAATATATTACGAATATATTTAGTCATTTTTATCAGAATTGTTACATATTACTTTATAACAATTCATCAGTTGAAAAATGGTTGCGTTTTTTTCTCAAGCAACTTCAGCATGTGTAAGCACTACGGAACAAAATTATTTCATTAATTTAATTAAGTCAATTTATATGTTGTTTGTAGAAATGATAAGGAAATACGGAAAGAAATAATATTATACAAGTCTATAAAAATAAGATAAAGAGGACAAAAGCTTAACATACCAGAAAGAAGGAAATGAAAAAAGAATTATATATCTGCGACTCGTCCGTGTGTGTACTTCATCAAAACAAGAAGATATATTGCATATGTATTATGATATAATATTATATTACTAGAAAAAATATAGAACTCTAGCAGGAAGAAGTAAGAATTTTGTGACAAGATAATACCAGAACTAGAATAATTTTACCTGAACTAGAATATGGTAAAATTTACCGCGTTTCTGTCTATGAGAATTCCAAGAAATTCAGTAATTTTTACCGAAAGATTTTAGTAATGATTATGGTAAAATTGACTATAGAATATGGTTTTATAATATGTGATAAAATTTGGTACATGTAGTAAATGTAGTTTTATCATGATATCGTAGATCATAGCATAAAAACCATTTATTTGGTTCAAATTATTTTTCAGTCGTGATTTTCTTACTAAATGTGTGGCAATAACAACTACAACTTTGAAAGCAAAATTTTCGGTAAACCGTTATCATATGATATAAAAAGTTACCAAAAGGTTATAAGTTTAATTTATTAGTTATGTATTTGTTTCAGGTTGAAGATGTATTTCGGTTATTTCCTTAAATTTATAAATAAGATTTTTAATGCAAATTCTATCTATCAGGCTTTTAAGATGTTATAAAAGGCACATTTTTAGTCTTTTTCTATCAGAAAATGTATTTTTTCACTAGTAAATTTAAGTTGGTATTTATAAAAAGTACTTACTAATTTTCTTAAATAAAAATTATATTACCTCCAATGCTTATACATTTAGATTTTATAAATATTTTAAGAAAATGTGTTTAATCAATTAATGAAATTTATATTATTGCCACTTATCGTGTAAACTTACAATAATAATAATAAATTTACGATTAAAGAGTTTCAATTTTTAAATACCAATTTATGGTTTAGAGAAAGTGAAGGGATAACCTGAAAATTTACGTCAGTAATCTAAACAGCCAGCCAAATCCCGAAATCCATAACTTTGCACCGAAATGATCATGCTTTGTGTTTAAAAAAGAAGCAAAATTTCTGGTTTTGAAGTAAAACTTCGGGTTTAAAATTAAAAAGGCCTATTTTGAGCTGTGTTCATATTTTTAAATATGTTTTTGATATATATACATTTTTCTTTTAAAAAAAAACATGTTGATATATGTTCATTTTAGCGTCGGCCAGGTGACCGAGCGGTTAGTGCGCCTGACTGCGAAGCCAATGGCCGCGGGTTCGAATCCCGCTCTGGACATGGATGTTTCTCTATCTTGTGTTGTCCTCTGTTGTGTGTGATGAGTGAATGTGGCCCACCCTATGAACGGGTTACTCACCTCCGTAACTTTGGTTTACAGGTGCCCACTGGGTAACGCGAAATGAGTAACAACTCTGGCATCTTCAAAGGCGAAACGAATAAAGTTCAGTGCCTACCATTCGAAAAAAAAATGTCCATTTTAGCACTGCCCATTGAACAAATTATAAAAACTGCTCCAATAAAAAGACTCGTAAAAAATAATTTAAATGAAAGACATTTTAACCAATATATAGGTTTAATTGAAATTGAAGAAAGAACTAATTCAGCAAAAACTCATTGATTAAAATCACAAAATCTTAAAAAATGCAACATTTACGGTTATGTAAATATAGATATCTCGTGTCTTGTTACTTTTGTCTTTTAAGAGGTGACATCAATCGAACAAAAAAAGAGAAGAATGAAACGAATTTAAAATAATGTCGAAATGACCTTGCGAGAAAAAGAAATTATAATTAAACTCAAGAGTTTAATTTTCAAAAGAAAAACTTCAAAACCAAAGACACAATTTATAGTAATGAAAAACTCTATTAAATATCTTCCAACTGAAACTAAACAAAAGATGCAAATAAAAAATCTAATAAAAATTAAATATGCAAAGTCAATATAACAGTTCCATGAAAACATAAAAGCGCGAATTCAGCAAAAGCCCATCCAATTAAAGAAGACAAGAACTTGAAAATGCAAACTGAACGTAAATACAGATTTCATCTTTAGTTGGTTGATTTTAATTTCTAAGATGTGCCATGGATTCACAAAATAAGAAAATAAATTAAATTAATTCATCGTGACAGGTGGAATTCACCTTGCTTAAGAACGAAACCAAAATTCGAGTGTTTTGAACTAAACTAAATCTCAAAAAATCTATAATATATTTTTTTAATAAAACAATTATTCATTCCTATCTCTTAATTAAAAACAAAACTTAATAACTCAAACAAATAAAATAAAAAATCTTAACAAAAACTTCAATGGATTGAAGTCATCAACTAGCATTCATGAAAAGCGAGGAGGGGAAAAAATAATAAGACATTTAACTTATACTTCCAAATTAAAATTAAAGAATTTTAACGACTTGAAGAAAAGATGGAAGATATTTAAAAAAAACGTCATACATCGTCCTAATTAAAAGGCGATCGTTAAATTGAAGAAATAACCATCCCTTTATGTTGAGGACTAAGGAAGGTGCGTTGCATTGGGGATAAAGACGAGCCTTCATTTCAAACTAAACAATGATGAAAGGATGGGCAAGAGCAAAGTATGATCTTAACGACACCTGGCGGGATTGAACGATAGGAAATGAGAAGTTTTCCTTGGGGTATTGAAAGAATTTATTATAAGCACTCTAATGAACCTTTCTTGGACTAATTGGTTCAAACTCGCCGAGGAGGACTTCTTTCAAGAAATCTTTCTTTGAGAATGAGTTAAATGAAATGATAAAGGGAGCATAATTGAAGAATAGTTCTTTTTTAAATAGGTCACTAAGTCAGTAAGAAATGGAAAAGAAAATTGGCAAAGTTTTAAAGAATTAGAGAGTGCCTCGTGATTTATGAAAGAAATGGGAATATAAGTTTTGAGACATAGTTTAAAATAGTTTGTATTTAAGCTGGAGATGCAGTTTAATAATTTTTTCTCAAATTTATAGATAAAAGTTTCTAATTCAAAATATATCAAGGCTTTAAGATGTTCTGAAGTTTCATTTTTTTCTGCACGAAAAAGTAATTTTTTCACTAGTAAATATATTCTAAAACTTCGAAATTGTATTTAAAGAAAGTACATACTAAGGACTTAGGTATAGTGTTCCCAAGCTTTGTATTTAAGTTGAAGATGCAGTTCAATTATTTTTTTCAAAACTTATAAATAAGGTTTTTAGTACAAAATCTGTCAAAGCTTTAAGATATTCTAAATTTTAATTCTTTTCCTGCAAAAAAATTTTTACAGTAGTAAATATATTCCAAAATTTTAAAATTGCATTTATAAAAATACATACTGATGTTTTTCATTAAAAATCATATTTTTTATGAAAAATTATTTTTTATTTATTTAATTCAACTAGATTTCATAAATATTTTAACATGTTTATTGACATTTATAGTATAAAATGCATATTTTAAAAAAATCCCATTTTGAAAAATCCAATTTTTCAAAAAAAAATTCTGTTAAAAAATAGGCTAGAAATGGCTCAATTATTTGCTTATATTTTAAAACAAGTGTAAAAGGAATTTGCAATTAACGTTATATCATGTTATAACTTTTACTGATACATATTTTTTATTTCTCTTCTATTATACATTTTATTGATATAAATTAATTTCTAATAAAAAAATAAATACAAAAATTATGAATTAAAATTTTAATGTAAGAACTTTTTATGAATGACACATAAAATAAGATTAAATAGAGTTCACCACCATTTAAAAGCCTCTCTATTTGTTCTTGATCCAAATCATCACTATTTGTTCAAACATCTTTTCAAAAAACACAAGAAACATTTCTAAGATGGTGTGCAATGAGACAGAAGAAACTATTGTTCAGGGTTCGTTAAGTCAAGATTTCAAAGATAAAAGTAAATACGCAGTGACTAAAAGAATAAAATTAAGAATAATGACTGTAATCTGTAGCTGAGGCTTTATCAAGTTAACCTTTTGTTTTACACGGTTAATGATATGAAATAAGTACAACTTGAATTTAATAAGCTCTAAAATGCACATTACAAATATAATCTTATACTTAATTTTCTTAATTCCACAACATAAACGTAAAATGGGATGAAACTAATCTGATTTTGAAGGAGTTAGAGCGGAGATGTATGAATTCAGCGTGTTTTATTATATGAGTACATATTCATCCAACAAACAAAAGAATGTTTGGAGTTAGTTTCAAAGAATGACATGTTAGTTTCGACTTCTTCAATTGGATGCCTGAAAATGACGTCATCGTAGATCAATCATAACATTTGTCGATTCAGAAACCAATCTTGTTCGATCCATACGCGTGACGTCGCTTACAGGTATCCAATTAAATCTGATTTAAATCACATGGTAGGACATAATCACTTCACTTCCTCTCGCGTTGCAAATACCCACTTTCAAGTAAATAAGTAGAAGTAAAATTACTTAACTTCGTTTGATTTTCTCTTCTTTTTTGTATTGTGAACGAGTATTTGTTCTCCACATTCATATGCGAAATTAGAATTGAGTGCTTTAAATTAATTGACTTCTTTAGCATTAAAAATATTTTCCAGAAAAAAAGAAGAAAAAAAAGATTTCCAAAGAGGAAGTTGAAGAAAAGTCTAACGATAAGAGTTTAACTCATAATTCTGCCCCATTATCTTAGATCACGAAAATTTTTATATGATCTGTTTAATTTCTGTTTTAAAAGTTTGTTTGGTAGTAAGCCTAAATGATATAAGTAAAAGTTACAATAATCTTATTTAAAATGAACTCTTAAAAAATTCTTAGTATTACTTACAGAAAGAAACGATATCATTTTCTAAGAAAATATTCTCTTACCTAAAAAGAGAGAAATAATTGAAATTAGATATTGATTCAATTATTGTTTTATATAAAATAGTACCAAAGTAAAATTCTTACGCAATTTTTATTATAAACTTGAAATATTACTCATGTAGCATATCATGAAACGTACTAAAGATTCTCAATATAACTACAATTATTGTTCAGAAAATATCATAATACTATAATAAAAACTCATAAAATAACTTCAAATGTCAATTACAACAAATACAAGGTATGCCAGGACTAGGTCAAACTTTAAGTTGAGATAAAAGACATCACAAGGATTCAGATTTGCACACCGACCCTTGATGGGACACCTCTTCGATCACTGCTAGGTGTAGTTGTTCAGAATATGAATTGGGCATGGTGGATCTGTTCCCTGGCCTCCATGCTCTCCTGATTTAAGCAGCACGTATTTCTTTCTTTCGTTCGCACTGAAAAGTGCTGTGTACACAAAATCTGAGGATTCTGAAATTGATCTGGTTGCAAGAATCGTTTGTGCTTCTGCGCATATCCAAAAAAAATAAAAAAAATCCAGTTGTATTTGTGAGAATTCGCCAGTTCATGGCCCGAAGGTATAACGCATGCATCACTAGGAATAGTGGAAACTTTGAACTTCTTTTGTGATATTTTTACATATTGTCTACCTAAGCCCATGTAATCTTTAACCAATAAATAATCCAGATGATTTCAAACTTGTATCTCTTTGTTTCTTGTTTCTTTGTTCTTGCCATACTATTTTCTTATGGCGTTTCCGACCATGAGCTGGTATGCAATTCTTACCCTTAAAGTTTGTTCCAATAAACCGGGGGCATCCTGTATAAACATGTTCCAGCATAAGGTAATGACGAATAAAAATATTTATCCAAGTTTGGTTTCGCTTTAGATATATTTATTTTTAAAATAATCTTTTTTAAAAATAAAGCATAAAAAACCTCAATTTCCATTCAAAACAAGCAAAAATACATTTACTGATCTGAAATTTATATGACAAGTACTATTGTTACTTAATATAAAATCGCTATGAATAATGGAAATGATTACTACAAAATATAAGATCTAGCAAATACATCATATAAATAATGTATAAGGTGAACTGGGCAGACGTATTCAAAATATTTTAAAGAAAATCCTTATTTTTGGAGCATTTATTCCCATAACCAAAGCAAACTAGACAAATTTCTTTCACACATGAACATTTTATGTTAGAAAGTAGTTGTATATCAAAAGTACATAATGGATTCTTGAAAATTTGCCAGCTGCAACATATCTAGTATGCCCCTTAATGTTCACATAATTTTGAAGAAAACGGTCATAAAAGTGTCAAGTTCTCGTATTCAAGAAAATTAGATAAAGTTAAGTATATGTACTATTTTTAATTTATGGGTTAATTGGAAATATCCATTTTTAATGAGTGCTGAGATCTAGCTTAAAATAAACTATCTATCTCTAACATTACAAATATTCTGGTGCTACCATCTGTTGTAGAAATTGAGAAATAGACATGATTACGGGATAGATTGTTTTAATCTTTTTAACGCTTTACTTTTGAACACTCCAGCCTAGAAAAAACACGGGCACGAAAAATAGAGGTCGAAACTTCGCCCCGTCATTTCGATGGGAGCGAGGAGGAAGATGTTAAATAATTCTTAAGCGTGTTTTAAGTTAATCTTGCTATTTATTAAAACTATTTACAGTTATACATTTACATATGCGAGCCTTTTTTTTCTATTTTATTTCAAATTATACATAGTTTTGTGTTGAACTTTGAAAAGTGTCTTAGACACACTAGAAATAGTTTGGAAAAATAATAGATAGTTTAGTTTTCTTTAACAACTATTGTATGAAAACGTCAAAACCTTAGCCATGAGAAAATTTGTTACATTAACAATGAACACAACAAAAACTTGCATTAACCACAGAATTGAAGAAATGCTATTACACAAATAATTGCCACGACTGTTAAATTAAATGTGGTAATTGTAGAGAATAATTTGAATTGTAGAGAATAATTTGATGTTGAATTTCGAAAAGTATCTTTAGGAACCACCTGGCAGAAATAGTAAGGAAATATAATAGATATTTTTGATTTCATTAACAACTATTGTACAAAACGCCGCAGAGAAAGTTATTACATTAACGATAACCACAACTATAAGATTTACAACACTACATTAACTATTGCAATGGAGGTATGCTATTTACACAATTAATCACTACAATTGTTAAATTAGTTGTAGTGATTGTTAATTTATAGAAGAGAATACTTTTATGTTTAACTTTGAAAAGTGTCATTAAGCACCGCAAGGTAGAAATAGTGTTAAGTAATGAAATATATTTCAGTTTTTATTACAGTAAAACTTACTTAACATACGAGGGAGGATGTTAAAATTCGTTTGTAATCTAATTTCTCTAAAATTCTAGGTACTAATTCTACTTGATAATTATAATTTTCTAGGTACATTATCAAAGAAAAAATATTAAATCTTTATAATAATAAATGGACAAGTGAGACTTTATAGTAAGAAATGAACTTAATATATGAACAAGAAGGTTAAAAGATTTATAAAGACTTATGTGTAGAAGACTCTTGGCAACAAACCAGGTTTACGATAAAATTAATGATGATTTAATATTGTGGCGTCACATTTTGTCAAAGGAAACATTTATCAAAATATATCATTTTAATCAATCTTTTATAACATTAATCAAAATTTTCAAAAGTATTTGTGAAATAGAAAAAAAAGTTTTTATCAAAAAAAAAAAAGTTGATGCAATCTCATGAAAAACAAGTAAAATGTTCATGTATGTTCATTTTTAGCAGGTTTGTATTATTGCTTTACTATGGATAATGTTTTTTACACTAAAAAGCGCACCAGGCCCTTTATCACCTATATTTCCGGGTTACTGCATTCGGTGTATTTCAAGGTAATTTGGCTCAACGTGTTAAGAGTTAATATAGTAATTAAAACACAGTAAATTTTGATAAAAGTACTTGAAATTACATAACAATAAACATAAAAGATAGTTAACGTGAAACATAACATAGTGAAAAGATAATTAACATGTTTGAGAGTTAATAAAAGCTTAAAATTATATTAGAATAAAAATCGTCATTAAACGCCTATCTTGCCAACAATACATAGATTACATACAATACATTAAGTTAGAAATTTTAATCTAAATGATAATTTGCAAAATAAGCTTTATCTCGATATTCTAAGTAAATACTACCACTAACGTATGCATGGGGAAATGCTTGCAACATGAACAATTATAAATCAACCAGTCAAAAGAAGCCAAATTAAGACTGCCAAAAAGCGAGATTTTAAATATAGCAACCGTGTTACCTTTATTAACATTATATCTCTAAATAACTAAATTTTCACTTCAAACCAATCAGAATTACTTAATATCATTATCTTACGAAATGCAGCAGATTTGAGCAGCTGTAAACTGTCTATCCGGAAATCCAGTCATGTTGTAAATACTTGCTGAGCAGAGCATGCGCAATATCAATCTGTGTAGTTACGGGAAAGGGGGTAGTGAACAGGACGAAGAGAGCAAATCTCTCCTTTAACAAATACTCCAATTCAGTTACCACCCCAAACATTACTGTTGTGCTAGTAGAATAGTAGCAAATAATACACATTTTAAAACTATATTCGTTTTAAAATTCAAGCTAATTAGCTTCTTTTTCTTCTTTTATTAGAAAAAAATTGACCTTTTGAATAAGATGTTTTTATACACAATCTGTGTGCGAATAATTTATAGTACACCATAATAATTTCAATAAATATATTTTAGATTAAAGGTATTGCACTTAAAAAATACACAAGCAATTATAAACAATTAATGATTTGATTTTTGTAAACAATTCCTATTTGGGGATAATGATATTGAATGATTCTTTACTGTTATGTACTTGTAACTCGAGAAGAAGATGATCACCGATACACAGACACGTGGCCTATGACCTCAGCGCAATCTAATCGTCTGTATGCAAGATGGCGCGTTAAAGTCGAACTAAGTTTCACCATATAAGTTAGAATGTTAATTAATGTGAAATGAATTGAATACCACGTTGCATCGCGCATCGAATTTGCTAAAATGTTATTCTTTCTCTTCCACATCTTTTATTTAACTCAGATTTTTTATTTGTCATGTATTTTATTGCAACGGTGTTATATTTTTGTTTTGCGTACCGTACCTAGCAACATCGATGCATAATTTGTTTGTTTATGTTCTACATTGCGTCATGCCTGCCTTTGTGTTAAATAAGGAATACATAGTGCAAAAATCGGAATATTTCTGACGGGCTTGACTTATTCGAAATAGATTGGAAAGAGCAGTTGCTAACGAAACAAATACCACTTTTTAACAACCAATTAGGATCGAGATACCCACACTACGTTCCTTGCAGGTATCCTATTGGATACCTGCAATTAACGCCATCGTAAGTAAATCGTAGCATTTTTAGATTCAGAAGCCAATCAGGTTTGACACATGCGTGTGACGTCACTTATAGATATCCAATTAAATCTAAATTAAATCACATGGTTGGGCATAATCACTTCAATTCTCATTGAGTGGCAAGTACCCAATTACTTAATAGAGAGTGACAGGACTTTTAAATTATTTAGCGAGGCAAGCAAAAGCAAGGTAAATAATGAAAAGAAAACAAGATAACCTGCGTTGCTAATATCAAAAACGTCGTATGTGACTTTTATTCTATTTTAATTTATTTTAGAACATAACGTTGATGGTATTTTAGTTTGAAGGATGGGATTTGTTTTGTCAGTATTTTAAAGCGGTTTAGAAAAAGGAATATATATTTTTTAATAAGTTTACATATTTCACAAATGCAATAAATCAAGTCACTTGTCAGCGAACAACCAGGTGGTATGAGTCTAATTAATAGTCTAATTATTGGACCAATGATTTAACTAAACGTGTGAATTAGTACAATTGGAAAATAGGCAAGAAAATTAAAAAAACATATTAATTTTTTAATAAGCATTTAAACTAAATCCAAAACAATTTTTTTCTTTCAAATACAAAAAGTCAGTCTTGTTCTGTTCTAAATCAAATTAAAATAAATAAAAAAAATTCAAAAGCAACGTTTTCCATATTGGCGAGGCAAATTGGCTCGTATTCTTCATTATATATCTTACTTTTGCCAGCCTCACGAATCTTAATCTTCACAGTTCTGACATAGACAATAAAAGAAATATTAAAAACAAATACGAGAAAGTTAAATTTATTAAGCTTCAAGATGGTGAATGATTGATTAATAACAGTTTTTGAAACATAAACATTTATTCCCATGTCCTTAGAGTCAAAAAACATCCATAAAAATAATTTGTTTTGCTAAAGGAATATTTTTATTAGAAAAGTTAATGTAAGAGTGATGTCATTTAAAAAAGAAGTTGTAAATTATATTTTTATATTCAATTAATTTGAATTCTGTTCTTACTAAACGTCTAAAAATAAACTCACGTGTTAGAGTTGAAATTATTCTACCAGCAATGTTATTAGTATGCAATTTTTAATAAAAACTTTCCCCATTTATCATAAAATAGGAAAAGTCCTTCAAAAGTATTAATAATTCGCTTTCTGAAGAAAAAAAATTGAATAGTAATCACATTTTTAAATTGCATTTCCAACTTAAAATTTGTTAGCATTTTAAATTTTTAAAAAAATCTAACGACGAATAGAACTTATAATAGAAATGTAAAATTATGAACTTTATTTGTTAAGCAATTGAATTAATACTCAAGAACGAGTAATTAAATTCGATTCAATATTAGAAAAGATTTTAATTTTTGGTAAATATAAGATATATATTTTGCGTTAAATATGATTATTTAAATAATTAAAAATATTTTAAGTTAAATATTATCATCTTCTTCAAGTCTAATGGCAATATTCACATTTATTATCCCAACGTATTATCACGTAATAAATGAAACATTACATGGAGGATCACTGTCTGAATAATTTATTATTATTTTCCTCTTTTGGAAAAAAATTAAGCGTGAAAAAATAGAAACCCGAAAATGACGTGAAATATCAAAATCCTGTTGTTGTTTTAATATTTCTCGTCATTTGACACTTGGACAGGTCACGTTCGCCAGCCAATCGTATTTTGCGGTTTAAGTCAGGTAGATACGGTTTTCGTTTATTAAAATAGCACCGCAAAGGCAAAAGTACATCTTAGTTCAAACCCCAACGGATAGATGGCAGCACCACTAATTCTTGAGGCCACTTCTTCAATTCAGACACTGATCTAAAGGAGAAAGAAATTTTCTGCATATCCTTGTAGCCAAGGTACTGCTCATCGATCAACCTCAGAACTTTTGATACCTCAGATCTTACGAGCATGTATATCGCATGTACTCGGTGGGACTTAGAGGAGACGAGGATCGAACCCCAGCCCCTCTAGTCTGGAGACCGATTGTCTAACCACTGGGCTACCACTGCTCATATTTTTTAAATATTGAGTTTTTCATTGAACTATAAACAATTTGACTGTCGTGTCTCAGCAAAATAATGCGTGGGACAATTTTGATGTAAAACCATTCCATTTAGAACAAAGAATACTTGGTCAACAAAACTATTCGCCACCGAAACCATTACTTTTGGAACCACTAAAATCTTAGGATAACCTTATTTTGAATTAATATTATTACCACTATATAAATACGTTTTGATTGTTAAGTTCCTACATCCTTTTATGGTACGATTACCAAAATAATGACCATACTATATCTGTTAACATTTTAAAAATTGTTCATATTTTTCAAGAATGTTAAATTATGGCGAATAAAAGTTTTAGACCAGCTAGTATTTTGTAAACTAAAATTTCAAAGTCCTGTCTAACACGTAGATATAGTATCATTTAAATAATAAACATCAAACATTTTCAGCATTTAAAAAATTAAAACTACGTTCTTATTTGCAAAGTTTATCATTAAAATATTATAATAATTTTTAGATCTGACAAAATCAAACCTCTGATTATTTTTACTGTAAAAATTATAATAGCATGCCTTTTTTCATAGTTTCGAACATATATTATAGTACATATATCTAAAGCTTACAAGTAACTGCTTTAATGAATGATATATGGTTCATTATAAAGTGCTCGGGAAAATATAATGAAAAGCCACGTTTTCAATCTGCGTAGAAGAGTGCTTTTAATTGGGAAAAAAAATCAAGCTTTAAAAAAAAGTTGAGATAATATTAGAAAAAAAATATTTAAAAATATTTTATTTAAATTTTTAATAATTTCAATGAGCTTAAATACCAGTTTGCGTTCTCACTCAAATTCTGCAACTACGGCACATATTCTTTTGTACCTCTTTATACTATGAATTCATTTTAATAATTAATTAATTAAAAAATTAATTAATTTTAAAAGTTAATTAGTTTTAAAAATTAATCAACTACAAAATTGATTAATTTAAAAATTAATCTAAAAATTAATTAATTTTAATGACTAATTACTTTTAAGAACTAAATTTAATGATTGTTCATTAAATTTTAATTATGAACTAAAATCCAATTAAATATAAATAAAGCTAATTACCTAATTAGTTTTAAGAGGACCGTACCCAGTCATCAAAATTAACAAAAATACTCTTACCCCCAAAGAAAGCAAATTGCAGTAGTTTATTTTTAGCATAACTTATAAAAGCGTCCTATGGCGCCCTTCCTATTTGATCAAATAGAACGAAAGTTAATTCCCCCTTACATATCCTTCTCCTGGTGCTGGTGTATTAAGTTTCTAAAATTAAATTAAAACGTTAGGGTTATCAATATTATTCTATCGACAGCTTTAAGGAGTAGTTATGACACAGATTAATAAAAATATCCTCTATTTACCATAAAGTTTCTGTTTGAAATTTTCTAAGCAATTTATTTTCACCGCTTTCAATAAACGCCCTGAGAATCTGGGAGAGTAATCATTTTCTACGGCGCCATTTTTTAACTAAAAATTTGTCAGCCAATTTAAATTAAAGGATCCGATTGGGGGTGATGGCAGCGAGGAAATATGAAAGCAATTAAAATAGAAGAAGGCTATTTTTCTCTCTCTCCAGCATCAGCTCAAGACACTGAGCGAGAGGAGATCCAATGTTGAATTGTCCCTGAAAGTGTCGCAAATGACGTAAGAGGATTAAAGGCAAAGTTAAAGAAGCAGTTTAAAGACTCAGTTTTAATTTAATGAGAAACTCTTAAGATAAGAATGGGAATTGAAAGTTATTCTTAATGACTCTTTACTTGGGCACTCGACGGGTGTTTGTATATCAATATTAATGAATGAAGTGCCCCACTTGAGAAAATAATTTCTTTTATTGCTTTCAATGGTGTAATTCTCACGGTAAAATACTGTCAAAATATTTATTTTTAAATCGAGATTAATTGATTGTGCAGTTTAGAAAAATGAAGTATTTTTATTGCCGATATTTCTTTAAGCGTAGCAATTAGTTAGAGAAGTTTTGTTATAGTCATTTTGCAACTTAAGATTTAGGCTATCAATATTTATTTTACAAGATAACTTTAATGACTACTATTATTAATGTAAGATTATAATAAAATTTAAAACAAACCATCCTAATGCCAAAGGCAAAATCAATTTTGTGTATATTACTGATAAAAAGAAGGATATGTTGGCATCAATCCAAAACCACGAATCAGTCACTTTAGAAATTGGTAGATTTGGGGATTTGGCGAGGTGCCAATAAATAGATGTGAGAAATGTCAATAATGAAAAGCAAAAAAATAGGAATATCCTTTACTGTTTCATTCACTGTCATGATAAAATGAACCTTAGGGGGCCTTTTTTACACACTTACAAAGATATAATCTCTATAATTTTAATTAAAGCTTAATCGCGATAACCACTGATACCTCAATATTCAACTATATTATTTTTTAACAGTGAAAGTCGATTTTTTTTAACATTTAAAAAAACCACGCAATCTCATAACATATGTTTGTGTATAAAATAGTTTCTAACAAAGCTGCCATTTTATTTTTAATCTTATCAAATAAAAAAAAAAGTTTTTTTTACAACAGAAACTTATGTATTTCTGTTGTCCTTTACAGCGATATATTTCATTTTCCTTAAATTTAATATATATATATAAGTATATATATATATTACGAAAGTAACTTTAAACACAATGTTTTGGTGAAAGTTTCTGATAATAAAATGCATAAGGCGTTTCAGAAAAACTATTGCATGGGGGGATTTATGAAGGCTGTCAAAGATGACAGCGTCCAAGGGAGTCCTAACACGTGATGCACAAAGCTGAATCAATGACATGGTCTTGTTGGCAACAAGACGCAAGACATTTATCTTAGGCGTATATAGTTCTGGATCATATCAGTGACAGCAATCACTTGTGTCCCAAAAAAAGAGTGACAAAGATTCAGCGATAAGAGACGATAACCATTTATAAAATTATGGAACTGAGCTTTATTTTTGGATCTATTGCATAATATAAGGGATAATCTTTACATTCATCTAAAACCAATTTCATTCTCTCACTTGAAGTGGTTTAATAAAAAAATACCATCAAATATGCATGCAGCGAATTAAAAATTATAATTCGCAGTCCATTAAGTTACACTTTTATTTAAAATTATTTCATAATTTAAATAATTAATTTACTATTTCATAGATTTTTTGAGTCAAAAAAATTAGATTGTTATTAATAAACTGTAGGTCAACGTGTTATATTACCATTATTAAAACATTTTTCGTAGTTTAATCCTATATAGAAGCTGACAAAGCATCGTTATTATACCAAGTTTAACTAATTCCAGAAACTATTTACGTTATTTATGTGAATAGATTCTATCGTAGATTTTTATTCATTTAATTCTTTTTAAAAGATTTACCTAGTTTAATGCTCAAACTTAGAGCATAAATTTTGCGATCTAAGATCGGTTAGTCATAGCTTTGGCTTTTTGAAATCGAACAGGAAGATTGATCATATGGCAAAAAAAAAACGATCTCCAATCTTTAGATGATTGTATTAATAGTGCAGTTGATCATATTATTGCTCACGCCACTGGTGGAGAGCTGAAGACCATTAGTTCGATCCTGGTAGACAAATAAAAAACTAGTGAATAAACTTAAGCTTTTAATAAAACGTGGTTTCCTTTCGTCGTTTGCAGGAGTGGAACGATAGAGAAGGGGATAACACCTTAGACAATGTTCACGTCTTTTGAGCAGATCAAGATTATGTGGCATTCCAACTATGGCCGTTTAAAATTAGAATCTGGAAGTCTGGAATGGTACTTGGCTACGTTTGGGTGAAGTGTAATTAGCTTGAATGGATAGTTTAGGAACAAAAGTCATATGCACCAAACTCAAGACAAAAAAATACAAGGTTAAAAATTTCCTATAACGCAAAAACAAAAGAGAAAAGAAATTGAGTGAAAGAAACAATGAAAAAAAGAAAAATCAATGCTTCTTCTGATCTGCTCGATTTTTAAATGAATATATATAAAATAAAAAAAAAACACTCATAGTCTCATGCTTGGAAAAAACTCAAATTTATGAAAGATGCTTTATAAATTATTTTTTCTCAATTATTAAAGAATAAATAATAAGTCGAAATTTTAATACAACCGGCAATGTTGTTTAATCTTTTCATATAATATGATCTGAAACTAAATAAAATTCAATCTAACAACATAAAAGTACACAAAAAATCATTAATATAAATCATTATTAAAACTTACTTTGTGATTGTTTGTCATTTATTTTTCTACGCATATACATTTCAATTTTCCTAATTGCTTTCTCTTATTTGATTTTCCATTATGGGGACTCGGGGCACTGTCAGTTTTTGGTTTCACCACTGACAACAGAAATGCTTCTGTGTGTGGGCAGGCAGTGTGTCCCCTGATGAAATGCTGTCCTGCTAACACACATATCTTAAATTTTTATAATTTTTGCTTTCTGCTCGAATTGTTTTTCTGACTTTATAAATTAAAATAAAACAGATTTGGATTTAGCTGCTTTAAGCCCTTTTCTATTTTGATTTATTATTTTGAATGTTACTTACTTATTTTGTCTTTTTCTGAATTAGTATCTCAGTTTCATTCTTTGATTTTATTTACATAATATTAATATATATATATATGATGTTAAATACAAAAATTTAATAACAATTGAATAATGCATGGATAAATATTGCTACTGATGAAAATAATGAACTATTTTCAACAGTTGCAATAAAGAGAAGTAAAAAAATTATTTTAAATTAAAAAACATGATAATAATACTTATGGTGTACAAGTGATACCAACTTGAAATTTAGATTTGAATCACTCATGAAATACTACAAGATATTTTAAAATAGTAAAAATATAATAAATAAACAGAGCTAATTATCATTAATAATAGTAAATATGTTTTCACCCATTCTTACGTGCTACTAATTTTCAAAACACTTTTTTTTAATATTTTCCCAGCTTTTATATTTTCTTTTATATTTTTGAAGCACATTAAAATACTTCATTTGATATATGCTACTAAATTCAAAGTGCACATAAGATAATACTTAGTTATTCTCAATTAAAAATGAATAACTGTTTTTTTTAATTAAAAATTACTTTTTTCAGTTATGTTCAACATTATTCTAATAATTTCATAATTGTAGAAAAAATTGCTTCATGTCAAATTTATCATGTTTGTTTACTATTATTGTTATAATAAAACTATTTAATTTCTTTAGTTAAATGTTAACACTTTTCCCAAAATTAATTTCAAGGAAGTGATTTACGAACAAGAAACTCTAAAGTTAGACAGCATTTCTTTTTTTCCTTAAGGCAATATCATTTTCCACTTTTGACTTAATATTTCCTCAAAACTAATCAAAGCAAGAAAAGAAATATGACATAACTTTCTAATCTTCTTACATCGTAAGGTTATTACAAACCTCACATCTTCATCAACTTAATTAATATTTTTTGAAAAGAAAGTTCGTATTTTAATAATTTCTGCCTGCCAATTTTCATTATTCCATTTTTTCAAAAAAACAATCTCTCGTAAAGCGCTAGCAAAAGATTTGGAAATCATTCTCGTTCAAACAAAAGATAAGCTTGAGGCTCTCATCGTAATTATATACCTTCAAGAGTCATTTTTTTTCTGTCAGCACAATTAATGGCCACAAATAATGACTTGTTTTAAAAGACGGATAGTTAAATAACTGTGGAGTCAGCAAATCACTTAGGATTAGAAGAGTAATGCCTGAAGGAAATTTAACCATGTTCCAAAATTCATATAATATTTCAGTGTCTTTAAAAATGCATGAACTGCGAAAAATAAGTTCTATTTGACAGTTTTACCGTCTGCCTGCAATGTATTTGAATAATTAAGAACTGCACTAAAGAGAGGTGTCTTTTGAAATTTCTCAACATAAAATTTTTAGGACTTAAATAAGTGAGATTTGCTCTTAGGGGACATATACTTTTGGAATTTTCTAACACTGAATTTCTTTAAATTATTAGCTAACTAATGTGATGGATTCGTTTGAGCTTCAAAAAAATGAACAAGAAGAAAACACGAATCTCTAAAAATAGTCATCTCTTTGAACACTAAACATAAACTCTTAATTTTGTGAAGAATAGTGATAATATCACCGAATTTGTATTGCAAAAGGTATATGAAACTACGCCGTTTCTTATATTGATACTTACACTTTTAGAGCTTTGTCTCAATGAACTTAAATAATGGAAATTCAATAAGAACTGCACTGTAAAAATATTTGCAAAATTTACGGGAAAAAAAACCTGGTGTGCCGAAAAAAAAACGTTTTTTTAACCGAAAAACACTATTATTAATATAAAGACCCTATTTTTTAAACAGATACCTACTGTTATTTTAGCTATTAAACTATTTAAAAAAATTATTATTTTTCTTTTTAATTATTGACGACTTCTGGGGCACCCTGTATAATTTACTAGTTAGATAGTTTGTTATAATTGTTAGTTTGAATAGTTATTAATTGATAACTTGATGAAATTGTCAGTTTCATGAGTTACTAGTTTGATACATTGATTGATTAGTTTGATGCAGTTTGCGAGAGAGTCAGGTATATTCTATTACAAATTGCAACCCATTGAAATAATTTTTCCATCATAGAAAATTATTAAAACTAAATTATAAAACTCCGAGCTTTCTTCAATATAAAATAATCCAAAATACCATTCACTACAACATTATGTTTATTTATAACGAATAATCTTTCTTCAGCATTTTCTTTTATTTGTTCTTACTTTTTAATAAGATAATCATTGCATCAAGTAAGCATTTGTTGGTAGTGATGGTCCTCAACAACAGAAATTTTTTTTCTCCCGTTTTTATTTTTTAAAATTAATTTTGAAAGTTTTTTACATACTTTGATCAGTATAACAAGTAAGTTTCACATAAAGGCAAATGTTTTAAGTAGAAGAAAAAGGTCATGAAATTGTCTATATTTCATAATTATAACCATTTCTGTAATAATGGGATTATATTTTTTAATTATAATAATTACAGATGTTTATGAATAAAAAATATCCCTTAAGCGTGTCGAAGAAATCGCAGATGAATGTCACAAACAAATAATCGTGGAGAAAAACTGTTCAAGTTATTGCAATTAAATAATTGCGATTTTAAGAAAACGTTCTGATCTGTCAACAGAAAATGTATATTTAATATATTTTGTGAAGCAAATAAAAACATGAAAAACGTTATAATAAACAGCGGAAAATACATAATTAGTAAATTAAACATTTTATGAAAATATGCAGTAATTTATTAAGTTTCAAATCTGTCACGCGCTTTTTGCAATCACCTAAATACATCAATAATTAAAAAGTTACACTTTTGGAAGAACTCCTAGAAGTTTGTTTTAGCAATCTAAACAATAAGATAATCCGTTTTCAATGTTTTCATCCTATAAAAGAAAGCCGATTCACAATATAGAACAGAGAAAGAGTTTGATTGTTTGGAAATTTAGAGTAAGACAGTCTAGCCTTTCCAGAAATCCTAAAAAGCAAGAAAAACAAAACAAATAGATGATATAATTTCTATAAGATGACGAAGAGTGTGAATGGAGAATAGATTAAGAATAAACAGAGAAAATAAATGAACTGACACTAAGCTATATAGACAAGAGAAAAAAATTCGTAGCTATGGATAAGAGAACTGATTTTATGATTTCTTATAATTCTCTGTAAGAAAATTGGAGTTTTATGTGAAAAACCATGGATAATCAATACCTAATAAGTGGAAGACTTTAACATTACGTTATGTAAAATTAAGAAAAAAACGGAGCTATTAATATGAAACAAACAAAAATTAGAACAACGCAAGAGAACGTTTTTGAAAACTATGGAAAATCAAATTAACAAATGTGAAGCAAACGAAAACGGTATAACAAACAGTGAAAAATACATACCCAAGCAATAATGCTACCTTAGTCTCAGTTGGGTTAAAAATTAGCGCAATATGGGCCTTGTGAAAACAAACACCGAGGAACCTATATTGGGATGACTAGATTTTGGCCTTAAAATAGCCTATATTGGTTGAATAATGAATATAAAATATCGGGCAAATCGGACAATTCTGTATTAAACAAATATCGAAAAATAACGGTCATTTATACCCTTATTAAGCCAAGATCCATAAATATTGGTCCAATGAAGGCCCCAGATACTTTGCTGCTAGGGTAATTACGAAATAAAAATATAATATAATAATTTCATAAAATATATCATCATTTATAAAAAATATTTTCAGAAAATTGTGCAGATAGCATATTTTTCATATATACGTATATATATATATATATAATGTTTCTTNATATATATTCCTCTAACAATTCTCCCCTATTTTCTTATATTTGTAAGAATTCCTAGAAGTTTGTTTTAGCAGTCTGAACAATAAGATAATCCAGCATCCGTTTTGAATGTTTTCATCTTAAAAGAAACCGAACCACAAAACACAACAGAGAAAAAGTGGGATTGTTTGGAAATTTATTGCAAGACAGACTAGCCTTTCTAGAAATCCTAAAAGGCAAAAGGAAGAAACAAAAACAAATAGATGATATACTGTGATAAGTTGCTTTACGTGAGGAGAGAATGAATGGACTGACACTAAGCTATAGACTGCCCTAAGAAAAAAAGATCGTAACTATGGATATTGAGGAACTGATTTTATGCATTCTGTAAGAAAATAGGAGAATTGTTAGAAATGCGGATTCTGTTTTAGGTTTTAGGTTCGAGAAGAAAACAAACATAATTTTGAAGAGAGATTTTTAAGAAATCCAGGCAGGAATCCTGTTTTGGAAAACATCTTGTATCAGGATATAAAATTTAGGAGGGAATTGAAATGCAGATGGGGAAAAATATTGCATCATGATCCCGTGGGATGCATAAATAACATGTTCTGACTATTGTTGGTTGATTATTTCTAATTCATTTATGCTTTGCAGCCAGAAACAATTTTAAGATGCTTCATTTGTTAAATAATGTTTTCAGCTTCACAAATTTAATTTTTTAAAGCACGTAAACGTTTGTTCTTTAAAAATGGCTATTTAAAAAGAACAAAAAATTGAATGTTGAAATGATCCTTGATTGGTATATACCTGAATCCAGAAAAACAAGAAATAGACAACTGTGTCTATCATTTTGCGACTATATGTTATTGAACTGCATTCGTAAAAAGCTACAGCAGTTTTAATTAATAATCTTCAACTACAGTGTATAGTTTTGACTTAATTTTAAATTATATGATTTTTGCAGGTATCAAGAATCTACCTTCTATAATTAGCAAATGATTTCATCATCATCATTAGTAGCACAACAGCTTATGATGGCCATAATTTTTCAAAGCTTTCCTTTAAAAAAATTATATCTAATTATCAAGGTGTTAAAGGTATTTCAGTTCGTAACCCTTAGTACACCTGAATCTGTTTCTTCTGTGCTTATCTATCGCGACTTGGGTCAATGTCTTCCTTTTTTTGGTCCTTTAATCATTTGTTCTAAAGGCATAAGCAGCTCTAACTTAATGCATAAGCAGCTCTAACTTAGTGTCTTGGCGCTTCAGGCATTTATAAATCGAAGTTTATTTCAGTATTCAGAAATTCGCCTTTCATAAATTTGAGCAAAATAGCACATAAGAATTGCTCAAAATGGAAAAACAACTAAGTTAAAGCCATAACTCTTGTGACTATGTCTGATTTAAATGAAGTATATTATGTATTTTCTGTCGTTATATTCTTGAAAAAGTCAACTACACAAGTTATAATTTTATTTGAAAAATTTTATTCAAAAGTCAAAGTAATACTATTACTTTTTATAATCTATAATTTTACAGCAATTTAAAAAATTATAAAAAAAATTTCTAAAGTTTTATTACAAATAGTTTGAAAACCAACTGAACATGGATTAAAATACGAAACAAAAAATTGCACAATAACATAAAAGAAAATTTCGTTTAATAAGTACGGAACTTTATACGTTTAAACATGATTAACATTGTTATTTGACAAAAAATTAAAAAAATAAATAACGAAAACAAAGTTGGACTATATTCAAACTATATCTCCCTGTAAGATTATATCAGGGAGCAGAAATAATTTCACGAATAAAATATTACAGCTAAAATTTTAAATAAGTACTTTAAATGAGAATTATAGATATCAAATGAATGACATAAAAAAATTATTGATCATAAACTTTGCACCCTTTTCAATATTAACAAATTTAAGTTTATAATAGTTCTAAACTCACAGATATAGCCAAGTAATATTTCACATAAATGTAATGGCTACATCACAAAAATAAGCCTACATATTTTCATCTACAACATTCCAACAATTTAATAGCATGCAAGAAAAAATCTTATCAGGAAAAAAAGTGAATAATCTCATCAAGAATAATAATAGATGGTTTTCTCCATCCCTTATGCTTTCATCTTTAAATGCAATCTTAAAAAATCTCTTCCATTTTTCTTTTATTTTTTTATCCCATTTCCAGACAGAAATATAAAAAAAATCACCACAAAATAAGTGAAGAGGAATGATTGATGCCTACTAATCACACCACAGCTTTTTTCACCATAAATAATTTTATTTCTTTGACAGGGAAGAAAAAGCGAAAGGATCCATCATATATGCCAGGTAACTAAGGACATAACTGTCTTAAAGACATAATATCCAAAATCTTACAAAAAATATCATCTCAAGCGACTCCAAGCTCGATGGAATGAAACCATTTGAGTAGTATAAGCTGCGCATTACAATATTCAAGGATAGATGTTGGAGAGAAATAAATGAAAATGCTAAAGAGTCAAATAGTTTTGAAACCTAAGAAAGGATTCACAAAATATTATAGGAAATACAAAAGAGTGAGCAAACTCTGGTTTATACTTTTTAACTCTTTTGCGAGCAAATGTGTTTCTCCTTTGAATTTCTCCCTACTTTTAATTTTTTTTAACAGTCAAACGATATATTTTACAGAAATATTTTTTTACTTAGACAAATTTTACGTTTACATTTAAATTTCAGGGTTAAGATGTATACTTTCGAGGCACCATTTACAATCACTAAGAAAATTTAATGGTAATTATTTGCTATGAAGAGATCTGAAGCATGTTGCAAGGAACTAGGGGTACTACATCACAATCTGCACATAGGCAACAGTCTTTTCTTGTTCCTTTGTGCTATGTTTCCTGCACCGTCTTTTGTTCAAAACCATTTATCGATAATTGGAAAAACTCTTTGGCATCAAGGCTTTCAAACTTTTAAAAATAAATTTGTTCATTCTATTCAATCAATTGTACAATAGATGGCAGCACAAAACTAAATCGGGGATTAGTATTTTCCTTGGTGTCAATATATTGTGATGGTTTTTATGCTTCCCACAGGTATATTTTGTAAATACATTTAGGTGGGAAGTAATCTTCTCAAGGCCCACGAAAGGGTTAAAAGGAGTAAAAATTCGCGTATTTGGGTGATCTATTCAAGAAACAATGATACCACTTTTTTTTAAAGTTTGCAGAAATGCTTAACACAAAATAAATTTATCGAATATGAGTCTCAAAATTTTATGGACTATAACGCTCCAAACTCTATAGAATAAAATCCTCTTGAGTATGTTAAGCTGCGTATAGAAATGTTACAACGATAGAATAGAAAGATTTGAATAGAAAGATAAAAAAAATTGCAAAATGTAAAGTAGTTGAATAGTTCTGCTCTTTGAAGGAAGGATTCTAAAAATTGTATCATGATTCAACATACTCTTCTTATGCAACAGTTTCAAAATAATTAAGAGATGTATGCAATATGGTCCTCTGCCATTGTTTCAAGATACAATTAAACAAATTGTTTTTGTAGGTGGAATTTGATGATATTTTTCTAGATTTTGTTACTGTGATTATTAGTTTTCAATTTAAAATTTTTATACTTAAAACAACTCCACAAAATAGCCGTGATTGTATTTTTTAGGAATACATACAACATCAGTTTAATCCAATTGTTCTGTATAATTTGAGAGAGTATTCTAAATTGGGGATATTAGTTAAATACAATATATAGAGATATTTTTGTCAAGCACTCGGGCATATATTGGGTCATCTTACATTTCGTCTTTACTATATATTTTTTTTAGAATTCTTGTAAAAAGAATATTGTTGTTGAATATTGTATATTTAAATTCACAAATTAATGTTTAGTGCAGTTATTTTAATTAATAAATTTTTCATCCCAATTTTGAAATAAAAAAGAAACATAATCACGATTCATTAAAGTCAATCGCAGTGAAAGTGGTATTCAAAGCATCAAAATTAGTTAAATTAATGGATGAAACTCTCAATTAATGATAAGTAAAAGAAATGCCTATCGTTTACATACGGAAAACTAAACAGGTTTTTATGTTTTTAATGTTCTCAATCTGTTTCAATATGTTTCCTAATTTTGATCGACAACTTATCAACGACATAATGAATTATATGCAAATCTTTTATGAAAAAAAAAGTCAAAACATTGCTTTTCTCTTAAGTATTAAGATAATTTAAAACTGTTTTTTCATACTTTAACAATTTCATAATTGGACTGAATAAATATCTAACAATATTTTTCAATAATATTGTTCATTTTTAATACATAACAGTTTTGGAAATTGTTTAAATCAATACTAACGTTCAGAACTATTTATATATTTAAACATATTTTTATTAAAAAAACTTCTTAAAATCTTCCGAGAGGCTTAAATATTACATATTCATCTTTTATAAAAATTACCTCTCGAAATTCATGCATCAATCTGAAAAATTTAATCAAATTTCTGATCCGGAGTAATAACGTGTCGATACATTAAGTACAAATCTATACAAAAAGTATAACTGTCTCAAAGTATGAATACGTTAAGAAAAGCACTCAGAGGAGAAAGTGCAAAACAATGTTCGAGAAACTCTCAAGATATTCTTATAAAAACACTATGCTTAAAATGTCCAAGGAAAAAATAACATGCTGAGAGAAATACATATTTTAGCTCTACTACAAAAACCACACATAAAAAAGAAACATAAAAATGATTCCATTCTTTGAAGCAGATAAAAAGCGATTTTCCCTAAAAACATTGATTGCGTGCCATTTCTTCTTAGCTTTTAGATTGAATTTAATAAATCTGAAAAAATATAAAACTAGAAGTAAAAGCTGCAATTAGCAATTTAAACAAACTCGGTTAAACAAACAAGTTAATTGAAATCTAGAANTTACTATGAATTTCTTGTTTTTCAGTGTTACCAACAAATATCGAAAGAAGAATTTAATTTTAATTTCAAAGCTTATGTAAAAAAATATTGATAAAAGGTGGACTTATTCACAATGGCTTCTGAAATTATTATACAATATATTCAGAAGCTATTAAAAAAAGGGCTGTCTAACCTAGAAAAATCTAACCAACGAGTAAATCACTTAATAACTAAGAAGATTATTATCTATTGCATCAAAATTTCCAAAAATCAGAAAATATCAAAAAATGGACTTAACCGCATTGGCTTCTGAGCGGCTCATATATTATGGTAATAGTTAACAATTCGATATAGTTACATAATAAATTTAGTTGAGATCAATGGTGTGGTAACAGGTTATACACGGTTTTCGTATGGAATAAGTACTAAACTTCAAAATAAAATAGGCGAATAACAATTTGAATATAAGTAATTGAATATAAGTAATTGAATATAAACAGGTACATATTAGAAAAAAACTTTTGAATCAAATTGAACAATAAAATTTTTTAAGAGTTTATATGATTGTACTTGTATATAATTGTCCCAATAAATTATTTCAATATTAAATGGATCATTTTAAGGTAATTCCACTTATTATAAACAAAGATTTTTTTTAAAAAAATGTTCTAAATTTTATCGAAGTAAGATCATTAAATTGTAGCATACCCGTAATATGGTTTTTTGTTACAACTAACGCACGTAAGTAGCAATTTTTTCGAAAAGTGAAGAAAAATTCCTATAAAATAACTATAATAACAACTTTATCCCATGAGGTAATGAAGATTAAATTGAATTGAGTTGAAGTTTAAATTGAATAACAAAAATAGGCAGAAATATATTTTTCATATCCTTTAAAAGTCAATAAATACACCGGTTAATTTTTATGTACTTATGTATACATACATAAAATTTATTTATAAGTAGTAGAGGGCAAAAATATTTTAAATTAAATTTAAAAATCTAAAAAAATAAATAGAAAATAAATTTCTATTTATTTTTAAAGTAAAGTAATAAAAAGTAAATTTCTATTTATCTCAACCTTCCTCTTGTCGGTTCGGTTCACTAGGCTATCTAAGGACGTCATATGATGTCCCTGTCAACAACGTATGGTTGTCAAATGGTGTCATGTGGCGTTACTGCTCAACAATGTGTTAAAAAAAGACAAACTTTTTTCTAATGTTAGATTTTCCTAATATTCAGATCTTTGTTATAAATGATAAAAAGTACAGCATATTACAGTAGCTTTTATATAATATTAATAAGATTAAACTTTATCAGTAAAAAAAATTTAAAAAATTATCTTTACAATGAAAAATTTACGAAAAAAAGCATCGAAAAAAATAAGTCTTCCATAGGAGCTTACAGTAATTATACATGTTAAGTTTTTATGAAAAAATATATTCTGATAGCCTTAAAAAAAACTCATTAATCACACTTTCGTTTTTCTTAAGAATTTTAAATCAGAGATTACTTTTATAAAAAATTATAATCATAAAGAATAGTTTTATATAAAATATAGTAATGTAAAACAAAGTTTTTATGAAAAAATATATTCTGATAGCCTTAAAAAAACTCATTAATCACACTCTCGTTTTTCTCAAGAACTTTAAATCAGAGACTACTTTTATAAAGAAAAATATAATTATAAAGAATAGTTTTGTATAAAATATAATATTGTAAAACAGTTTACTTAGGCTTACTTATTAAAATTGATTTAAAAGATGAAAAAAGTTGAAAAGAGGATGATTAAGAAGTATGTTTGAAAGATGATAGTAACTGGCTTATGGCTGTGGATTAGGAGTGGTTTAAAACACAACATAAAAACAAACTTCTGTTTACAGACGTTGTGAGTTAAAGAACAACAAAATGGAATTCTGCTATTGGTTTGTTCTTAACTAGTTCATTTAAACTAAAACATCTGTTCCCTAGAAAGCAGCATTAAAATCGATAGAATAAAATTACGCCAAACATCACTTTCCACAATACATATTTTCTTATCTCTCGTTTTATTTTTTCGAAATTTTTCATGTTTCTCAAAAGCAAAGAAATAGAAAATATCATCATCCTCTGATAAATGGTTTTGCACTTTTTGATTTGAAAGTTGTTTGGAACAAAACTATTGGAAATAAAAACAACACAAAAAAAGCATTCAATCTGAATCAAAATTTCTGTCTCGGAGATAAATGATTGTTTCAAAATAGAAATAAATACATATCAGAAAGTGAAACATGCATCCTTTCGCTTCGAAGGTAAAATCCTAGTTTTTTTTCTTCCAAATCTCAATGATGAGGGAAAGTTTATGAATCATTCAGTCCGGAAAGTATAAAGACTTTTTTTTTTATCAGATTTTATTTTTAATGGAGCATTTATGTAATTATTTTTGCAAAACAAAAGTTGCATCATCAGCAGAAAAAATAAATAAACGCATCAGTTTTTACAAGAATATTAAGCCAGTTTATTATCTAATCTAGACATATCATACCATATAATAAAGGGTTATTCATAATTCCCTCCTGGGTTTCGAAGCGTTATAGCAAAAATACGATGACGAACATGGCAAAAAAGAACATATGAAATTATTCCGAAAGTATTCAAGCTTTAATTTAAGCAGTTGCCGGTAGATGGCAGTAACATGTACCACCGAAGCCAGTTGTAGTAAAGAAAAATGGCGCTTACAGGCAGAGGGAATTATGAATAACCCTGTTTATAATATCATATCATATATCACATCATATATCATATCATATGTCATATCATATATCATATCATATGTCACATCATATATCATATCATATATCATATCATATATCATATCATGTATCATATCATGTATCATATCATGTATCATATCATGTATCATATAGCATTTCCAAAACTTTTTATGTTATTTCTTTGTCTAAATTCTCCTTTTTTAATTCTTTATTTAAAACGAAGCCCGTTCTCATAATTAGTATTCACCTCCATCATTTCATTTCTAATTTTAGATTAAAGAATGCAATTATTATCATAATAAGTTTCCCCTTAAGGAAATATGAATTCACTTGAGAAACTTCTCACACAGTATTCCAACTTATCAAAATTTTTATATTATCCCTCGTTAGATCATTATCTTTTAAAATCCCTTAAGTAAAAAACGATGAGCGTCGTTTTCAGTGAGAATTGTTGCGATTCTCTGTTCAATCTGAAGTAATGAAATAAATAGTTGACTGAATATATAAGTAGTTTTGCCTGAACTTGTGTCCCACCTATGCCCGTCACCATGTAGTAATTAATATACATAATACGTTTGGAATATGTGCATGGTTTATGTCTCGTTTAAAATTGGAACTGCTCAGATAGTCACAGATGAAACTACGCAACTGATGTCAAGTTACAAGTCTTTATGCGTAAACAATACAAGTAGCTTTTCTAAGGAAGTCAGCATTCAATTTGATCACAGATATTTAAATATCGTGCTACATTGCTAAGTATCTTCATCTTCATGTTACATAAGATAAATTTATTCTACGAAAAATAAAATAATGTTAACACAAAAAATTTTTCATTTTACCATAATTAGAAACTAAAATAAATTTCATGAGTCAAAAATTGAACATTCATTCAATATGATTTGTATAATATTTTTCGTAATATTTTAAGTATAATATTAATTGTATTATGTTAATTATAATATTATAATTAACCTAAATCAAACTAGAACCACTTTTAGTATTTTTCCAATTGCATTTCAATTGATTCTTTCGACTTCTACTTCATAGTCGTAGTCCTCCATTTAAAATAAATATGTAAAAAATACATTAAATATAAGTTTGAAGCTTTTTAAATCAATAGCCATAAACCAGTCTGAACTACTTTGTTTTTTATTTAATAAAGAACATTCTTATATTTATACCCGATTCGGAAAACGGTACTAAAGCTTTAAACAACAGCGATTTAAATTCCACACTAAGTTTCATATTCTCCATGATTAGAAATCAAAACATCGGCGATTTCCAATTCTACATAAACTCTAAAAGATGCAGATACACTAGAGAAAGCGTCCAAAAATACTACATTTACATATCTCTAAACAAATGCTATAGCAGATCCCCCAATCTGCATTGCTAAAATCAGAGATATAAATATCCTCAAGTTTTATTAAAAATCCGTCCACTTAGGGAATTTTTTTCTCCCTTTTCCTCCCCAAACAAGGCATCGCTTAAGTCTAGTCCAAAAGTAAACAAGAAGTAAAAGCATTCACGCAAGATCTAGATTAATAAGAGAGTGCATCGTGGCCAAGAGGGAATGGATTGAAAAAAAAAGTATGAGTGGGTAATGGTCATCCATAATTCATGACTTGATTCCATGGATTACGGAAGCAAAACTCTAAAATACATTCGTGACTTCGGTGGTTAAGCAGGGACGCAAGTTAGAGATAGATAATTTTAATCAAGAGAAAAATAAATCTATTGATTTATTGAAACCAAATCTCTTTTTTTTGTATTAATAAATTGAGATTTACTGCCCTCACAAAATAGATTTCAAAATTCTGTAAAAGAAATAAAACGTATGTACCTATCATTGAAATACTTAGTAATACTGAAAAGTGTACTATGTTAATTAACTATAAGGTTATTTTAAAGGATTTATTCAGTTTCAAGGCACTGTTTTTATACAAAAGTGTGATATTTTTGTACGGTCCATGGCATTTCTGCGCCAGCATTTTGCCCCCGTCGTTTTGGTCCAGTTTCCATTTTGGTCACTTCCCAATTCAGTTTTGTTAATTCGATTTATCAATTACTAATACTAGATAGTTAATAGATAGTATCTAATTCGCGACTCATTACTAGATAGTTACTTATTTAATACTTCCCGATATTTTGATATAGACATTCCAGCTAATTTCTTATTTTCTGTTTTATTACAGTTCGTTAAATTATTTATTTATTATTTCCAGTGGCAGAAAAATCAGGAATTTTAGATGGATTATTAAGAGTTTGAAAAATGTTATGCATGGAAAGGAGGAAATTGGATTTTGTTTTTATCTCTCCCCCCTTCTATCAATGGCGTAACTGTGGAGAGGTTGAACGACAACCCCAGAGCCCTGATGGTTCAGGGGATAGATCGTTCGTCTTCCAATGAGATCAATCGGTTCGAATCCCAGCGATGGCTGGTTGATACGAATTCCGCACCCGGCTTGCACCGACCACAAAGTTGACGTAAAATATTTTCAATGGTAGACGGATCATGGGTTAGAGTCCCCTTGCCATCAGGCTAACCGTGCGAGGTTTTCGTGATTTTCCGCTCCATGTAACACAAACGCGGATTAGTTCCGTCAAAAAGTTCACCACGAAGGCAAATTTTTCGCAATACTTGATCCAGGAGTTCCAATGTTTTCTGGATTGAGTTCAAATTGGCTACGGAGCTGAACATTAGCAGTTGTAAACCCACAGAAATTTGAGTCGACTGTTCACCGACAGTTATAAAACCTTCCCCCCTCCAAAAAAAAAGAGAACAATATAAGTTTAAATATAGATTTCCATATTCATGTAAATATATTAATTATTATATAATGACGTATTTACTGTAAAATTTAGTAAGCAAATAAATAAATAGCAAAAGATTTATGTGCTAAATACCTCCACGTAGTTAAATCTGGTAACTCTTTTCAAATTTTTTCTATTTTTTAAAAAATAAAATGTTTGAAAAGAGGCTAAGTGTCAGCAGCTAAAAAATGATAAAATAGAAATAACGATCATTACAATATCATCAGAATATTTTGCATATTCGATAAGATTTTTAAAATTTTCAATATCTAAAAAGAGAAAAACACAAATGACAAAGAAAAGAACGTTATCGGAACCGAAATAGCAAAGGAACTAAAATGGTGATACTGATTTTTCGGGACTTTGGTTTAATTAATAGAGTACAGCAAGTGATTTTTATACAAAATCAGAAATGATACATGAAAAGATACATACTAGTGCTCGAAAATTCTTGAAATTGTCGGGTAGTTTACAAACATGCCTAAATGAAATTCTTACTTGCCCGAACATAATTTTTGATTAGATACCACTGCGTAATTTATTTTATTTACAGAATTTTTAACTTTAATCCATTATAAAAAAAATACGATTAATCCTGCCTTGATTAATTATAAATTTTCAATAAGTCGAATTTGAACCGCGATGGCTCAGGGGATAGAGCGTTCGCCTTCCAATTAGGCGAACTGGATTCGAATCCCAGTCGATACGAATTCCGCAACCAGCTTGCACCGACCACAGTGCTGACGTGAAATATCCTCAGTGGTAGACGGATCATGGGTTAGAGTCCCCTTGACGTCAGGCTAACCGTGAGAGGTGCTCGTGGTCTTCCTCTCTATGTAACGCAAATGCGGGTTAGTTCCATCAAAAAGTCCTCCACGAAAGCAAATTTCTCCCAATATTCGATCCAGAAGTTCCCTTGTTTTCTGGATTGGGTTCAAAATTACAAGGCTACGGAGTTGAACATTAGTAGTCGTAAACCCATGAAATTGGGTCGGCTGTTCAACGACGGTTATAAAATAAAAAAGGTCGAATTTGCCAATAACCATTTCAAATTAAAGAACTAGCTCAGTTTAAAAATATTTCTCATCAGTAAGTGTTCACTCCAATTGAATGATCAATATTTCATAGAATTGAATGAGGATGAATGGAATTAAATGATCAATATGTCCTCAATTCTCATTACAATAGCAAAAAAATAAAATTAAAGAAAAATATACGTCATAGTGTTAATAATAAATATTTATTGAAATAGTGCAAGTGCATTAACACTCATTCGGTCGAACATTAAAGCTTAGACACAAAATTTCAAAATCTGTCAAATTTTAATAGAATTTGTTCAAATGCATCTTCTAATCATTGTAAAATATAGGGTCAGTTTCAGCTAAATATATTTTTAAACATTTCTTATCTTCTAAATTGAAAATTTTAAATTCCGTCAAGTTTTAATAGAATTCGCTTAAATGTATATTCTAACCACTGTAAAATAGGGTGAATTAACCAAATATCTTTTCCAACCATTTCTTCTTTCTCTAACTTGCTACTTACAGTATAGACACAAAATTTTAAATTCTATCAAGTTTTAATAGAACTTGCTAAAATACATCTTCTAATCACTCTAAAATGAGACAAAAATATCATTAAAGAATTTTAGACCTTTCTCCAGCTATCATGTAACAAAAAAAAGGAAGAAAAAAAAACAATCTAAGGACATCCATTGTAAATTTGACAGTTTAAATAGTTTGTCTCATCCATCATTGTCTGTCTAATTTAGAATCTTGATTTCTTTCCCCCTTAATGATGTTCCTTACATTATCGATTAAATGATTTTGGACGATACGATAAAAGAAGCGATCAAAGTACGGTAATACTTTAACTCATTCAGAGACATCATAAAATTAAGTAAAAAAAATCTAATTTGAGCAGAATTTAAATTCTGTAAGGGGGGAAAAAGTAAGAAAACTTTGGAAAGAAGATATAAATGATAATAATAAAGTTTAACAAGTAGTTAGTTTCGTTTTTTTTCCATTCTAGAAGACAAAATTTTTAAAACTATCTTATTTAAACATTTTCAGCAGTCTCTTTGAAAACAAACTTGTTACTTTGTTTTGTGTTCTCAGATTAGAAGCTGTGATTATCGTGTTTGAGAACTACTTTTTTTCGCTAGCACTACAGCCCAGTGAAGGCTAGATTTATCAATCTCCATCTTCCAGATAGACTTGTAGCTAGATTGTTTTACTATTTACTACCGCTAAAAGTAAATTTTTCTTTTATAAACGTATGTATACATTCAATTATTACATAGGCGACCAGCCTGTGTAGGGGGCAGGGAACTGTCCTTGCATCAAAAAGGTCCTGGGCTCGAATCCCGGGCAAGGCATGGATGTTCCTTTCTCTCTGTGTGTGTTCTATGTCCTTTCTCTTTCGTGTGTGAATGTGACCCGCCCTATAAACGGATTGTGGTTGTGTGAATGGCGGGGCAGAAGTCGAATTCCTGGCCATAGATGGCGCCACTGAAAAACAGGAACAATCGCACCCCCACTGCCTAAACAGACATACGACAAAAAAAAAATTATTACATAGTTGAATTAATCAGATATTATTTACATCTGCCCCAAATAATAAATGTTTTTGAAAACATATACAGTGGAACCTGTCTAAATTGACCACCCTCGGGAACAAGTCAAATGGTCACCTTACTCAGATTCTCACTTTACCCAGGTGGTCNAAAAACAGGAACAATCGCACCCCCACTGCCTAAACATGCATACGACAAAAAAAATAGTAATAATTATTACATAGTTGAATTAACCAGATATTATTTACATCTGCTCCAAACAAATGATGTTTTTGAAAACATAAATTAAACATATTACATTTGAAACTTATTTATAAAAATCAAAGTTATTTTTAAAAAAAATGCAATACGAAAAAGTACCTGCTTAAGTCAAACATTTTTTTTATAACTGCTAGATTCGAAAACATTAAAGTTATGCGATACATATAAGAAAAAAGAGCCAAAATCATAAAATACTAAATAAATTAGGCAGAAAAAAAATGAACGCTATAAAACTAGATATCCAATTTTGAAGCAACCTCCATCTTTAATGTTAATTAAAAAAGGAAAGAAAACATTCTGATATAAATTTTTCATTGCTGAGAAGCAGATAAAATTTTATAGAAAATGAGCTGTGAGCGGATCTTTGAGTTTTTTTTAATATTTGTTGCGAATGTTTTTATATTCAGAAACTTTAATTAAGGTTTTAATTCCAAAAAAGGAAATATAGTTATTAGAATAAAATATACAAGGGATTCAACAGGGATTAAATAAAGAAATATTTGCGAAAACTTAGCGAAAAATTACGCGAGGTTTGTTCCTGCTTTTCTAAAATATATATTACTTATTTACTTCTGAAATATTTTTAATTTAAGATTTGAAATTCAGTTTTTCCATATGTTTTGATTAAAACAAACAGTTTTAAAATAAGATGTTAGAAATATGCCCAAAAAAATATCTGTAATTAAATCTCATTCCACATTTTACAATTAAATTTTAATGACGTTGTAGTTCTTATATATTTATCATTTTCTCATATTTATAATGACATCATTATTTATTAAATAATTAAAAATTCAAGTTTTATCATTTTACGTATTTTAAATACTTTTTATTTTTATTAATTTTTGGCTCTCTTAGAAACAGATAATGTCATTACAGATATTTTTTTCCAAATTTTTGATATATAATTAGCGTTTTATTAACTAGAAAATATACGCATGTTCTACGAATTAATAATCTAATATTATTTCTTAAATTTTTGAATTACTATTATTTTAGATTTATAAGAAACCATTGTTTATATAAATGAAAACAATATATTACAATAACGATCTCTTTAGCTATTTCTAAATTTATAAAAATGAAAGGTTAATAAATAAGCTGTCTTACAAATCAATTAAAAATCTGATCATATTTTGTCTCATTTTTATACATTTTTAAATTAAAAAATTAATTTTATTGAAAAGAGTTCAAAGAAAGCATTTTATAAAAAAAATGTACTCTTTTTTTATAATTATTAATATTTAACACAGTGTTAAAGTCTTTAACACGCGAAAACCAAACAAATATTAGGCTGACCGGAAAGTAATGTCATTTCGGTGCATTTGATATTTGTTATAAGATTTTATTTTTAATCAATAATGTATTCAGTCTTGTTAACAACAGCCTGCAGGATCAAAAATGAATTGAAATGGATGGGAAAAAATGAATAGGTTCTTAAGACGAATATTTAATTCGCCGAAACGACATTTCTTTCCAGTCCCCCTAATACATAATACAACAGGGATAATTTTTTTGTGTTTCGTTTTCTGTTTCATCAGAGTTTCCAACGTTTCTTATTAAATCGCATCACTGGTTACCAATCTGTAATCGGTTTCTATCTTTAAGCTACCGTTTTCTTAAACGACATTTTTAGTCGGGTTTTTTATCGAAATGTACAATTTTGAAAAATTTATTTATAAAAGGGGGTCGAATAAATGTTGGGAGAAACTTTTGGGGGAGTTAAGGCACATCATCGGGAATAAAATTGCATAGGATCCCATGACCAGAAATGTCGTCACACGACACTAGGGGCACTTCCCTGTTATGAAGTGTTTTTTTGTGTATTTCCAAGCAGGTTATGATAGAAAAACCCTCCCAGCTGAGTACGACGGCATTTCTGAGTATGAGTTCTCATGCAGTTTTAATCATGCGTATGTGCTCTTACTTCACTAAAAATTTGCGCCATTATTTATTCGATCCCCTATTATATACAACGCTTTTAAAATTGTATATTTAGATACAAAATAGACTATGTCATTTTTTAAAAAAAAAATTTGTAGCTTTAGGAGCAGAACCAATTTCAGCTTTTAAATCCCCTCACCTGAAATAAGTGAGATCACGTACTTGCATAAACACAACAAAAATTTGTTCCCCAATATTTCGGAATATTTTTCCTGAAATCTAAATATTTTTATAACTATTAAAAAATATTTTTAAGTGCAAACAACTTTAAAAGGTAATGCAGACAATAGCTATTTAAATATTTAAAACATATTTACAAATTTAATGAATAAAATTATCTTTTGCAAAGCATCAAAACGCAACTACACGAATAACTAAAATAAATTCTCAGAAATAATTTAAAACAAACTACCTGAAATATCCCAAGTATTTTGAACTTCTCATATCTTAAGACTAGTAATTCTCATCACTGTAGAATCGCAAATAATCGGAAATAATTAACAACGTAATTTGTCAAAGCAATCAGAGATTTATAAAGTCTGATTAAGTATTCATTTAGAATAAGGTTATTTGTACAGTTTGAATGGACTCATTCAAAATTGGGTTATATTTTAATAATCCTCAAAGGGTTTAAATCATCTGAACATATTACTATATGCTAAATATTCAATGCGGAGAAACGAGGATGATTTTAAGAAACGATATTAATTTTTACTATCTTATTTGTCAAGTTGGTGCATTTATGTTTATTTTATTTGCTTACTTCAGTCTGTTTTAGTCAACTAAGATGAAAAGTTAATGAGTAGATGGCATGAAGTTCAGATTAGAGGAAGGTGTTTAAGTTTTGTTGTATTTAAAATTCATATGCAGTAGGAGATGGATCATTATCAAAGATTTAAACAGAGTTGTAAGGCGCATTACTTGAACAATATTAGCGAAAATTCATGTATTTGTGCCACTTTCATAAATAAAACTTTCATTTTTGACAATTCAGCAATCCTTGAGCTGTATTTCGTTCATTTAAAGAATCATTTCGTAACGAAATCACGTGATTTGTGACAAACGCGAACATATATGGAGAAAATATTTCCTCAACTTGGAAACCTCATCACAGTGCATTGTGGGAGATTGTCAACTAGAACGAAGGAACTATAAAGAAGATTAGACGATCAAAAATAAAGTGACGAAATAATCCTAGACCCTGTGGTCAAGATGTTGTTCTCGTACTAGGAGAATCATTGGTCCATTCCCATCGACCAATGATCTTCCTGGCCATTGCCCGAAAGATCATTCCAAGATCATTGCCCGAACCCAGCTTCGGGCATGGGTGTAATTTATTTCTCCGTACCCGCTCATAGGGTGGGCCATATTCACACAACAGAGAACATTATAGTACGGCTTTCAGGAGAACTCCTCCAGATACCCGTCTCGCATCGTATGGTTATGAGGAAAAGTCACTCCGAATAGGAATGTGGGGTGAATAGTTTTGTCTTAATCTCAGCGTAGGTCGTCATAAGTAAACCAATCGACACTTTCTTTCCTCCATTTCCCCCCTAGACATGTGCTCTACCTTGTTACCATTGCAGCAGACAGCCCCAGACTTTCAGTTTGAAGGAGTTCTCCTCAAAGCTGCACTATACACAGAGAGAAGCATCCATGCCCCGAGTCTGCAACCATTGGCCTTGCAGTCAAGCACGCTGACCACTCAGCCTCCTGGCCGGCAATCTCGAAGAATTGATGATAGCTATTTCGTCGCTGTGACGAAATTTTTGCTCGGAGCATATACCAAGAAACGGTTTCGCCAAAAACGATGAAAGTTTAGTGATATTTGGGTATCCATTTTTCGCAATCTGTTATGAAATGTTTCTTAGTGGAATGCAGTTAATTTATAAACTATCTTTGAAACACTCCACAGATGCATCACGGTAAATATCATGTGAATATCACCATGCTAAATAGTGCAGTCAAACCTTCTTTAAAAATATTTATTCCTTTACTTTAATTTTTAGATTTAAAAACTATTTTAAAATCCGATACTTAGCATTATGTATGAAACAAGAGTAGGGGCAATAATTTAAAATTCCAAATTATGGGTTTCACGAAATAGCATATTAGAAAGTTATGTAAAATACAAATTACAGTGAACACTTATTCATTTAGCGTGTCTACCGAAAACTTTCAGCCAAGTTTCACAAAGAATTCCCCAAAGATTACTTCGATATGCTTTATTGGTTAAAGAAAATCTCTCTTCGTTGCAATTAGCGTAATTAATTAAATTCAGAAAAATTATATCACTTAAAATGCATAGCAACAGAATCTTTTTGAAGAAAATATCGATTAAACATATTTTTCCTAATTTTTTTTCATTGCTTTGTAATCATTAAGATAAAAATAAGTGAAAAATATTATACTTAGCATTTTAATAATTTACGGTTATGAATTACAACATGAAACACCGGTGGCAAAAAGGTAAAATCTTTCAAACACGGCTCACTTCCAAACAATAATTTTTCAAATTTGCATTTATTTTCAGTTATTTCGATCTAAGAGAAACAGTTATCCATCATTGAAATTAGTTTAATTTACAAAATTAAGTATTGATAAATTTCGGAATATGAATGAAAAATTTCCAACTACTTATTTTTTAATTTTTAATTTTAGTACAAATATAATTTCGATACTCTAATAGACATTTCAATAACTATTAGATTGCTTTTTAAAATTAAAAATACCAAAGTAAAATTTTACTTGTAATTAGAGGGTCAGAAAAAATGTATATAAAAGGGACACCGCTGTCCCTTTAGCGTCAAATAAATAATCTCGTTAAAACAAAATATCCAGGCTGGTAATCTCATTTAGGCAAAATATCCAGCCACAGAATCTTACTCAGACCCAAATATCCAAGAACATAATCTCGAGCAAATTTAAGATTACAAATTATAATCTTCCATGACGAACATATTATAGAACAGTATCTCATATTGTGGATAAAACACTTATTACATTTACTATTCAAATTAATTGCATTTATTAATTAAATTTATTACTATTGAACATTTTTACAATTTTGTGTTCTAATTTGAATATTAAGTTATAATGTAAGTTTACATGTAAGTTTAAAGGTTATTTAAAACTTGGTAGAACTAAAATATTAATTTTCTAAAAGCAAATTTCTCCTGATATTAACATTAAAATCCAATTACACTAGAACTAAAACAAACTCCTTTACAATCCACTTTGGTATTTCAAAATATAACAGCATCCCACACAGTCTTAATCCAACACACGTTCGTAAAAGAACCACATCTAAATGATGCTAAATAAATGACACAATATTTCCTAAACCTCTTCCGATTATTTCATTAAAAGATTTAGTGCGGCGATTTCAGGAAATCCCCCATCAAATATGTGGCGTGCAAGTGCCTTAATGCATCGATAAACCTTTGAAAATATCGATAAAGTGTTGAAAAAAAAATCAATGTTCCTAACCTTTCTTTAACCCTTGAATCTAGTCTAATAGCTGTGAGATATCTCAAGGTGCCGCTTTAACCTTACTTTCTCTCCATGATTGTATCACACGTTCCATCGAATATTACCAGAAGGTTTATTTATTTATTTTGTTTGAGTAATGTTTTTAGTAGAAGCCATAAGTTTATGGTATTAGAACTCAATTGAACATGAAAACTTTCAGAAAGAAGAATCATAATAAACAATTTCATACACTTGGGTAACTGTTTATATGTAATTATTTACATGCTTCATTATCTACTTGTTTGGAAAGAAATATTTCTATTCAAAATCAATTATTGGCTCTTTTAATAAAGGTTGTTTTAATCAAGGCTGTTTTTGGAAGGCTCTGTCATTACATTAAGTAACGCTGTTTCGTGCATATTATGTTATTTTTTGAACTGCTGTGAGTTTGAAAAAGTTGTGACTGTTTGGCGGGTTGACTGTTAGGACTGATTAATCCGGGTTTATATAAATTTGTAATACTTGAAAATTGGTCAGTGATTTTGATTAATTCTCCTCTATCGTTCTAAAACCCAGATAATCCTTTGCGATCTAATTCTTAATCATTGTAAAGGTACTTTAAAGTTGACTGGCTAATTACGTTGGCTGCCCATATTAACGATTAATCTGAGCTTATAGGAATTTTCGATAATTGAAAATTATTCAGTGATTTTGATAATCATTTTCATCTATGGTTCTAAAGCCCAAACAATTCCTTATAGTAAAACAGTTGATATGTTCTATAATTATTGCTCAAAATCAAGTGTAAGGCACTTAAATTGTTAATTGCACTTGATTTATTTTAATAAAACAGTAATAATTTATTTAACAATTTAAGTAATATTTTGTAAAAAATGAGATTGTAATATGTTTAAATATAAAAAAAAATTATTATCGAAATAATTTATATAAAACAGAAAAAATTCATTTCTTTAAAAGATTTCTTTAAGCGATTAAAACATTTACGAAGAAAATATTTTCCACGCTGAAATGAACAAAGAGTTGTTGCACAAATATTTTCAACAAATAAATATTGTTACAATACCAAACAATATTTATTATAGTTTTTTTTCCAGAATAATTCGCATCATTTAAACTTATTTGACAGCTCTCATAAATTTAAATAACAATCGAGTGTGTTTTAACTATTCACACATAAAGCTCCTCTCAATGGAAATATATCATAAACCTCGAATTCATAACTTCTTGAATAGCAGTTCTATGACACTTATGACATAGAAAATACGGATACGGGTGACGAATATATTTAATATTTTTTGGTAAAGAAAAATTCTTATTTTTACTGTAAACTCTTTAAGAAATTGAAATAAAAATTTGTCTCACAATATTACATTTGTTTATATTTATAGTTTTTATTTTATATAAAACGGAAGTATTATTAATAAAAAAACTGAAAAATATTAGGGATATATAAACGTTTGATAAAATACTGGAAAAGTAAAAAAAAAATCACAAGCTCAATGTTAATTGTTTACATGGATTTCATTGCAAAAGCAAAAAAAGAAATATATATAACACCACTAAACAAATAATAAAGCGAAATAAATTCTCAATAGGATTCTTTTGGGTATAATAGGGGAGAGTGGGGCAATTCTAACAGAGTACGATTGTAACAGAGCAAAATTTTCGAGTGTCGGGTTCTAGATTTGGTTCCTAGGTGGCGCACAAGATGCATTTAATAAATCTACATGTTCACCCCTGCTGGCAACCATTTTTATGTACTTCTGAAAGAGTTACATCACAAAAGATCACAAAAGATATTTTCAAGCTACGTAAGTACTTTTTTTGGTATTAGAATATTATTTAACTCTTTAAGAGCCACCAATAGTTTCCTATATCATTTACATTATGTTGCATGTGCATTATTTTATTTGTCACCTTTCACAGCATAAATTAAAACTTTTAACCCCTTAAAGTTAAAAGTTTAACCTTTTAGGACTCTGCTCAGTATTATTTTTACTCCTAAAATATCACTACTATTTTGATCAATAAAAAAATATATCACAACTGTGATAATATGTATAATTAACTATGTTTTAGTTGAATTTATGAACTGTTACAATTGACCCTGTAAGTGGTGACAATTGTAACAAGTGCATGACTGTCAAAAATTAATATAATAGCATTTAAAATAAGGTATTTTTTTCTAGTAGAGGGTAGTCTTCTTTACTCGTCTGTCAATTAATACTAATAATATATTGGATTTTTTGTTAGTTAAAAATAGCTAAGTAAAAAATGTTGCAATTGACCCCACTCTCCCCTACGCAAGCAATCTCGTGCTTCGAAACAAGAAACTAACGATCAATAAAATAATTTTGAATTAAAATTTACGACTTGTCATTTTTTAAAATAGTAAGAACACTCGATTAGTAAACGCATATTGTTATTTGCCAATTTCCTCACCAAATTTGAAAAATGAATACTGCTCAGTTAATGTTCTGGATAGTTTTAATCTGGGTTTCTTGTAGGTAGGTATTTTTATTTACATCGCACGAAAGCTGCACAATGGGCTATTGGCGGCGGTCTGGGAAACATCCCTGAGGATGTTTCGAAGACCTACCATCGCAATTTTGATTTTCTGTAGAGGGGATGGCTCCCCTACTTTGATAGCTCCACGACCTGCACACGAAGTCGAGCACTTTACGGTTGAACAGTTTAACGAGAACCGATACCGTGCACCCTCAGTCCCATGGCAGGCTGATCAAAGTGGTAACTCACCCGCTTACGGACAGCAGCCAGTGATGCTTGACTTCGGTGTTCTACTGGGAACCATGTCTTTACGACCAGTCCACTGTTGGCTTTGGGTTTCTTGTAACCCACTCAAGAAGAACCATATTTTCTCATTTGAAGTCAAGATTTACTTCAAAATGAAACAAGAATATATGCATTGTCCATCGGAAAAACAGTTTCCTTGGTGGAAAGTGTAAAATAAATGGGATTTCAAATCGAATAATTTCCGTGCAATAAAGCTATCAAATTGCTACCGATCGGTTTAAATCTGGGTTCATTCCAGGCCACTCATGAAAGATTAAATGTACCTTTAAGAAAAAAACATTTTCGTCAATATAAAAACTTTGTGAATCCTTGTTATTGACTGTAAAATGTATGCTTAAAATTTCTAATTAACTGGTAGCTCTCTATACCATTACTTTACCTCTTCCGCGTGAACTTTTAAGTTAGTACTTGACTTGCTGTCTTCACATAACGTGTCAATAATTTTAAAGTTCACTCGGCGTATCTAACCTAAATAAAGTATACATCAGAAAATACAGTTATCTATTATTTACATTTCAGTTACTTCACTGAAAAGAGGTTCTAGTTTTCGGTTTTATCATTTATGTGATTGGAGGTGCTAAAATATAAATTTTTAAGTGTAGAATCACTTTACATTCAAATTAGATTTCCATTCTAATTTATATTTTCTCAGTTTATCAGAAATATATCTAGATCTTGCACACAGAAAAAGTAACTTCAAAAAAAAAGTAGTTTTGCTTCACTTCTTTTCACCATTTCCTAACTCTGTTTTTGTCATGAAAGAAACTTCTGTAGTACAAGTGAATATTCAGTGTTTTTGGAGATGCACAAAAACAAAATGCTGCACTTACTTCGCGAAGGTAATTAGCTACAAAAAAAACAAGTTTTTACTTTCAGAAACTCTAATTGCTGACTTAAAAAGTTTCATTTCTTTCACATTTTTATCAGTGGCTTTTTACTTAAGCATAAAACATTCGAAATATCCTAACTTCAAAAGGAATCACTGCTCAGTTTTTTTTTAAAGAAAAGTTCCTCTACATGGTGCCCAAGACAGTTTTTAAGAGCAACAACTTTGCTAGATTGTTTCTCAGAGTATTAAACTTGATTCTTTTTTTATTCTAAAGAAATGTTATACAGTTTTTTGAAGTACACTTTTATATCTCTGAATTAATTTTTTGAAATTGTTATAAATCTATATCATATAAAAAGACATTTAATGTGATAATCATTTCTATTGTTTTAAATAAATAATGAAGAGTTTATGAAGTACCCCATTATTAATATATTTGAGGACAACTGATCCTCAGAGTACCATGATGGTATCAATTATACCATTTTAAATTCTGCTTTTTTACTCTTAAAAAATAACTGCACTGTAAAAATTGCGGCATAATAACTCTTTAAATTTGATGTTAAACAAATCCACAAAACTGTGAGCAGAAACATTTTATTTCAAGATAACTCCAAATCGAGCCTTCATATACGATCCTTTTACCACTGAGAATGTATTTGACGTCAGCACTGTTCTCGGTGCGAACTGGGTGCAGAATTCATATCGACCAACAATCGCTGGAATTCGAACCTGAATCACCGTATTGGGAGGCAAGCGCTCTCTCCTCTGTGGCATTATGGCTCAAGCTAGATATATATTGGAATAAAAAGGAAGACTGTAGTGATAAGGTTACCTGAAGTTTAATCGTTGACTTAAACAAAAAAACAAAAAAAAGAGAGACAAAAAGAACTTTTGAAGAATGTAATTATAGATGTAGAAGAAGTAGTTTTTTTCAGTAGTAGTCAGTAGTTTTTTTTTTCAGTCAGTAGTTTTATTTCCTTCGAGTTCTATGTTTCTGACAGGATATGGAAGCTGGTTAAGACGGAATTAGCCTTGTACATTTTTTTGGAAACACGCTATTAACCATTGATAACTAAACTTAAATTAGTGTAACCGTTCGACTAATAGACTATGAACTAGGAACAAACACATTTTTTAAATTTTCCCATATTTGCTTCAAACAGATTAGTCTAACTTAAATAAAGTATTAGAATATTTGAAAGAAAAAAAAATCGATGTATGGTAAAAATTATCGTTGGTGCACTTGGCAGTTGTTAAAATTGTGCTTTCTACAAATAGTCTTGTTGCATTAATTGCTTACGTATTTTGCCACTCTGCGTTTTTTAGATGAAGAGAAAATACAAATTGGGCCTTTGTTCGCCGCACTTTTAGTCGTGTTTTCTGTGGTCTTTTCAATATTCAATATATCTTTCCGGTTTACTTTATATGGAACTAAACATTCGACTATCAGACGATGATTACAGCAAATCTCAAAAAGTAACAAGTGAATAGCCGTGTTTGCCACCTTCGATTAACTCATTTTACTAGTTATGAGGGCCGGGATAGCCTGGTCGGTAGGGTGCTGGGCCCATGCCAGAGAGTTCGTGGGTTCGAACCCCGCCGGCCGAAGACTCCCCGTGTAGTTAAGTGACTGATGCACGTTAAATCTGTCGAGTCGCAAAAGTCCTCCATGTTCCCATAACAAATCAATACCTCTGGGAGTTCTGGATTGGAGATGGATCGTGCTCTGATTCAGGTCAAAATTACGATCTGTGGATGAATGAATGGATGTATGAATGGGTCCACCCTATAAAACGGATGCGACGTTTGGTGTGGCAGAAGTCGTATTCTTGGCCATAGATGGCGCCACTGAGAAAAAAAACAAGAAACGCACACTCTGCCTTAAATTTGCTCGGTTTCACCAAGCAGGCTTGCCCGTGTGGCAAGTGGCATTAGAACCAACCACTAGTTATGAAGGTACTGTAAGTGACTTAGTGTAAGCGCAACGGGAACAACTGCGTAAGCGCATTCGCAAAACTGGCATGGATCGGTAGAAATTTTGACGAATGTTTAGTTATTTAATGTTAAGAAACAAAACTTTCTTATCAAAACGTGAAAAAGTTTTTATTCAATTGAGTGTTAAAAGTTTGAGGACCAATCGAATTTAAATATGAATGATAGAGACTAGATGAAATCAAATACAAAAATATTTTCAACCTCAGTTTTGGACAGAGGAAGCAATATTTAAGAGTATTTTCACCGATTCACTTAGTTATTTATCTAACATTCTATATCGTTGGAAAGAAAAAAAAACTTTCACAATTTCCATTGACAATTTATTATTCTTGTTTTTAAAAAAAAAACTGGTTTAAAAGATATAGCCTGAGTAAATTGTTTGAAATAAACACAAAAATAAAAACGAAACTAGATATATAATGGAATAAAAAAAAGGCTGCAGTGATAGAGTTACCTGATCAGGACACTTTATCGTTAGCTTCAAAGAAAAAGAGCAGCTGAAGATTGAATTATAGCAGAACTATACCGATTTTTTTCTTTTACTTTTTTCTTCAAAATTCAGTTCTAAGCCTCATCAACTCTAAAAGGCGAAAAGAAATTTTTACTTTTTCTCCTCAAATTGTTCGTCGTGTTTCAAAAAACTCGCCAATAATAAGAAGTATAATTTTTTTTTATTCTTCTTTTTCCCGGGGGGCAAAAGACGCGAGTTTGTTAAGGAAAAAGGAATTTATCCGGACGACGGTGTCTTTGATAAAGGTGAGGTGTAAAAGAAATGATCTGGTTAGTTTTTCATCTAACTAAACTCACGATCATTTTTCCTGCTCTCTTTTGACAACTGGATTAATGAAGACAGGCCCTTTCCTGTATCGATTTGCTCCGTAAAGCATTTTTGCATTTTTCTTTGAAAGGTGACATATTTTGGGAAGCGAAAAACAATCGAGTTTAAAAAAGAAACACATATATTTTTTTTTCGAGGAAAGAAGTAATTTTCGATGCAGGAAATAATGAAAGTAAAGGAAATGTAAAATAAAAAATAAGGTTTGACGTGTGAACATGAGCTTATGTATTGACAATCTGAAAAAAATAAAGATTATCAACTGTCTTATATTCTATTTTTCAATATTATATCTCAATTATAACATATCAGGTTTTATTCTTAAAAATAAAAAAAAAAGTTAATTTTAGCAATGGTCTAATTTGGTTTACTATTATTTGAGATATTACGGTTTATATTACGGTCAAAATCTTGCTGAAAACTAAGAGCAAGTATAGAAATAATCATAAAATAATTTTAAAAAAAAGGTAAAGTTATCGTACGGTAAGCAAAACAGCACTACAAAAAACTAGAATTTGAACTGACTGTTTTAATTGTTTATGCTTGGGATGAAAAACAGAGAAAAACGGTTTTGTCATTAAAATAGTTTCGATCTGTTAAATATACGGAGAAAGACTGTAAAAAGAAAGGGGACATTTTTACAGTGCACGGATAACGTTTAAAAACTGGACAAAATCTGTTTTACTTTAAACAATTTTCTTTTTCAGTGAAAAATATGTTTTTTTTCTGTATAGTTTACAGTTATCAGGGGTGATTGTGAGCCCAAGTGAAAATTGTGATTGTGAGCCCAAGTGAAAATTCCGGAAAATTTCTTGAGTAAAAAAAAAAAATTTAAATCGAAAAATTATAAAAAAAATTTAAGCAAGGTTTTTTCCTTTTCATCAATATTTCTTAATTTACTTAAAATATATTTAAAATTTTACACATACCTATGATGACCTGGAGAAGTAATTGAAATTTACAAATATGTCTTTCTTTCTTGAGTTTATGATTATAATAACTATTTACTGATAAAAAATTAATATTAATCTTGAATATAAGCTTACAAAGTATCTCTCTGGCTCTCCCTTACAAACAAATAAAATAAACTGTGTTTTTAAGTTCCACCTTTGAAAATTTGATTTCCGGAAACTTTTGTGATCAATGATTTTTTGAAACGTCTGAACCTTCGATCTCCGGAAACTTCCGGATGACGGTTAGCGAAAAATACGGAAATCCAGATTTTTACCGGATCACAATCAGTCCTGAGTTATTTTTTGCAGTGTGGTTATCAGCTTTTAAAATAAATTCCTAATCATAATTTACAGCAGTTTCCCAAACAGTAATCTTTTTCATGTCGAACTTTTACAATACGGAACACGAACAAAACAGTTTATAAGATTTATTATAAACATATAAAACAGTTATTTTATTAGGATATTAAACAGTTCATTATTAGCATATAAATTAGACTATCGTATTGATGTGTGAATGTCGAACGTGTTAAAGTTCCAAAAGAATTTCCAAAATAGGTATTAGTTGCTTCCCGCGAACTCATTCAACTAATCCTTCGAAATGAGGCCACTCAATATCGCCAAGTCTAGACGCAAATGTCCTCCTCGGTTACCACTTTACAAATAATGTCAATCTCGGCATAATTCTTTCCCTAATCGCGTCATTCGGTCATTAAACGTGGAAAGGAAAGGGTGTGAACAGATCTTAACAAATCTCCTTCTTCCCATAGAAGGGGCCCTTATGGTGTAAAAGACATTGAAGCCTGTCCCGTAAATTTCGGGGCGTCCCTTATCACCACAATTTAAGTCTCTCGCCTCATTTCGAAAAGGGGGCTGTGCAATACTTCATTAAGCACAAGCCATATAACTTTCTAACTGAGTTACAACAGGATACTTCGGAATTAGTTTTTGGTCGTGGGCAGAGCTTTATGCGTGAGCCAGAGAATGTGTTTTCAAAAACATTTGGATTATAAACGAGAAATTAGCTGGAATTAGATCCTTATAAATGTGGTGGTTTCAATTTCAGCAAAGAAAAAAAAGGACTAAGTGAAATAATTTGCATTTAAGGAATTTTCTTAATTTTTTTACAGAGCGTGTAAAATAAAGTCCAAACATAAAATTAACAAATGATTTTGACTGTTAAGATATCCATAGACTAAATCAAAAAACAGCGTGAAAAAAAAATAACGTAAAGAAACACAAATGGAAATTTGTGGTACTTTCATGTGTGATTTATTTACGTTGTTTATTGATTTAGTCTATATAGCGTAAAGTGCTACCCTTTACTTTGATGGTTATCCATAACCTAATCTGCACTGGTCAGTTGACCAAGACATAGGTTCAAACTTCATATGACTTGCAGAAACAATCGGACTTAATGTGAAATATAATGACACACTGTAAAAAATAACAGAAAAATCACTGCAAAAACATATTTCTCACAGGAAAAAAAACTGTTTGAAAAAAAATACAGATTTTTATGTTTTTATCCGTTATCCGCGCATTATTAAAATTCCCAGTGCTTTTTACAGACTTTCTCCGTCAATTAACGGTTTAAAGCCGTTTTGTTGGAAAAACGTTTTTTTTTTTCATTTTTCATTCTAATCTTAAAAGGATTGAAACCGTCAGTCCAAATTTTAGTTTTCGCCACGCACTTTTGCTTACCGTATAATAAGACTACCGTTTTTCAAGTCATTTAACGATTATTTTGTATACTTGCGCTTATTCTTCAGTATTCATATTACGATTTTGAACTTCGTATAAATGAAACTCAGTTTCAATTTTATTATCAAACTGATTATTATATATTTTACCTAATTATTATTTTTTAAAGACACAATTTTTGGTAACTTAAGTTGCCAAACGTTTTTACACTTAAATATTGCTTTAATGAGTAATAATTTTACGATAAAAAGAGCTTAAGACTTTTATTCATAGTAAGACACTCTAACTGCATAGCTCAGAAAACAAAATGCTTGCCTCCAAATCTGTAATATTTAATTCTGTAGCTTTGTAACTTTGAACGCAACCCAGAAGACAAGGGAACTCTCGGATCAAATATTGGAAGAAATTTGCATTCTGGGAAGACTTTTGATGAAAATAAAAATTCGCATGGAGAGGAAAAATACGAAAATCTCCCACGGTTAGTCCTACGAAAAGGTGATTCTAACCCATGATCCGTCTACCTTTGAGGATGTTCTACGTCAGGACTGTGGTCAGTGCGAGCCAAGAGCATAATTTGTATCAACAAGTCACCGCTGGGATTCAGACCTGGGTCACTTCATTGGAAGGCGAACGCTATATCCTCTAAGCCAAATAGTTTAGATATTTTCAAGCATTATTGCATTAGTTCTGTAACCTAAAATTATTACTCAAGCTATTTCAGTAAGGTCATTATTGAACGTAAACTCACATCGTAAATTAAGAAAACGTGAAATATGTGGTTAAATAAAAATTATCTGAGTTGCACCTCTTTATTCAACTTTATGTAATTCAGAATTTCTAAACCAAGCCATTTCCCTTCAGTTTTCTGTAGCATTTATTGTTAAATCAGACCGAAATCAAGCAAATTAAAACTTTTCCATTTAAACCTCTATTTATCGAAAAATAATATCACCATTAAATTATATCTTTCCCAAGAGTTCCATTCAACCTTTAAAAATCATCAAAAAAATAAAAATAAAAAGTAAAATAAGTTGAAAATTTTTCTCCATTCATAATTAAAAACTCACTAAATCACGTATTTAGTCAAAGGACTTACTTTTATTGGCAATATTTGCTTAGCCAAGCTTAATAAAAAGATAGAAGAAAATAAAAGTATTTAAACAAGATGGCAAACTTCAAATGACTGAACAAACTTGAAAAAAAAATGTTACTTTTAATTTTATTTGCACGACAAAGTGTCTGAAAGATATTAGCGTCTAGAGTTTAATTACTAAGAAGTTAATGATGTCAATTAGGAAGAAAGCCTTAAGGAAATCTTATATTCAAAAGAAACAATTCTTTTTTTTTCTAATATGTTGAATGAACACAAATGTAAATGAGAAATATCTTTTTACACTACTAACTTTATCTCACAATTGACTGGTTTTCTTAAAACTTTTTAAAACCCATATTACAATGTTTAACTAAGTTGCATTGTAAAAATATCATACTTCTAACAATAAGAGGTCGGTCTTTAAGATATAGTAAAGTTATACTGTTTTTTTTTTTTAATAAATGTGGATTAAAAAATACCACAAAGTTTTGAATGTTAGAACATTAATTAAATCTGATTTTATTATTTGAAAATTAATTGATAACTAAGATGTATGCTCTACAAGCAAGAAAAAATTATTCAATTATTATGGGAATTAAAACTTTTTATTCAATAAATTAACACAATATGCAGAAATTGTGAAGCATTTTGTATCACATTAAAATAAGTATTTATACTTGTAAACTATGAAAATTACTACATTTACATTTTTAGAAATTTTAGAACGTGATGTAATCTAATATAGTTCATATTTGCTGCTAACTTAATATGGTGCGATATTTAACTACATTACTTTACTTTTTAAACTTGATTACACGATACAATTAAATTTGAACACGAACATTTCTTATTGTAACACTTTGTTTAAGTTCAGTAGATTTGAGAGATTATATAGAGAGGTAACATAGAGAGAGATTACATGCAGTAAATCTGAGAGATTACATATTAATTATAAAGGACAAGTTTTAAGGTAGAAATTTGAGCATTTTTAAGTACCCTTAATCAATCCATGTATGCAAAGTATATTTTTTTTTAAAAAAAAGGTTAATTAATTGATAATTATAGTCTATAAACTAAGAATAACTAAGAGTAACTAAGAATAGATCATTTTATTTCTGAACATAAGCTGTTTATATATTTAAAAAGACTGAAAGTGAAAGATTTGCTCACAATATTACAACAGTTTTACGGAATTAAAATTTATTTTTTTAAAATTTATTTCGGTTTATATTCGGCTTTCAAATATAAAAATGAATTTTTATTTTTTATCAGCTCTACTTATACAGAAAGAGTAAAGTTAAATTATGAGTAAGTGAAAAATCGATCTTGCATTAATGTTTCGCACTTTGTCTGCCTGGGATTTTTATACTGATAAGGAATAAGCTTCATATACTGATTATTTCAGACATAAAAAAATCAGTTCTACTGTTCGAGAATTTGCAAATTATTGATACCGATATTCCATTAATTGGGCTAATTGAGTAAAACTAATTTAAAACAGCAGCACATATAATAAAAAGCTATATATAAACAAAAAATAATAATAAAATAATATAAAATAGAAAACTTTTAATATGAAAAAGTAAAGGTCTTCATCAGGACACATCCTTTACTATTAACAAATGCGATATTTCTGAATAAAAAATAATTATCCTAAGATAAAAATTATTCTTCACAATGTGTCTAATAAAAATTTGGTTAAAAAAGAGTATGAAATAAAAGAAAGCATAAACTAAACTTTGCGGCGTGTAGCAAAGTAAAAAATGGCTTAAAAGTGGAAATACTAATTTAACAGTTAACAAATTTTAAGAAGAAAAAAATAAAAGTTGTGCTTATAGCTCGAATCGTAGAAAATAATATTAAAAATATATCTGGTCGAAAAAGAAACATTTCAGTGCTGTCATCTATGTGAATATATATAAATTAAGCTATAGTAATGTAGCAGATAGTAACAATAAAGATTTTTTGTGGGTTAGCTCTATTAGTGTCATTTTTTAAATACATTAAAGGGTAATAATTGATACCAGTTTACATTAGTTCAAAAAATAATCTATTCAGTCATGCAGCAGAAATAAAAAATACTGATTCCCGGGCGAGGAAACAGAAATACGGTTGATATATTTTAAATAAGTCGTCTTCAATTGCAGCTCAAACTGTAGCTTTGAAATTTATAAGACATATTCATACTGGGGTGTAACTTTGCAGCATTGAATACTTTGATATGAATGTAACTTAGTAGAAATCGGGCTCTCAACCGCAAAAATCGGATTTCAAGAGAGCTGGGAGGCAAAGGCGACAGTCAAAAGTACATATTTATAGGCAATGAACAGAAAAGTCTCGAATAAAAGGGAGGAAATCCTTGTTTTATTCATAGAACTCGGATAAATTTATTTATTTCCAGACAGTGTCGCATTTCAGAACCTTTAAAATCACCACGTACTTTTCGAAAGTACGTGACCGTTTTCCCAGGCTTTGAATCAAATTCGACACAGTTTGTTTTTTTTGTAGGCGCGTAGATTTACTTATCTTGCTCCCCAATTCTAATTCAATATCGTTTCGTATCGAAATTCATTCTCATGGAAGTAAAAGTACAATCGTGATTGGATTTATTTCTGCTTGAAAGCAATGTATTTTCAAGTCGTATTTATACATTTCTTAAATATTAATACGTAACATTTGTTGGCAAGAATGTGTTCAAGTCTTGGGAAATAATATGACTGCCATGGTAAGATATATCGGTGAAGATTTTGAATCAATGGCGTATAGAGGTATGTGAATGATTGGGGCATCTGTTAGATGCCCCTAAAATGAATGACAACCATTGCAAGGGACAAATAAAAATTATAAATATGAAATAAAAATGATGATTGGGGGTCGTCAGTTCAATCCCCGCTGGCTGAAGACTCCGTGTAGTAAATGGCGACTGGTGCACGTTAAATATATCGGGTCACAAAGTATTCCCTGTTCCCATTACAAATCGTACCTCTGTATGAAATGGAGATTGATAATTTTCTGGTTCATTTCAAAATTACGATATGTGGATGAATGAATGGATGTATGAATGGACTCGCCTTGTTAATGGGCTGTGACTCGTGTGTAGCTAAAGTCGTACTCTTGACCATTAATGACTCCACTGGAAAAACAAGAACGTACCCTCAGCTTCAAATTTGCTGATTTTTTCCAAACATGCGGGATGATGTTGGCAAGTGGCATTAGAAACAACAACTTAAAATGATACATTGGAAAGCTGTACATTACATCTCAGTTAAACGTTTCAGAACTTCTATACAGACATAAATTTATAGGTAAAACCGGTTAAAAGGTATTTAATTTAATTATTATTTTACCATATTCACAGAAACAGTCAAATAACCAATAAAAAAGAACATAATTAATCTGTTAATTGTGGAGAAAAAAACTTTTGTTTTTATCTAACATGGTTTAACAACCAGAATTCCATCCACACCAACTGGGCCCACCTTTTTCTTTTGAAGTCATTTTGTTCCGTGTGGATGGGTACATACTGTAGCTGAGAGGGCCAAACAGGGGTTCAAATCCCAACGATGATACCACATTATTTCCTCCATTCCTTCAATACAAAAAAAGTTTCTTGTGTCTTGCACTCTTCAATCAATGACGCTACACTATTAGGATACAAATTGTTGGAGTGGTTTGCTACTCCTCTGAATACATTAAATTAACTGAATTAAGTTTCGGTCGTGTGTTGGCAACAGATATTTTCTTTTCAGATAACGTAAGTGACGTCATCCGTGCATATAATTGTGGAATCTGTATATGAGGCATGCATTGTTGTAAGCATGGGTTCTTGTCTTGTCTCTTCACAATGTCACTTCACGGTGTGGTTGTTTCCGGTGATGTACCAAAATTTTTGTTAAGCTGTATTTATATTTAATATCTTCAGTTATACGCTGTATCGAGATGGTACTGTATGAAATAAAGAAATGTTTAAATCTTCAAGTTTCTTTATGTGAGGTAACACTTTCACTCACTACTGTGCTACTCCGCTAACGCGTCAACACGAATCATTCACCTATAAAAGGTGCAGCACCCACAGAGCTCCAATGCCCGTTTAAGTTTCACTGTTCATATACTATGCTAGTTGTAAATGGTTAAAAACTGTATAGTTTTGCATTCACTGTTTTTTAAATATACGCTTCCAAAACCGTAAAAGTAAATAAATGTTCTCCACCATGAACTTTACGGTTAATCGGATGGACAGACTGCTGCCGGCTATTTTACCGTAATTTCAGAATGAAAATTTTAACAGTATAAGAGGGTTAGAGTGCATCCTGATGACTCGAAATCATATATAGCAATTCAGGGCCTGTAATTTATTTCTAAAGCAATAATGTATACGTAAATAAGAAAAATACACAAGTGAATAACTGTTTGATTAATAAATGTATAAAAACAGAAGGAAGTTTGGTCAAAGAAAGTGTTTAAAGTTTCTTCAGCCGATTGCAATACTACTGTACATGGAACGGAACAATTCCGAATGTTCTGGAACAATCCAGGCTAACATTAAACTTCTCAGGCAGCTACGATCTACCGCTTCTAGAAAACATTTCCGACTCTGCATTCCTATTAATTCCGCAATTTAGGCCATTCGTTACATCAGCCACTGATGCGCAGCTCAGCAGATTAGTTGAATATGTTAAATCTGTTTTCAACTAAAGTGAATTGTCATTTTACTAGTAGTCGTAGAAAATTTATTGGTAAGTTTCACCCCGTGCAAGGAGATGCGTTATGATGTTACAATTGGATTTGGCTGCAGAAGAATAACGACAAAGCAAAAGTCAGTGAAGTTTGTGAAAAAGTTTCTGTCAAAACACAAGGAAATTTTACGTAGATTATCAAAACGTCAATTACTGAAATTTTTGATGTCAAAGAAGTACTAAAATTCTCATACTTTCCACAATCTTTCCCCGCATATCTATCTAAGAAACAAATTTGGAATTATTGCTAGAACATGGGACTGATTTTTCCAAACATACCTGCTTCTGCCCTAACGTCAGCATTACCATATGATTTTAAGAGAGAAAATATTGAGAAATAAAAGATTATAAAGTTACTAAATCCAAAGGTTTTTCGATGATTGTGTGCAGAAGAAAAATCGAAGGGAGCGCAGAAAAATTAAATAAAATGTGAAGAATTAAGTTGAGGAAGAGTAAATCAAAGTTTTTACTTAGATTGGAGACATTGATCACGGATAAATCTGAAACTAACCGCTCGCCACATGGTGAGTCAACAAAAAAAAGTGGCGACTTAAATTAAATAAACAATCTACCACCTTTTCTCCTTGTTTTTATATAGTTCTTATTATATTTATTTATTTATTCATTTTATTATAGAAGTACGTCAATGCAGAAAGAACACAGAATATTCATTTAAATTCACAACTCCATTCAATGACTATAATAAAGGTCAAAAATTAAATAATTTCATTAATTCACTCCTCTTAAAATTAAAGAGCTACGCAACTCAACTTCGCATTAAAATTCAATAATAAACTTTTTTTTTGTCTCAAACAAGTTTAAAACCTCTTAAACAATGTAAATTGAATCCAAAACGCACAGCTATAAAAAAAAAATCCTTAATGAAACTCTATAAAAGAAATTCACTTCAAAATTAAATGTGTTTAAGATAATACTTAAAAAGAAGTAACTATTGTCATTTACAAACTAATCTTGAAATAAAAAAAGAAATGCCGTCACTATTTTCATCATTTCTGTCATGTATCACAATTTATTTCCTCTGCGCCCGCTTTTAATTAACTATAATTGTCCTTTTTTCCGTTATTCTCTTTAGTTAATAGTTATCGTTAAGTGGTAATGAACATTCATACAAGTTTTTAAAAACTAGTTATCTGTTTTTTAAATGAAAATTAATGTCATTTATTGCAGTAACTACTTCTTTTATTTAATAGCATATCTGCATCATTAACGGTTTATTAGGTAGTTATTTTTCGCTCACACTAGATAATAAGTGGATTTTAAAAAAGAAAATAGTTTTCTTTTTTCTTTATCATCGTATCGGCATTTGAGCGAAAAGTTACAATTCAATGCATGCATCAATTGTCTCAAAATTACTCTAAGAACAATAATAATAGTTATTTTAAATTACATAATTGTAAAAATATGCGATAAAAAAGGGCATAATTATTTTCAATAATTATATCATAAATAATCTCGGGATTTTAAATAATTGTAATCACTTTAAATATTTGTTTAATCCTTTGGTGCAAAAGCATTACTTTAGGTCAAAATTAGGGGAAAATACTATCTTTAGCATTTTAATAATACATGGTTATGAAATACAGCATGAAACACTGGAGTCTCTTCCTGCGTTAAAGGTAAAATCTTCCAAACACGGCTCACTTCCAAACAACAATTTTTTCTAATTTGCACTTATTTGCAGTTATTTAGATCCATGAGAAATAGTTATTCATCATTGAAATTACTTTAATTTACAAAATTAAGTACAATAAATTTTGGAATATGAACGGAAAAAAAAATTTTGTATTTAATATCTGACATTTTGGAACAAACACGATTCCGATAATCTAGAAATAATAATTTCAGTAGCAATTAAACTGTTTTTTATATAATTAAAAAATACCAAAATGTATTTCTGCTTGTAATTACAGTGTCAGAAAAATATATATAAAAAAGGGACACTGGTGAAACAAAGAGTTAAATATCAACTTCAGAAAAATATGTATATATAAAACGAACACTGGTGACCCATTTGCATCAAAGAGTTAAATGGTAAGTAAGCAAAAATATATGGATAAAAGGGACACTGGTGACCCATTTGCATCAAATAGTTAAATGGTAAGTAAGCAAAAATATATGGATAAAAGGGACACTGGTGACCCATTTGCATCAAACAGTTAAATGGTAAGTAAGCAAAAATATATGGATAAAAGGGACACTGGTGACCCATTTGCGTCAAAGAGTTAAATAGTAACGGCGATCTATCTGAATCAAAGAGTTAAATAGTAACAGTGAGCAAATATATATATATATATATATATAGAAAAGAGACACTGGTGACCCTTTGATGGTATCAAAGAGTTAAATAGTAACAGTGAGTAAAAAAAAGTTTTACAACCTGATCAATACATGACTTTAAGATTCGTATATCTCCGTAATATCATTTGCCAATAATAATATAAACTATGTTAAGTAATTAGTAACCATAATAATTCAAATTATGATATCAGATAAGAAGGCGTACTTTCTTTAGCTCTTTATAGTGTCATCTTTTCTATCAATGTTAAGTTAGAATATTTTTTGGGGATTTAGTTGTATTTATAAAAATTAATTCATTTAGCTTATTACTTATTTTTAATTTAATTTTTAAAACTATTTTGCTTTGGAGGGATTTTTAAATTTTTACCAACATTAAAGAATTGGCCATAAATTTGAACTTCTTCACTGATAAGAAATCAAATTTATAAATTCTTTGCTTATAACTGCGAATAAACTCGATGAGAAAATCAAAGGAAAGGTTGCATAACGCATAAGTGAAAATAACCTCTTGTTGGCCTCTCTTCTAGACCCTACACTAACCTTTACTGTTACATTTTTATATAGCAAAGCTTCTCACAATTATTTTTTTGTATTTTTTGTCCCTACAAATCATAGAGAGGGGATATATTCCCATCGACATTCCACAACTTCTCACTCCCTCAATTGGTAAAAAAGGGTTAAGTAGTATAAAGGGTCAAATAAAAATTAATTCAGTGGACACCAGATTAAACAAGACGGTCGGGGAATGTGTCGGTCAGGATAAGCAAATATCCCACATAATCCAATTTACGTAAATTTTAATTAAAAAATGATTTAAACTTATTATACAATAAAACATTAGTTAACTTAATTCAATAAAAAATAATACATTTACTTTTATTTAGATTAATAATAAAAATGTAGTTGAGATGTAGTTTAACTCGCTTTTTTTCAACAATTTTTTTCCACTTTTTTTAACAACTTTTGGACGAATTTCACTACTCAGATATCTAAACATATATTTTTTATAATACCGGATAATCCATTCCCGGTTAACCGAGAATCTTCTGTTTTTTCACTACTTTCTTAGAGTTATGTCTTCAAGTTCTACTTAGGTAACCAAAATCAGAGATATATGGCGTCAATAGTTTCTTTGGACAGCAAGTACTGCAAGTGTATGTTTGTTTCGCTTATTGATATTTTTAGTATATGTGTATTTCACTGTGCTCTCTAGAATTAGTTTTGTCCTCAAAGATGTTTCATAGAAGCAACAAAACTTGTTTATCCCAAACAAATTGCGCATAAAATCAATTTTTATTAATTAACTATATTTTTTTTAAAAAATTATTAATTATTCGAAAACTATTGATATCCTTTTAAATTACACAACCTTAAAATAGCAAAATCTAAATTTTAAACTAAATTGATTAAATAGTTCCTGAGAAACAATATGTTTATACATAAAAATATTTTATAGGGATATGTATCAAAATGCAAAAAAAAAGTAAATATAATATTCCAAGTAAACCAATTAAGAGATTCTTATAATTATACCCTACAAATTGGGGATTCTTTCTTTTCTCTTTATAGTTTGTAGCAGTTACTTAGTCCATTTTATTTAGACCACTCAAATCAAGGAAAATGTCAATTAGTAAGTAATTATGTCTAATGTTATTTATTCCGTAATGATTGTCATTACTATTATTACTTTTTTTATTTTGCCAATTGCACAATAGAATTTTTGTCTTCATTCAGATAACATTTGTTTCTATTCTTTTACTCTTTAATGAAAAATAAACAGATTTATCATAAGATAAAGATTTAAAAAAAAGATAAAAGATATAAAAAGATTTATCTATAAAGCAGTTAAAATAAAATTGACTTACAAATTCACATTTTTTTTCCAGTAAGGAAAACAGCGAAGATGGTATTTAAAATAATGGATTCCCTAATCTAATGCAGCGGCCAATGTTTTAGATAAAGTACTATAATCCTTAAGCCTCTGAAGACCTGAAAGTGCCTAAAATAGACATGTGAATAACAAATAACCCTTAGGAGTTAACCTAGTTTTCTAGAAACATTTATCTGTTAGTACCCTAACAGCCTTTTGTAAACAAGCTTAGTCTAACAGATTTCAATCATTTTCTTGCTCTGTTCTCTTGGGATCATCTGCAAATGGATTACGATCGATTGAGTGTGCAAAAACTCCCTTTTAGAATTATGAATGAAAAACATTAAGAAGCAGTGGAAAAGAAATTCTGAATTTTATATTTTGAAGTATTATAAAAGTTTAATTTTTTTAAAACTTAAATGAAAATAAACCAGAAAAATATTTGTGTAATTATAAAAACGACGGAAATAAAATAAAATATATATTTAACTTTAAAACGTGCGCCTTAAAAGGTTTTAAAGGAGAGCATCTGCTTATTAATCTAACTAAATGTTCGTTTTTTTTCTATGAATTTTAGAACCACCAATTATTTTGACGCGTTTAACTAAATTTAAACTATATTTTGCATCATTTCAACCAGAATTGTGCGTAATAACCATATAAAATAAGTTGCTTATAAGCTAATTCTACAAAATTGAGATAATTTTATTAGTTAAAATGATCTGCAATTGCGAATAGGACAGCATAGCTATCTGTTACAATTGTCCTCTTTTCTCCTAAAAAAATATTTACATTTTATTTAACGGTAAACTTTTGTTTTCAAATTGATGCCAAATAATCAAACTATGTATTTTAAAAACAATGTTAAATACTTAAATCGTTTTAAATGTAATACTAAGTACTCAAATCGTATTCAATTTATTACTTTTTGCTTGCATCGTTTTCAATTTAATGATTATTCTCTTTCGAAAGAATATACAGTTTGATTAAAATACAAATAATTAATATGCACCGCGTAGTTCATAACAGAAATAACAGCATTTTGATTTAATATATACACTTTTTTAATCAAAATAATTTGCCATAAAGCGAAAACCTTTTTTGTCTCATCAAGGAGGGAAAAATAAAATGCGAAGTCGGATCTCTATTTAACGAAGCCACTAAATCCCGATAATAAATTCGTTATATGGAAAATTCGTTAAATAGGAAATCATCTTTTGAAATACTTAAACATTAAATAAGAGGTTTTAAATGCATAAACGCTAAAAATAATTAAAACAGCAAACCTTTAACTTGTAAACTAGTATCTACTATTTATTTTATAAATCTTAACCATAAAAGAAAGCAAGAATAGAGAAAAACATTATCCAGTATGACATTATCATGCTACATACATTTTCAACTAAAAAAACTAAACTTGCGTATAAAATTATTGCTGCATTTATTATAAAAGTAATTTTGAACATGCGTTCCTAAGTCTAATTGCTGCTGATAAAATATGTTAATTGTGTCTGAGTTTTTCGTTAGAAATGCAAACAAAAAGGGAAAGGGATTTTACTGCTTTCTCTAAAAGTTAAGTAGCATCGAAAATCAATTCAAGGTCATTTCCCCCATAAAATGCATTAACAAGTTTGAAATGTTCCGAAATATTTTGGGAAATAGGGAAAGTGGATCTCAAAGAAAAGTTCGTTAAATAGAAAATTCATTTCACTATTTGGAAGTTATTTTACGAAGAAATTTCCGAAATGTTCTTGGTTCCTAGAAAAAAAAAATTCACAAAATGGTTTGTTAAATAGAAAGTTCGCAAAAAATAAAAATAGAGTAAAAAGTTCGTAATAAAAAGTTCGTTAAATAGAAGTCCGATTGTATTGCTATCTTTTCGCCTTAAGCAAATCTCATCTCCAAAATATAGTCTGCTCATTTTTTTCTGTATCAGATTTCTTATTTTAGGGTTACTACACTATAACAGGTTTTTAAACTTTTCATTGGATGTAATAAGTGTTGCGTAGTTATTGATGCAGAATGGAATATCGTTGAACTAATTGCCGTAAACAGAAAGAAGAGCGTTGTACTTAGTAACGCGTAGTAGCTCAGACCGGTGTAGAAACTTGCTATATCTAAAGAAGAAATACAACATTCAATGTACGTAGTTGAGGCCTGGTAACAACAGTATGTTGCTGGCGTTGAGACCTTCAAATGATAATGGTACATTCAAACTGATGACAAAAATTCCTGAAGATTTAGTAATTGCGAAATTTCTCAGAAACTAAGATTCATTTATTAGCAAAAATTTAAATGCTTCATTTTTCTGAAGACAGAGGTTTCGAACTATCTGGAAACGAAAAGCAAAAGGAATTTCTTCAATGTGCACTTTTCCTGAAAAGTGGATGACATAAAGAAACGATACAGAATATTTTTTAAGAAGATTTTTTCTAACTGTATGGATCATGTTACTCTTAAACATGAAAGTTCTTTTTTTTTCATTATTTCCATTAATAATTGTCTAGTATAAATTTTTATAATGAGAATTTATCCAATTGACGAACGTCAAGTGTGGATATAAATTATAATAAATGATTTCTTTGCTAATCATCTGAAATTTATTTTTTCCCATGCAATAAGTGCATCTCCGACAGGTGCAAAATTGTCCAGAAGTGATTTTAGAAGCAATTTTCATTGAAAAAAAAACTTCGGTTGAGCAAAGTTACCCTTGCTGTTTGGATAAATTTAATTCCCTCTCTCCAACTGAAAGAAAAACTAATGAAGAGTAACTATCTAAAACTGGACAAAGTTTTAAGTTTATGTTAAATAATTATTTTATAGCTAAATAATTATTATAAGATAGTTCCTTACTAGATGTTGGAATAATCTAAATAAAGATGGTTTAACTTCCTGCTGTATACAAATAAAGTTAAAACATCATAGAAACAATGTCATATACAAAATAACTGAAAATGTATAAATGGATGTTTATGAACTATAACAAAAAACATTAATATCACCTTTCTTATTTACCAATGACTGTCTTGTTTGATCTTGTACCCCTACCTTATTGGTCAACTATTTGATGAATTGCTTGCAATTTCTTGGGAATCTGTGTGTTTCGATACCAAAAAAGATGTTTCATTATAGTATCAAAATTATCTTATGTTTTCTGTTACAATATTTGAGGTTATTGATTCTCGTCGTTTATTAGAATAATGTACTGGTGACTGACTGTATGGTGGTCACGGGCCAGACCTCACGTCAAAAAGGTCACGAATTCAAATGCCGGTCAGAGACATGGATGTCGGTCAGAGGCCTTCTTATCTGTACTATTTGACCTTCTTACTCTATGGGTAATGCTGACAAATCTATAATAGTTCCCCTTGAAAGAGTGGCTAACATATCTGCCCTTCTGATACCCGGCAGACGAATGTCATTGGGCATTGGATAAAAAATAAAACATGTTCTAACATGCATAATATACATATTTAAAATATTTTTTTTCTTCAATTTTTTAATATTTTATCAAAAAACTAACAATATTTTGCTTTGCTTATGCTATGCATCATGTACACAAATTATAAAAATATTTAAAAGCATAAACCAATTTATGAAGCTGCAGTTCGAAACATGAAATAATTTATATTTAAATATCTGTTCTTTCGCAATGCAATGTAACAAAATCCACGAATAATCAATGTTTACCATTACAAATTTTTCAAAATTAAGTTAATTACCTTCCCTAAAAACACCTTCCTCAAAAACTAGCATTTCCCATAGTTCTCCTAATAATTAATACCACGTGATCAACTGCGCCGACCCTTTTTCTCCCACTTACTTTAAACTCAACTGAAAGCAGTTCAGTCAAAATTCGATGCACTTATATGTAAATGGATTAATTAACATTAATGAACATAGGACACATTTACTTACTTAACTCAATTTATTGCACAAGAGAAGCTGCTAATTTACTTTTACGTTGTGTTTATGTACCAAATGTAGTTAATTTGATTAGCCGAAAGGACTAGGGCTCCTTCCTTGCTTTGTCATTAAGGTGTATAAGCAAATTATAAATTAGATTGGAAAAAAAATGAGGGGCTGTTACAATTTTTCTATCGCTGGAAAAGAGCCAAATATTTTGTTATCTTTCTTAATTATAGCTTAATAGGATGATAAGTTTAAAATGTAACGTGTAACTTAATCTTCAAAGGAATTAACTTGGAATTGTGCTGGTAACTTTGTACAGAAGTGTTAAAAAGAAAATATGCTTGCAATTTTAAAGAAGTGCATTAGTTTTCTATTAAGCAGCGAATGTTTCTTCATTAAGATAACTCCTTAAGTTCTGTGATTAAGATTAATGTGGCGAAGAATTTTGAGAAAAAAATTATGATAGTATACCAGAAGTATGCGCATACAGTTATGTTTTCTTTTAAAAATATACTTTTGAAGCTAAAGTAAATAAATTTTTGTACTAAAAACAATTATTACATGAGATTGAAAAACGAAGGGGATTAAGAAAACTGCCCACAAACTACAAATTTACGGGACTAATATAAGGAGTTTAAATACAAAAAAAGGAATAGTTGACACAAGTAAGAAATATAATCAAAAAGGAGCAAAATAAAAATTTGACAAAACAAAAATGGCATTTTTGTTCCGCAAAAATAAAAATCATTAAGTCCAAATTAATACAGTGTCGTGCGAAATTTGAAGATTACGGAAAAAGATTAAAAAATGTTTCATACACAAAAATTTCTAAATAAAATAAAATTGTTGGCCTAAGGTGAGACCGGTTATGTTTAAAATTCCTACAGTCATTTTAGAAAGGATCGAAAACAAATCTAAATAATTATTTTATAACCAAGTTTCGGCTTGTATAAAAATACAAAAGTTTTCTAAAAAATACTTAACCTGTTCAACTACCTGTTCAACACTACTTAAATTATTACTTAAGGCAACCAAGCAAAATGAATAGCAACTGCAATGTTGCCAATATATAAAGAAATACCAGAGTTTTTGAAGCCACACAGGAGGAAAATACAAAAAACAAGAGAATATATATATATATATATATATATATATACTAATATATACTAAAATGTATACATTTATTTGTAAAATCCCT
>NC_092205.1:73389109-73472764 GCF_043381705.1 Parasteatoda tepidariorum | reverse complement strand
GCGAGTTAACAATAAAAATTTGCATGAATAAAAACATATGTCTTTTTTAAAATGCAATATTTAAATAAAGCTATTAAATCAGAAAATAGCAAAACATAAGCTCTTTATTTTTACATCACATTTGAAAGAAGAAAAAAAAGTAATTCCGATTAAAAACCTTACTCAATCTCTTGAAAAACGCATGATTTTTTTTATTCAAAAAAGAACAATTCCACTCACGCGACGTCACTTCAACAAGAGCCAAACCAATATTTACATGCCATTCGTAGCTTTTCAGAAAAGAAAAGAGCTATAAGCCGAATTTTCTTTTCTTTCCTGATAACCCTCTTTCCAAAAAAAAATTTAAAAAAAAGAAAGATTTAAAAAAAAAAAATTGGATGATACACTTTGCCTCTTTCGGTCCCCCATGAGAAAAGGTTTCCTTAACTGCAACCGTATTCAATCTACTATAGAGGAAAAAGTTAATTACGCCATGTTTGATGATTCCTGGCTACTTTTCTTTGTCATATTACTGGCAGCCAACATCAAAGATAGAAGAGAACGTATTATTGATCACGTCAGGTAAATTCAATTCCTTATCCGTACGTTGAAATTCCAACTTGAGACATTTGGAACTTTAATGTTCGAAAAAGAGAAATTAAATTATTGATCCAGCGAACTCTTGACTTTAATCTTTATTTGTCAAAGAATATTTTAAAATTCACGGAAATTTATCTTAAGTAACTCATACAATATGCATGGGTTTGCATGAAATAAAAGTGTACTTGATATTATGAGGTTTAGACTTGATATGAATGTTCAATATTCAAGTATGTTTAGAAATTTTTATTAGACCTACATTTTATTTTTTTCATAAATTATTCCGAGTTGAAATTATTTGTGAAAAATAAAACTAAGGGAAATACGAATGCATTTTAAACATAGTTATCATCTTCATCATTAAACAAAAATCGGAGCTTTAAATTTTTTTTTGTTGCTTTCAGGATTTAAAATGCTAAAACATACATACAATCATAAAATACATTGCTAATTCTCAATTTATTTGCAGTGCTTTTTGAGTGAAGCTTTTATGTATATAGATAGTGTATGATATTTATATATTTTGCTTTGGCTTAGAAAGCACCGTTTTTTGTGGATATAATCGAGTGAGCTGATGACCAAATTAAATTTTTTCCTTATTTTGTTCTCCAATTTTTTAATTTTTAATTTTTTTTAAAAATTTTTTGAAGTTTTAAATTTGTTTTTTAAATTTTCTTTATTTGTTAACAATTTTTTGTCTTTTATTTAAAGAAATTCTTCTATAATGTCTCGAAAAATTATTTTTCATTGTAAATGAATTTGAAATGAAAGAAAAAAAAACAGAAACCAAATGTACCAAAATGAAGTAAAATACAATAAAAAACGCGTTAAAATTAGGTTGACCAATCTAACAGTTAAAAAAAATTGCTGAGAAGAATAAAAACATAATAAGTTTCCTTTCAACTTCTCAGCGTGTGCGTATTATATATATANATTTGAAAGCATAAATAAACACTAATTGGAATAAACGCAAATGAGGCCATTTGAATAAAGACTAGTAACGAAGAATAATTATCCTAAGGGGAAAATTACTTTTTATAATAAAACTACGCATGATATACAGAATTGCATACATACAATTATATACACTTCGGGACATAAAAATTTTGTCTCTTAATCTTCAATAAAATCATTATGGGATGAAAATATCTAGTTTTTATATCGTTTAGAATACTCCCTGAAATAATTTATAATTTAAAAGAAATTCAATGATAGTGTGGAATCTCCAAACAAAGAAATGAAATGAAGTGGGATGTTCTTTAATACTAAAGACTACTATTTTTAAAATATAGATATGCTGAAACTGCAAAAGCATTTCATAACAACTTTATAAAAATCGGATTATTACATGGGTATGTTTAGAATTTTACATTCGTGAGCATCAATAGAATTTTTTTTTATTACCGTCATTGAACAGCCGATCCAATTTTGTATTTGCGACCACAAATGTTCAACACTGTATCCTTTTAACTTTGAACCCAATCTGGAAGAAGAGGGAACACCTGGATCAAGTATTGGAAGTTGAATTAAGCCTTCGTGGAGAACTTTTTGAGGGAACTTACCCGCATTTGTGTTACACGGAGTGGAAAACCACGAAAAACTCTCACAGGTAGCCTGGCTGCAAGGGGACTCTAACCCATGATCCGTCTACTACTGTGGATATTTTACGTCACCATTGTGATCGATGCGAGCCTGGTGCGGAATTCGAACCGACCAGCCATCGCTGAGATTCGAACATGGATCTCCTCATTGGGAGGTGAGAGCTCTATCCGTTGAACCACCAGGACCCCATCAATACATTAATAAATCTTACATTTTTCACAATAAATACAAGTAAGCGAATCAGTAGCCAATGTTTGAAGAATAAATAAATTAATATCAATATACGCTTTTCTGTTTTTTAACGATGCAAACATTAGTAATATATTGCTGTTTGAACATTTTGATAGAACCAATCAAATCTAAAATGAATAAGATTTGTAATTTTAAAATCCAAAGTAATTTTTTATGAGGCATTCTTGTAGCCTCTCATAAGAAAATTCTGAGTTTAATTGCAAATTTTCTCATCTTAATTATCTTTCTTTTTAAAGATAACAAACGCAAAAGTATAACAAGAAAGTTGCCATTATTAGCTGCAATCAAGTTTTATCTGCTGTGCAATAAATTATTTATTTGGTTTTCTCAATTTCTTTTTTTCTTTTTTCAGATTTCGTTTTCGCTTAATGAAAATTTCTCTTTTTTGATACGGGAACTCCAACTGTCTACTTAAAAAAAATTTAAATATTGTTCTTGGAGCATCTAAGTTTTTAATTAACATTTTTCAAATGATAATTTTGTTTTTCTCGAAAATCATAACTCGTTTAAATTTTGTTTCTCATTAAATGTATAAATCTGCATGTTGCTTTTCAAAAAACTGGTAACAAAAGTTATAACTTTTAGAAACAAAGAATAGTACAAATTATCTGGAAATTTTTGTGAACATTATAGTTTCCACCATTTTAATGAATAAAGCATCTATCTAACAATTAATTAATCTGTAAATGCTTGAAATTGTGACACGTCTTAAATTGAAAAGTAGATTGTGTAACTCTGAAAGAAATACAGCAGGTAAATGAAACATTTGTCTACATCAAATAATAAGGATTGAGCAAAATTTACAGTTATTAGTTTGAATGATCATATAAATGGCAAAAATTTGCAGTCATGCAAAATTTTAAAACTACTTTCAGCGTGTTTTTTTAAAACAAATTTTGAATGCTCAGTTTCCGTAAATACTAAAGCATTTTTGAACTCATTAAAGACATAGAAAAATTTTAAATTATGCAAAACAAGATTTATTTAAGTTTAAACGCACAAGTTAACGTTGAACGTTAAAAATTATCTATGAGCTCCCAACCTTATTCAGGGTGTTCCATAACTACCACTCGTAATGTATATCATTGGAATCCTTGTCAAAATAAGTCAAAAAAGTTACCACATATTTGGGGTAACAAATTAATAATCACGCAGGGAAGGTATAAAAATTCAGTCAAAATCTGACAAATCTCTTCTAAGGCACGAAAACCTGTTTAATAGCCAAAAGATTCAAACAAGACTGAAAGTTGATAAAAAGAAACAAGTTAAAGTTTCATCAGGAACTGAAATTAAGCATTTTTATTAGAAATTTTGAAGTTTTCATAAACGTTTTTGTTTCTTCCTTCCGTAAAATCTTAATTTACGGCAAAAAATTTGAATATTTTATAACCTGATTTTGACAAGGGTTTTAAAAATATATATTGAATAGATGAGCATGGAATATATAATTCAAAAAATATATTGTACATAATTTGAATGAAATATATAACTTAAACTATCACTGCTTCACTCACACAGCTTAGTGTATATATGAAATGAAATGAATCCCAAGAAACTGAACGGAAATATATACTTTATAATGAAAAAAACATTAAAGAATATCCCACTTTTTTCGTTTTTTTTTTAATTTCGGTTTTAAATTTATTGTATTACCTTTCTTTGTCGCCTGGACAGGATTTTCTTCTTGGCAACGAATATATATTTTTTGTATTTTTGTGTTTGTTTTTGTTCCCAATAAAGTTATATTTGCTTGTTGAAAAAAAAAATGAAAATAAATATTATTAATGTGCAAAAGGATTCGAGCGCTTAAGCCAAAAATTCCAACAACACATGTATAAAAAAAGAAAACGCAGTTTGTTTCCTTCACACAGGTCTGGTTGCTTTTGAGAATGTGCATCTTAGTTTTGAGAGCTCGAAACTTTTCAGTCTTAATAATAATTTTGGCACCTCATAATTTTTATCCATTATCAAATTATGTATTTCCTTCAAATATACATTGTAAAAAATGCCAATCTTTAATTATTTAAATGCTTAGATCATTGTCAACCTTTTCAATCTTAATAATAATTTCTTAAGTTAATGAAGCTTTTTCATTATCAAGTTATGTATTTAGTCCAAGTGCACATTTAAGATAAAACCAACTTGTGTTTTCAGCAATCAAAACATGTAGACCTTTTCATCCTTAATAATAATTTCTGAAGCTAATGAAGTTTTTTCCTTTATCAAGTTTTATGTTTAACTCAAATAAACATAGAAGAAAATGCTAGCATTTGCGTAGTGCTCGAAACATGACGACCTTTTTTCATCTTCTGAATAATTTTTGAAGCTTATGAAAAATTTACATTATCAAAATTTGCATTTAGAGTCCACAATGAAGAAAAATTAAACCTTTTCTCAATCCCATCTAACACTAACAACCCAGTTGTCAAGCAATTGTTTCAAAATTGCAGTTCACTTGAAACTTAACAACCCAATCCATTCTTCCACAATCACAAAAGCATGCCTCTCAATGCTCTTGAACTATGTACAATCTATCATTTCCTCCAAATCCAAGCAGTACTGGTAAACCCACTAATTATATCAACTAGTATCCTTGTTAATCCAGACGATGCATTTCCGAAGAATCCGGACGTCCAGTTCAGAAACCATGAGTTATGAGAATTGAGAGTCTAGTTTTCCCAAAGAATCCATGGAACAAGTTGTTGAGCTATGCAGTCCCCATTGTGCATGTGATCAACTCGGGAGAGACTCAATGCCTATTGTGTGTCTTCAGTGCTCATGATGTAAACAAGTGGAGCCTTAATAGTTAAATTGGATGGATGAGAGAGCTTCAGCCTTATTCAGCGCAAGGTGAATAAAGTTAGTGACAAATGTATGGACTCAGTAAATGTTTAATAAATTCTGTGATGTAACAGAGAATGTTTCAATTAACCTAAACCACCTGTTCTACTCTTTTGTGAATAGAACCGTTTCATCGCTTGGAATAGCATGTTAAGGATTTTGCAGCACAATTCATAAATTTCACGGCGAAACATTCTGGTGAAATTACCGTACACTATGGTAATAACATCTCTAATGAAAAAAAAAACATAATTCTGGTTGATAAAGCCAAAATGCATGATATTTAATCCATTAATTTGTTAATTTTTCTGTTCATATGATAACAGTTTACCGGAAATGCTGGCTTTCAATATTATAGTTCTTATAACACACATTTAGTACAAAATACAAAAAAGAAAAGTAAATTTAACTGAATAAATGGTTTTAATGCCATGTTCTAATGTATCATAAAATTACCATACCTTACCACATTTAGAAAATTTTATCACATATTATAAAACTATATTTTATTGTTAGTTTTATCGAACTCTTTACCAAAGCGATTGTTTCAAAATTACCTAGCATTTTGGTGTTCTTATAGAGCCAGAAATGCAGGAATTTTTACCATATTATGGTAGTTTTAACCATTCTTTTTCTCATAACACAATTTAGCATTTCTAAACTACACTGATGCAAGATGTACGCTGATACAAGATGTAATTTTTATTCGATTTTAAACTCGGCGGTTTAATTGTTCTAGTTTTGTGCCACTTGTCAATACCGACCAGCCTATTTTAAGTCAGAGAGGTGCTTCTTGTTTTCCAGTGGTGCCATCTATGGCCAAGAATACGACTTCTGCCATGCACATACGTCACAGCCCATTTTACAGGGATTCACACTCCATCCATTATATAAAAAAAACTCATCTCAAAAGACTAAATTTACAGTAAGCATTTATGTGAAGAAAAAGGGGTGACATGCAAATGATATTATCTCTTAAGCCAAAATTACCTTTGGAATAAAAGGTAATTGCATTTTGACTTGCTGAACTTCTAAAATCAATTTTTAAAAAAAAAACAGTTTTTAAACATTTTCAGATTTTTTGAGAGAAATTGATGATTTTATAGATGTATATAAAATCAGGGATATGATATCATAAATTTCAGATGCATTGAAGTTTGCAAAGTTTTTCTATTGTTTAATTACAAAATTCTCTTGAATTCCTATGGAAAAATTGGTAACAGGCAAAACTGGAATATAACAAGAACAATGTAAAAATAAAAATAATGCGTTGCAAATTGCTTTTGGGATACTACAATATATCCAACACTATAGAAATTATCTGAGTGTATCATTGAATTAGTAGCAAATATGAATAAAAAAATAAAACATCTGAAATTAACTTCATTGGATGGATGGTAGCTGGTGACTTATATGTGTATATTTTAAATACATTATATTAATACGGAGAAAAAAAAATGAGAAGAACTGAGTTTCCCTTTGTAGTAATTCTAATATATTTAATCCGTTGCAAGTGTAAACCTTACATAGATAATAAATAAAAATCTTTATGCTTTGCTGATAATTAAAAAAAGTAGAAAAAAGACAAATACAATTAACCTGTCTTGTATTGTATAATACAATCATGCCCATTGATCCTGATGATGCTACTTGTTTAGGGTGTCCCCGACAGCTAAAAGTCATTTTTTTTTGTTAAAAATGTAGTTTTGTAGAATACGAATGAATTATATGTTGATTAATCAGGCGTACAAGTTCATAAGATTGTAAAAGAATACATCATGAGTAAAATATTTGATATTGCTGAGTGGAAATCTAACTGTTGATGGCTGCATAAACATAAAACGTATTTTATAACCAAAAATGGGTACTTGAAATATAATAATTTTTTCTTCATTTTAAAATATGTAATTTTAAATCACTTAATACCCAATTCCAAATTTAAGAATAGGCAAAATAGCTTCAGAGTAATAAAATTTTTAAGAAATGTGACTAAAGATCGATATTGTTCAAATTTTATGTTTTCTAATTTAAATATAGATTAAATATATTTTTATTTAAATATAGATTATTACATGAATATATTACATTATTTAAAATATAGTAAAAATTATTATATTTCACAATTCAAAATTTTTCCACCATTATTAAAATAAATAAGACTTTATAAATAATTATGAAAATAAAACTTGCATGCAATTATGTTTAGACGATTACGGTTTTATAATTGCGTGCAAATGTTTTACATATTTTTGTGAAATTCTGCCAAATTAATTAACATACTTAAAGTAAACCCTTAAAATTGCATCATAGTGCATAAAAATCCGATTACAATATTAAATACAAGTACACCATTTACAATGATCACTTAAGTAACTTGAAAATTTACAATAATCCTGCAAAATTAATTCATAAAATAATCTTTGTTATGAAAAAGATATTGATTAAATTCGTACTTAAATTATTTACAAAATACCAATTGGATAATAAAACATTTACAAATTATTAATAAAAATAAAATGATAATCCGAATATTTAATTTGAAAATTTTAAACCCCCATGCCAAAACTCCTATCTACTAGACTAAAATAATTCGAAAATAGAATTAAGTGCAAAACTGGTTTATAGCCGTGACAAAATGCTTTTTATTTTTCTCGCTCAATAAATGCGACTTACAAACTCGCAAAATCAAAATTTAATTTAGGAAAATAACTTTCAGCAAATTCTTGTCTTAATCTAATAGATTTAAAGCAGTCTTTCGAGTTCTTGGTGATTTTAATCTGTTTACTGCAGAAACACCAGGGACTAATTTTTAGAATGGCGTAAATATTTAGGAAATTTATCCGGAAGTTGTTAATGAGAAATTCACGATTTATCCACGTAATTACGGTCAAAGACGGGAAACTACGGATTTAGGAGGGAGAAAGACTGTCACCTTTTAGGCAATCAAAACGACTTTGACTACAGTTTGTTCTATTCTAATAGCATGTGTTAAGTTAAAACAACGTAATGTATTCTTAACTAATCTAATACAAAGAGAAATTTCAGGAGAAAGATAATTGCAAAGACAAACCTTAAGAATTTGTAATGAATTGCTTTGGATTTGTTTTGGAAGACGCCAAACTTTTGATGCACATGAGAAAGGAAATAAAATTACATCAGAATGTCTACATTACGATTTCACATAATTATTGTAGTTTTGATTGGATTGGAGGTATGATAAGCTGAATGTTATTTGCTTCCAGCTCTGTAATTGAAGTTTATTTAAGAACCTACGCAAAGATCAACTGTCGTTCTTGAAAGTTCAAAAAAATTATTCTGGATAGAAACTCAGAGATGAAAATTATGAAATTATTAGAAATGAAATTATTAGAGATGAAATTATTCTACTTTCGAGGAGAGGAACTAACCTAAAGGCCTTGTCATGTCCCCAAACGCTCTGCAGCCTTGAAGAAGTTGATTTAAATACCGTCTTAATGTATCCCAGTGACGTCCTTCTCAAACTTGTGATAATTTCCAAATCTATCATTATATTGACGAAGAAGTCACACAAAATTGTGGTGACATGTCTTCTGATAAGTTTTGCAGACCGTCTCCAATAGCCCTTTGTGCAGCTCTAGTACAACGTAAATAAAATGCTTACCGACCTCTAACATTTGCTACATGTTCTTCAACTTGACAAAGGCTTATAAGCCATACTTTGTAATGAGCAGACAAGCCTGGTTATAGCGGTCGAGCAATATCACCTGCCAAACGTTCAGTACCTCGGAGGTAGCGGGTTCAAATTCCGCCATAACCCTAAATCAATCTTTGAGCTGTCCCCCTTTGAATTGCACTATCTGCCTTTCCACTTGACAAAGGTTTATAAGCAGTACTTATATAATCGCATGCATGTATGTATACAAATGAATAAAAGTTGCTTATAGTGATAATATCCCCTACAATCGGTTCTATGATTGTCATTAATTATTGTACATTCTGTAATCGTCTGTTATAGTCTTTCCACCCAGCGCTGCAAAGCTTAGATATTGCTGAGTCTGATTTAAACTATAACCCTACAGAAAAAACCGTTTGACTCTAAATACCTTAAAGTGCTATTTCAGCTAGGTTTTAGGTAACACAATATTTTTATATAATAACTAATGATCATAAACTAACGTAAATAGTGTTCATAAAATTAAAATAAAAAAAATTTTAAAATGCCAGAGTGGTAACTTTTTAAGTCTCATCCGAAGGAACATTAGGAGTACCAAAGATTAATCCTTAATTAACGATCTTCTCATGTAATTTTGCAACTTTTGCCCCAGCTTGAAAAGGAATTTTAAGCCACTTGAGCTCACAAGCGGACAGATTTATGCATGAAGAAATTAGTAACAACTATTTCACTCGATTCACTTGTGTACTTTAAATTCACTGAAAACTCTTATTAGAGCTTACAAACGAAAAACATAGAAGCACTTAGCTGAAATGGAACGAAATGTTTGCTAATAAGCGCTCAGGTTGTTCTTTGAGTTCCGAATCTGTGATAAGCGCTGAATTTGAGGCACGAGCCTGCTACGATCCTTACTGCTGTCAGTGATCTCAGTTTCCAAGACAACCCAGCCTCACATATTTTTATACGTTATTTTCATACGACATGTATGCTTCGTAGAACCCTTGAATCAATAAAGAACATGAACTTGAGTCTTAATCTTTTAAATGTTGTCATTTCAATATTTTATCTCTGCCTATAGGACAAGGATATTATCAAAAGCCTTCGATTGAAAAATGTATTCATATTCAAATACGCATCTATATATGCCAATCCAAAACTATGCATTTTGTTGTTGTTTCTAATGATACTTGGACAAGTCATGATCGCCAGTCATTGGCTTTTGGGTGATTAAGTCAGGAAGGTATACCTTTCGTTTGACAAGAAAGCAATGCAAAGGTGAAAGTACATCTTATCACAGAACTTTAGAGATAGGTGTTAGCACTAATCATATACGGCTATCGACCACAAGACTTTCGCTTCCACAGATTTTATAAGCACGTATATTGATGTACTCGGTACTACGCATTATTTAGTACATTTATAAATTTTGTCATACTTTGATTAAGCACTTCTATGCCATTCACTTATAAATGCTGATTGTGACTTCAAAAAACGAACCAATTAAATTAAATTGAAATTATGGTTTAATGGTACAAAAAGAACATGCTGCTCCAAACGCACAATTTTAAAAAAGCATGAGCAAGTGATAGTATCTGTAACATATCGGTATTTGAATATTTCTCTCAACATAGCCCCTCACTTTCCAATATTGTACTTGTATACAGTATTAGGCTGTACGTAGACCATTTCTGAATCGCTCTTTAATCTTAGTCTATGAACTACCCCTGCCTTCTTTTTTAATTTCAAATGCATTATAAATAAGATTTATTATGCAATACAACAATATAAAAAAACTAAAACCCAGGTCTTATAGCACACTATGCAATCACATAAGTCTATATTTCAAATTAAAAATAAACTAGATTAGGCGTAAGAAAGTTTAAACAAAGTTATAGAGCCCATGCAACAACAATTGAAAGTTCAAATTTTATTCAAAATTATTATTTTTAAAAAAGTTAATAAACATTCTCTGATTCTGGAGATTAAGCCTCTACAATCGACTGAGAGTATGATATTGGCAATGTGGTTAGTATTGCACACCGGCCGCCTTTACCCTAGTACCCAACAATCTTAAGATAAATAAAACCGTCACCGGAAATAAAACCCCTATCCTTCAAAACGACAGTTATATGTCACAGCCATCATTTCATTGCCGCTCTTTAATAGTACAAAATATTAATCTTTTTGAACCAACTATATGAAAATTTTTAAGACTCGCGTATGATCTACAAATTTCATATAAAAACAGAATAATTCAACAAGATTTATAAACATTAAAATATTTTTTTTAATCTTCAGTGCAAGGATACATCACATAAGAGCTCAGTATTATATCATTTTAATAAAAACTGAAAAACGTAAGGAATTGGACATTTAAACTTTAATAAGGAAGAAGTTGAGAAATAACAGTCCAAAATTGAATTCCAAAAACATTTTCGATAGCAAAAAAGTTTTACTTAAATAGGAAAAAGAAGAGAAAAAAAACTCAAATGGAGAATATAAATGAGGCAGAAAAACTCAATTCACACTAACTTTCCAACACATTTTTCTGCATCACAACAAAATAAAATGTGAAGAAATAAGTTCTTTTATTTTTACTTTTTTCTTCTTTCCAACAAATGCATCTTCTTTTATTGCACTTCTTGTGACAATTGTGCAAACAAATCAGCACTTTTATCATTTTCTTAAACCGATTTTTCCTTAAGAATGACTTTAATATTTATATATAATTGACGATTATATTCATTTTCTTCTTATGCAAAAATAAGAATAATTTAATCTATAACGAAACACCATTTAATTTGAAAATATTGATTTAAGTAGTTTTGTTCAGTCAAATGTATAGTAAAAATAATTTATGCTATATTTCCTGTAGATCAATTAGTTTTATTTAGTTAAATGTACAATAAAAAAACCTTGTTTATTTCCAAAATAACAATCAGTTTTATTTGGACAATATAAACTTCATTAGCTTCATAGATGATCTAGTCAAATTTTCACCAAGTTTTGAGTCCTCGAATAGGGTACTTTTTCACAAGACGAGTGAGCTGTACTCACGTGGTGAAAAAGATTGCTGAAAGTAGACCCCCATCTGACATTTTATTCGGTTTAATCATGAAGTATTCTGGTCAAGTATATCTTCCAGGTCCTTTTTTTTTCTTGAATTATTTGTTCCACCAATTAGTTTATGTTTAGTAAAATGTATAATAAGAATTATTTATGAAAATATTATCTCGTATTACCCAATTACTTGTTGCATTATTATTCCGTTACTTGTTTCATTATTATTCCATTACTTGTTAAATTTTGCTAAGTTTTTTGCCATTGCATGGCAAAAAAATACCGGACCAAATTACGGTAAAAAGTACCGGCATTCAGTGCACGGGAACTTCTTACCTTAAAATCCACTTTTATCGGAACACGTTAGGGACCAAAAAATCTGATTTATCGTAATTTTTACAATAATAATTACCGTCTGTTTTTACAATAATAATTACTGAATCGCCATTATTAAATATATATTACTGTAAAAATTAGGGGATAATATTTTACGGAAAAAATGGATTTTACGGATAATTCATCAAAGTGCCGGTACTTCATACAGTAACTTGATACGGAATTTTTTACAGTGTGGAAATAAATAAAATATACTATAATACAATGTGTAATACAAACAATTTATAACAGTTTCCTAAACGGTATTTAGTTTTGTTCGTATAGGAAATATAGGTTTGAGCAAGACCCTTGAGCAGAATCTTTGCACAATGCACCAACTTAATGCAAAATAAAATTAAAAGTGAAAAAAAGAATTCTAAAAAAAAAAAAAAATCAAACAGCAGCGGTCGCCATAGCAACGCATGCAATGACGACGCATGCGCACTGTGCACATAGTTGAAAAGTGTGATGACGTCCAAATAAGGTGCGCATGCCATCAAAACCAAAACAACACACATTTTGCCAATGGGTAAAAATTAAAAATGGTGCCAATGCTAACGTGTGGGATGCTAAGTGGAGGTTCGAAATCTTTCTCTATTGTAATTTTTCATTTGCTCCGAATTGTAATATTCGATGCACATTAACGCATTTTACTTCATTTTTGTACAATATGTGTGTATATGAAAGTGTTTGTATAACACCATCTATATTAGAAAACAAGCTCATATACCTCAAAACAAAGCTTCACGAAACTCAAATGAATAATGTAATAAAGTGTCGGCGAAAAAGTTTTCTTGAAAGATTGCGCGCTAGAAGAGACATTTTTTGAAGTGTGTAATGCGTTTCTCATCTGTCTTTGTAAACTAGACTGAAACCATTAAAAAGACAAATTGGTAAATCTTGAAAAGTTCAGAGAATAATTGCTCTCTGATGTGTCGTTCATATTTAAGATGGATACGCGACGCCTGAGTTTGAATATTCAAAAGATTGGCCACGTGTAAAAGAATTTTCTCCACCTCGGATGTTCTAGGAAGAATATTAAAAATGAATTATAGAATTATAAATCTTGCTTCCGTTAGTAATGAGTTCCCTGTTCTGATAACTGTTCTGTTCATTTTAAATGTAAAAAATATCGACGCATTTTATGCTATTGGTTTGTTCGGAGAATAATTTTGCTTTTTCCAACAAAGGTTTAATTATAATTTTTTTCAGGGTGAACTTCACACTTAAGCCGCATAATGATTATATATGTTGACAGCTGATATGGCAACTTTTGCTTGTGAAAAAGTTATATTGACTCTAAGCAGTAGTGTTTGATTAGTGCCCTTACAAGTATGAAAAGTGGAATTTTCGGCATACTTTACTTTTTTGTAATCGAGAAGTTAAAAATTCTGTTTAATCAAGAAAAAAAAGAAGCAATGTGTACAGAAAAGATGTATTGGCAGTAACCTAGGGTAAAAACTGGTTTAAAAAAGGTTACTGATTTCGATTAAAAGGTTTACTGGAATCGATTAAGATGTACGATCGCGTTAGTTTAAGCTGATGAGGACACAATAAAGACATTAATTGATGCAAACCAGTGAATAACAACTCGTGAAATCGTTGAATGAATAAATTTATCAAGTTCGACCGCTTATGATGATTTGAATATCCTAAAGTTTTAATCTCCAAGTTCAACATATAAATTCGCCATGTTCTTACGGAAAAAAATAGGGGCCATAGCGTTAACATTTGTGATTTGCTTCTCAAACCTCAAGAAAATCCTCCATTTTTGAGATGCATCATCACTGGGGATAAAAAAAATAGGTTCCCGACAACAATGTGTAGGTCTCTAGAAATTTTTTTAGATGGTACGACTTTAACTTCACATGAAGATATCAAAAATAACCTGGATAGGTTTTTTGAAAGGAAAGAATAAATATTATGACCGTAGATTCATGCTACTGCCAGAGAGATTACAAAATGTATTAGACTAGAAAAGACAATAAATGAATAATTGAAATATTTATTCACTACAAGACAAACGGTGTCATGGTGGATCAGGGGATAAAGCGTTCGCCTCCCAATGAGGTGAACCGTGTGTGAATCCCGGTGATGACTGGTCGATACCAATTTCGCACCCGGCCACAATGCTGACGTAAAATATCCTCAGTGGTAAACGTATCGTGGGTTAGAGATCATTATTTCAGACTAACAGTGAAAGGTTTTCGTGATTTTCCTCTCCATGTAACGCAAATGCTGGTTAGTTCCATCAGAAAGTCTTCTACGAAGGCAAAATTTCTCCCAATACTTAATCTTGCAGTTTCCTTCTCTTCTGGATTGTGTTCAAAATTACAAGGCTGTGGCGTTGAGCATTGGTAGTTGCAATCTCAAAATTGGTTCGGTTGTTCATCGACGGTTATAAAATATAAGAAATTCGTCTTTAATTTTCATTAAAAAAAACGAAATTACTTTCCTAACAATCCAATAACTTTTAGCAAAGAGTACCTGAAGTGCCATTCGTAAATAAAAATGACTTTTTTATACAGTTATTTACTTTTATTTTTACAGCTGTCTTTTTAAATACAGTTTTATACAGTTACAGCACATTATTTTACTTGTGAAATAATTTATACACAAAATTTTGTCTATTTCGCTTTGGTTTTGTTAGTATTAAAAAAAGTTTTAAGTTTTTGCAGAAAAATTAGTAAATGGTTATAGATATTTCGCCAAATGTGTGATATTGAATGTAGTTGAAAGTATCACGTGTGGATATTTAAAATAATCGTAATACATTTGAAAGAAATTGGTTTCTAAATTAGCAAAATAAGTAAATAAATAATAATAACTTTAAAAAATAGCAAATGTAAAGTTATGCAGTTCATAACTCTCATTGCAATAGAATTTTGATTCTAATTTTTAAATTCAAACTTTTAGTTTGAGCCTTTCATTTTGCAAAGGTTAAAGTTTCCGATTAAGGTAAAAAAATTTCAACCTCTGTTACCATAACGAGATTAAAATTTCAATAAACTTCTGATTAATTATTTACATGATTAATTATTAAGTTAGATTCAAAGAACATTTTAATCTTTCGAAATTGTTTAATTTTATAGAGAATAAAACGCAAAATAATTCTTTTCGAATGGACAACTCTACGATGAATCTCCATTCTTAAATGGATGCCTACTTAGTCGGATGAATTCACGCATTTTCCAGTTCTTCAACTTTATTAAAGAATCGTAAAATTCTCATAGAAATAAAAACAAAATAAACTACAAATATCTAATGGCTATTCTTCAATACTTCACCAACATGAAAAACAACTTTACTGTGTTTTAAGATACTACTTTAAACAATCTCAGTCACCACAAATAAAATTTAAATAACGAGACTCATTAAAGCTCATTTTTTAAAAGATCTGTATACAACAATACTCGTTATCAAGGTATTTAAAGTAAACAAATTAGAAATCTCAACACCTCAAAAGCCTTTTCTATGCCCAAGTCAACCAATAAAACGCATTTTATTCGACAATTTTCAGCATACTTCTCGCCCTTCAGCCTTAAACTTTCTAATGAGTTCACATTTAGACCCGAGGCCCACGAAAATCTATATATCCAGTGAAAAGACGCGAATTATACCCAGGTTCTAGGGGCAACTGAGAGCGCGCTAATGAAGTATGACCCAAGGCATAATTTGAGAATGAGTTTAGTGAGGGATCGATTTTCGAAGAATTTCTTTCACCTGTTGTAACCAAAAAGGGAGAAACGTGATTTCATTCGAGAAAATTACCTTGTTTAATGTTTTCATTATTTACGAAGGAACGGTTTTTAAATTTAAATACTTGGGATAAATAAAGGGAGTTAAAGTGAATAATGATGTGAAAGTGTTTTCCCAGCAAACAACGAAATGCTTTCATACCCATAAGAATTGTAAATCGGATTTACTTGTATACATTGAAAGGGTCTTTAGTTACACTGTCTGCTTATTATGCGGAAATTAAATTGTAAGTTGTTTTCTCTTTGTATCTTGCCATAGTTTTATTTTATTTTAAAACTGGAGTCGAACAGCCGACCCGATTCTGAGTTTACGACAAACAATGTTCAACACTTTTCTGAACCCAACCCAGTACAAGGAAATTCTTGGATCAAGCATAAAGACAAATTAGTCTTAGCGGAGGACTTTTTGATGGGACTATCCCGCTTTGCGCTACATGGAGAGGAAAATCACGAAAGCCTCCCATGGTTATCCCGTAGACAAGGGGATGATAACCCATGATCCGCCTACCACTGAGGATATTTTATGCCAGCAATGCGGTCGGTGAGAGGCGGGAGCAGAATTCGTTGGGAGCCACCGCTGGGATTCGGACTTGGGTCACCTTACTTGGAGACGAACAGCCTATCCCCTGAGACACCGTGGCGGCTCCTTGCTATAGTTCAGAATGAAAATAAAACGCAAATGTAACAAAAAACTCAAATATAAGAGAAATTTTAAATCTACAGTATCATAATAAATTAATTCTTTGCATCTTATATGCTTTGCGACCACTTAATCTTGATCACGCCTATATATCTCGTTTGGGCACTTTTCCTCTTTAATACACAACAAGAAAAATAGGTAGCAACGTTAGTGACAAAAAACAACAACAATAAAATTGCGAATTTTAGAACAATTTGGAATTTTTGTATGATAAGCTGCATACTGCAATATTTTTTTTCAGAAATTATTTTTGTTTTATCAGCTATCTGAAATTCTATTTTAGTTTTGATAGCATTAGCAAGGAAAGGAAAATAGATGACAATCTGCTTTTGTCGAAATCTATATTGAAACACTAGTGATTTTTTTTCAGTTGCACGACAGTATAGCCTTCTTTCGTCTTTACATGGATTCGACAAAATGTTGCTAAGTTAGTTGTGGTAAGCTTCAATAGTCTGAGAATAGATGGTTGTGGTTCGAGAAAACGATCTCAATTGTGTTTCTCAAATCGAATCCTTTACAATACTAATTGTTTGGCTGGACGCAATATCCTGTGTTTAAACTGCCCTTCACCACGGAGACTAACTATCAACTTTAGAGGATATGCAACTTTAGAGGAGTCAACAATGATGTTGATCAGGCAAATGTGCACACCAAATGATTCTAAAGCATGTTAGGACTAAACTTGTCCTCCTGTTAAAACACTGAAAAGCACTCCAACTCTACTTACCATGAACAAAAAAACCGAATACTTCCCATCTCTCACGTAAAAATAGCACCACTTAGATGAACTAAATAAGCCACATTTCACTAGACAAAACATAACTCAACTGCATCCCAGCTTTTTTCTCAACAAACCAAAATACATTGGAATACACTGGCAGCATCAAAACGTGTCCACGGCCTATTGACATTCATTGGAAGGGCAGTATGGTGGGGAACGACTTAGCTCCTTGAAGATAAGTATATACTTCAGTAAACTTAGCTTCTTGAAGCTAAGTATATACTTTAGCAAACTTAGTTCCTTGAAGCTACGTACATACTTTAGTAAAGAAGGCTGAACTATAAATCTCGTGACCAGTTGAACAGGTTTTCAAATGCTCGAGTCGACACCAAAATATTTCCCGGATCCCTCCAATACTGGAAAAGTTTTCTCACCCTTAATCTCCTAATTTAAATATTTTTTTTTTTTAATTTAAATTAATAATTTTTTTAATATTTTAAATAAATTCTTTGCGACCACTTTACGGTGAACTCCAAGTATTTTATTTACAAATATAAAAGTATTTTTGAAGGCGTAATTGAAAAAGTGGTCTAACACCAAACACAAAAAAGAATATAGAGTAACCTGATTTTAATTCTCTTGCATGTCATTGCTGTCTCATTGTAATACTATTATGCATCCAGCCTATATTTGTTGACAAACAGTGGAAACCACAAATCAGGCAAAATGGAAATAAATTCATCAAACTTTAAAGCTCAGTATCTCAAAATGAAGAAAGATGGACCACTTTTCACTTCATACAAGTTATAAACTCCACGAAATATTCTAAAAGTTATAACCTTCTAAAATATTCCTAGATACGCGAAAAATTTAAAATTCTTATCTTTAAATATAACAACGATAGCTCCGTAATAGGGCGTAAGTATAGGGCGTAAAGAAGGAGCTTGGTGGCAAAATTACAGTATTAAAACGCTGGAATACAAGTTCAAACTTTGAAACAAGATGTGATTTTCATGTTCAGAAAAGTTGGCGACATATAATTAAGATAGATGACACCTTTCGGTGAAATGCCATCGCAGAGAATATGATAATCGATACGAATCCCAGAATATCGATTCGCTCAATCAGAAATATTCCTAGAACATCTCCTACATTTCAAGGCTTTGTTCGCTCGATAGGAGAACCATGTTTTTATATAAAGACTTTTTCTTATTTTATTTTATTTTTTCTTTCTTTTCCCTTCACTTCATATCGTTTCCACATGTTTGGAAGGAGTTATTATTCTTTTCTGGGGCACATTGCCCAAAACTTCAGTGAAACTCAGCTGTCAAATTTCGCCAATCTCTCCCATTCTTTTGTTTTGTCGGATTTCCGGAAAGGAAAAATGAGTTTGGTTGTCAAATTGGAGTTGTCTGGTTTGCTTACTTCCTTTTTCTCTAACTTTTCTTTTGAATGAAAAATCATGTTCGAAATATATCAAGGAAGACCGATGAAGTTTTCTTTTATTTCCCTCACAAGGAGCTATTTTTATATAATATATCATATGGTCTTCAATCAAATTCTTTCTTTTTTTTACTTGAGTGAAGCGTGTGCCGTGTCAGAACTTGCAGCTAAACTTGGGAAATTTAAATAGTTTACCCCGAAGAAATTTTATATAAACAAATAGTCACGAGGGGCTACAAAAATAACCGACGAATTGAAAGAGCAAAAGAAAAAAGGTAAGAGAAATATACGGTAATATGGTACTGTACTGTATGGAATAGTTACCAGGGTAATGTATGGAATAGTCACTGAGGTTACAAAAATAGCCGACGAATTGAAAGAGCAAAAGAAAAAAGGTAAGGGAAAGCAATATACGGTAATATGGTACTGTATGGAATAGTTAGCAGGGTAATGTATGGAATAGTCACTGAGGTTACAAAAATAGCCGACGAATTGAAAGAGCAAAAAAAAGGTAAGGGAAAGCAATATACGGTAATATGGTACTGTACTGTATGGAATAGTTACCAGGGTAATGCATGGAATACGCACTGAGGTTACAAAAATAGCCGACGAATTGAAAGAGCAAAGGAAAAAAGGTAAGGGAAAGCAATATACGGTAATATGGTACTGTACTGTATGGAATAGTTGCCAGGGTAATGTATGGAATACTCACTGAGGTTACAAAAATAGCCGAGGAATTGAAAGAGCAAAGGAAAAAAGGTAAGGGAAAGCAATATACTATAATATGGTACTGTACTGTATGGGATAGTTACCAGGGTAATAAATGGAATACACACTGGGGTTACAAAAATAGTGGATGAATTGAAAAGCAAAGGGGAAAAAAGTTAAGCGAAAGCATTATACGGTAATAAGGTACGGTATGAACAGTATGGAATAGTCACCGGGGTACTGTTATGTAATACTCACTGGGGGTCACAAAAATAATCAACGAATTGTAAAAGCAAAGGGAAAAAAAGATGAGACAAAGCCATATACGGTAATATGGTACGGTTCGGTATGGAATAATCACTGGGATCACAAAAATAGCCGACGAATTGGAAAAGCAAATGAAAAAAAAAGGTAAGAGTAAGCAATATACGGTAATAAGGTACGGTATGAACCGTACCGTATGGAATAATCACCAGGGTACTGTTTGTAATACTCACTGGGGTAACAAAAATTGCCGACAAATTGAAAAAGCAAAGGAAAAAAAGGTTAGTGATAGCATTATACGGTAATACGGTACGGTTTCATAAAAGTACTGTGTACTGCTTATGGACTAGAAATTTATTCTCATCATGCTTTAAAATATAAACAGTAAACGCTACTAACTGAGTAAGAAAAACTGGAAGAAAATCGTTCTTGGTAACTATAAGGAATTCTTTGCTGTAAAAACATGATGGCAGACTAAGAACAATTTTAACAGATGCACGTGCATATATTTCTGTCGGAGTTATCTAATGAGCATCAGAAAGTAATGTTTTACAGAATTTGAGTTAGCAGTGTCACCTGTCAATGAAATTTGAAACTAATTTTTAAACCTGGTCATATTATATACCTAGTTTCCTAAGCTGAACTCAGCAAACAGTACACATCTATCTCATAGCACTTTTTTCTTTGTTCAATTTTTTCAAATCTTTTTGTTATTTTTTTCGATTCTAAACTGAGGCAACAATTGAATGAATGAATGTTGCATCCGTGGTATAAAATTCGACGATTATTACGTTATTTTTTACTTCAAATTTTGTTTTAATTTACGAATAAAAAATAACGTAAATATAGTAAGCTATGAATAAGATCTGAATAAAATATGAGTTGCGAAGATAGTTTTAAAAAATAAAATGAACTCGAGAAACTGCATGAATTAAAAATAATGTTTGAATAAAATATGTGTTGCATCATACCACATAACAAAAAGTTTTATAAAATTGCATAGTAAAATTCAGTTTGACAAAAATAAGGCCATCGTTCCAATAATTTTAAAAATGGGAATATTTTGCTTTTAAATTTTCTATGAGTAAACGTGTTAAAAATACTTACATTTTAAAGAGCATAAACTGTTATTACGGAATTATTTAAAACCCACTACCTGTTTTCAAACGAAAATGATTCGCATTTTAAACCTGCTCTCCTTAAAACTTACTAAAATATCACTTAGGAGTGCTTTTCTACTAAAATAAAAATTTATGCGTACATTTGAGACAAAATAAGCATAGTATAATATAAATAATTTTAATTCTTAAATCTTACCTTTTTTCCCCAAAAGAGTATATAATTCAGCTTACCTGCAAAGAAAGAAACTGAAGTATTAAAGAAATGCATAATTTGCAAATATATCTTTAAATATTTATGTTTAAAAACTTTCTAAGAAGTAAAAATACTTCATCTGAAAATGAAAAGATTTTTTTCACATTTCGTTTGGGGAAAGGCCAAGGGAAACGAAATGTAGGAATGGTTTTAATTTTACACAAAATTTAAAAAAATTGAATTTTAAAACTAGAGTTTGAACAATCGTAGACTATAGTTTAAATATAGGAGAAGGTGAGTTAATATCGGGTAGCTAAGATTCGAAGGCCTGTTGGATCAAAACAGTTCGAAATAGGAAGTGTCTGATCTTTCAGGTGTGTACAATATATCATTCTCAAAAAGTCAGATGTACTACTTTTTTTAATTATAAATGATTTCATTTTTTAGAAGAAGTCAAACCACCCTGTTTTACACCACTAGTGGGGAAAAATAGAGTCCTCTTGTTAACTCTAAGGAAAATTTAGAAATATTAGAATATCACTGAAAAAGTAGCAGACATTTCTGATTTGTTTCACAATTTAAGAAAATTATGAGTGTAGTTTACGAAAGATGCAGTCAATGCCATGCTCGATACGATTTTAAGACACTAAAAACCTTTATAAAATTTAAAAATGACGTTTTCTTTTGTGTTTGGTAATAGATAATAATTTAGCTTACATAAAATTAAGATAATTATTCATCCATAAAAATTTGTGTATTTTGTTAATATAAAAAGCAAAATTTAAGTTTATATTTCCAGTTAATAAAACGCGTAAGAGAAAAAAAATGCATTTAAACAATACAAAACGCCGAAGAAATAACCCATGCAGCAGAGATAAGTATTAATTACGTGAAAATAACGTTAAAATGCCACAAGGTTTAGAGCAAAAAAACGTTTATTTAAAACNTTCTCGTGGTCTTCCTCTCCATGTAACGCAAATGCGGGTTAGCTCCATCAAAACGTTCTCCACGAAAGCAAATTTCTCCCAATACTCGATCCAGGAGTTCTCTTGTCTTCTGGGTTGGGTTCAAAATTACAAGGCTACGGAACATTAGTAGTCGTAAACCCATAAGATTGGGCAGGTTGTTCAACGACGGTTATAAAATGAAATAAAATGAAAATGGCAGAGAATTTCTTCATATCTATATGAAAACTACGATTTTTATAAAGGGTCTCCAAAAATTTTAAAAAATATGAAAATAAGGCTTTTTGTTCTGTGAGAATAGAGTCTGCAATAAATGTTTTTCCTGGGCTATGAAAAACCCTTGTTCAGTCTTGGATATAGTTATCTTCTTCTTCCGTTGCACTGAAGCTTTCAAGGGCCCAGTACCGGTAATACCCGGTTTCACTTCCAAGAGATGAGGTAATCGAAACGAAACAGAACAGTCCTACTTATTGGGCAAAATTTTTATAGTTTATTTCGGAATCTTTAAGAAACGTATAATAATCTGGACTAAAAATAATTTTTATAACTGTAATGACCAATTAATAAGGGTAGCTTATAAACAAGATAACATTAGAAAAATCACATTGTAAAGCTAAATTATTTACGCAGACGCCGTGAATTTAACCCACAACAACATGCCAATATGGTAGGTCCTTCTTCCCGACCAATGAAGTTTGATACAGAGTTGTCCTACAATGGACTGATTGTAAAGACACGGTTCCCAGTGGAACACCAAAGTCAAGTATCACTGGCTGCGGTCGGTAAGCGGTTGTGTGACCACTTTGATCAGCCTGCGTAGGAATCGAAGATCCACGGTATAACAGTTCTACCGTAAAGTGCTCGACTTCGAGCGCAGGTCATCGGGCTACCAAAGCAGGGGATTCATCACTTCTGCAGAGGATCAAAATTGCGATGGTACGTCTTCCGAACATCCTCAAGGAAGTTTCCCAGACCATTGTCAATATCCCATTGTGCAGCTCTATTGCGACGTAAATACAGTACATACCTAGCGTGATTCAGAGTTCATCAGAAAATCAAAAAATATCAGATGTTACCAGAATATTATATTTCAAGGATAACATCAAGCTTTTCTAAGATCGTACAGAAGTCATTGTCGCGATTTTAAGACACTAAAAACCTTTTTAAAACTTACAAATGACGTTTTCTTTTGTGTATGGTAATAGATAATAATTCAACTTACATAAAATTAAGATAATTTTTTATTCATAAAAATTTGTGTATTTTGTTAACATAAAAAGCAAAATATAAGTTTATATTTCTAGTTTATAAAACGCGTAAGAGAAAAAAAATGCATTCAAACAGTACAAAACGCCGAAGATATAAGTACAAACATAGAAAAGCATTGTAAAAGAAATACTTTATATATATTTTATGAATAAAAATAAATGTAGTCTTTCCTAAAACCTGATATCAAAAGGTAATCTTTTATCGTAAAGGTATTATATACGATGATACTTAAAGGAATACTGTTTTAAAAAAAGCGAATTCTTAGTTTTATATGCTACATCACAATGCATAGCAATCTTATAAACGTATTTTAAAATCAAATGTTCCTCAAAGATTCTTAGAAAATCAACAACAAAAATAAATAAATAAATAAAGGAAAGCTGTAAATTCTTCTAGAAGAAGTGCAATAAAAATCTTTTGAATTTACTGCTGAAATGATATGTTTATTCAGATTTTTAAAAAAAGAAAAGGAAAAAATGCTCTAAATTACAAACAAACCATTTTCCAGAAAAATTGGAATTCTTTGAATAGACTATACAGTGTGAATATTTAAAGAAAATTGCATTTTTAACATTTTATGCTTTCGCTGTATTTTAAAACAGCGCATTGAAAATTTTTGCAAAGACCTGACAAAAATAAACTATTTGGATAAATTGCATGCATTACATATTCGAACTGTTTACTACAATTTGAATATAATGCACAAACAACAATTTTAAGACAGTGAGATAAAATGTTCTGTTGCTTTTTAAACATTTATTCAGTTTTATATAAAGTTCTCTATAGCATATATATAAAAAAAATTCTATTTAATGTAATAAAAAGTAAATATTAATTTAAAAAGAAAAATAAATTACATCTATGAGCAAGTATTATCAAATAAATACAAATGAGGTTCACAGATTTAAAACTTTTCAATAATATTTCGTATTTCATCGTGATATCACAATTGCAAAAGTAGTAAAACAAATCCTATCTGAATAATTAAGAAAATTTAAAAATACAACACAATATTCAAAAAATCTGAAGAAAAAAGGAATTCTTACGAATGCATTTAAAAATAACAATTAGAGTCAGGATGATATAAACCGTATGCAGCCGTATTTGGTTGATATTCAATAGAGATTTGTAGAGTGCGACGAGCTCTTTGCTTTCGCTCACAGCTCTGTATTTCCAATTATGTAGTCGAGGCTTGATTCATAGCTGAAGGTAGTAGTTAAAATCGGTTTGTGGCATGGAAAAATTTGCAGAGGGATTTGAGTTTGGTCCGAGGATTAAAGGTCATATTCACGATATCGGGATATACTGGATTGGTAAAAGATAGGGCCCGATGAAGTTCTTTTCGAGCGCTCAGGATTCAATACAGATTTTTATTTATTTATTTATTGTCAAGCAAAGAAATGCAGGCTTGCGTATAAAACACGCTTATAAGCCCTTTTCATGTTACGTTAGAGAAGAACGTCACGAAGATTCATCCAAGGTAACGGCGGAAATCGGGGTCGCTGCCTTCCTGTAATAGAGCCTATGGTGGTACGGCGAGACCATTAGGTCAGGGAAGCCACTGCACATAATAAGAGACAAGGTTTTCGTTGACAAAGCGAAAAAAAATTTCATTTGTTCTATTTCGTTTAGTATTTATTTAGTTCCGTACGGTACGGAATTTTACTTTTACGTCGCACTTTATTTACGTCACGCTAAAGCGGCATAGTAGACTATCCCTAAGGATGAACCTAAGACAACATACGTTCGCCACATCCGGTTTTAAAAGGGAGGACACATTCACACATCATCCATCCATCCACAGATCGTAATTTTGACCTGAATTAGAGCTAATTTAGTTTCGCACATATGTAAGCGTGTTGAATTTGCAAAGATATTTATTTATCCAAATACATACATAGGCTTGCGTGCTCAACACGAAAAACGGCTACTAAAATATTAACAGATTGAAATACAGCACAAATTAGAGAAATACAGTACAACCAGGATTAAAATGGAAATCGAACCCCTTACCTCCCAGCTTTAGAGCATTTTATGAAAGATACGAATGCCCCACGGACACGACTGCCTCACTTATAAATAAAAAATCCTTTAATATATCTGACTCGAAATCTTGCTGCATACTTCTATTGAAAATATTTAAAATAAATTATTATTTAATAATTTATTATAAATATGCGTCGTCGAAAAAAAATATTTCTTAAGGGCTTATGTTTTCTAAAGCCATCTCTGAATAAATGCTGTTGTTGTTGTCCATTTCCGTCGCACTAGAGCTGCACAATGGGCTATTGGCGATGGTCTGGGAAACATCCCTGAGGGTGATCCGAAGACATGCCATCACAATTTTGATCCTCTGCGGAGGGGATGGCACCCCCGCTTCGGTAGCCCGACGACCTGCGCGCGAAGTCGAGCACTTTACGGTAGCACAGTTTAACGAGGACCAATACCGCACACCCTCGGTCCCTACGCAGACTGATCCAAGTGGTCACCCACCCGCACACTGACCGCAGCCAGTGATGCTTGACTTCGGTGATCTGCTGGGAACCGTATCTTAACGATCTGTCCACTGCGGGACAGATAAGGCTTAAGATTGGGGCATAGAGATTTTTATTTATTTATTTGTTGTCACGCAAAGGAATGCAGGCTTGTGTATAAAACACGGCTTATAAGCCTGAGTGTGTGCAGTATTGATACTCGTTAAAGTGTTCTACCGTAAAGTGCTCGACTTCGCGTGCAGGTCGTTGGGGTAACGAAGCGATGGGTGCCATTCCCTCAGCAGAGGATCAAAATTGTGATGGCTTGTCTCCGGATGATCCTCAGAGATGTTTCCCAGATCATCACAAATAGCCCATTGTGCAGCTCTAGTGCGACGTAAATGAACCACAACAACAACTAGTGCGACGTAAATGAACTACAATAACACAATTTTGATCTTCTGAAGAGGGTATGGCACCCCGCTTCGGTAGCCCGACTATCTGTAAGAGAAGCCGAGCACTTAACAGTAAAACAATTTAAAGAGGACTAAAACTGCATACCCTCGGTTCCTACGCAGACTGATCCAAGAGGTCACCCACCGTCAAACTAACGCTATTCAGTAATGCTTGACTTCGGTGATCTGATGGGAACCGTGTCTTGACGATCAGTCCACTGAGAGACCATCTACTATTGAGTTGAACTTGCAAAGATATTTATTGATTCAAATACATACATAGGGTTGTGTGCTCAACACGAAAAACGGCTACTAAAATATTATCAGATTGAAATACAGCACAAATTAGAGAAATACAGTACAACCAGGATTAAAATGGAAATCGAACCCCTTACCTCCCCGCTTTAGAGCATTTTATGAAAGGCACGAATGCGCCACGGACACGACTGTTTCACTTATAAATTAAAAATTTTTCAATATATCTGACCCGAAATTTTGCTGCATATTTCAATTGAAAATATTTAAAATAAATTATTATTTAATAATTTATGATAAATATGCGTCGTCGAAAAAAAATATTTCTTATGGGCTTATGTTTTCTAAAACCATCTCTGAATAAATGCAATAGGCATTGACGGATTAGTACAGTGATCGGCAAACTCGGTTTAAAACACTTGCTCACCCGTACTTAACACAAATACAAACCACTTTTGAATCTCAAAAATATCGTGTGACACTTGCTGGCCACAGTTTGCCACCCACTTTGTTAGTATATTTTAATGGCTTTCAAAAGAAAAATAATTTATCATCTCTTGCAGTTCAATCTACGGGCAGAAAGCAGAGTAATACGTGATGTAATTTTCGACCAGTGCCATGCTATCTCTCTCGCTTGCTAGTGACTAAATGTAAATGTGTGCGTGCATTTCTAAATAGTAGTGCTTCATATACATCACATTAGAGCTGTACAATGTCGACGCTCTGGCAAACAACCACGAGAATGATACGAAAACATGCCATTGCAATTTTCGCAATTTCAGGAAACACGTATATTGTTTTTTTTTAAACCCCTTTTAGACCAAGCATATAAATTTCAAAATGTGGTATTATTTTCATTGAAATATGCTTCAATGACATTAATTAGAACACAGAAAAAAAATTCATGAATGAAAAATAATATTTTATTTAAGAAATAAAATGGCACGTATGTGCACTATTAGCCAAATAAATTTTCAAATCATTTAATTGAACACTAGCTTTTATGACGCTTGTTTCATTTTTATCTTACTTACAGAACTTACAACTATAATCTAATATAAAAACTTATAATTAATGCCAAACGGAATAATTATACATTTTGAAAAAGTCAGAGTTTGTCAATAACCACTTCAAATTTTAAAAAAAAAACTATCGTAGTTTGAAAATTTCTCAACAGAAAGTGATTACTCCAAATGAATTGCTAATATTTTTTCGATGCCATCAAATCTCTTGAAAATAGCAGAAAAATAAAATTAGCGAAATATACGTCACAGTTTAACAAAAAATATTTATTGAAATGGTGCGTTTACCTTTGAACGAAAATGGATTAATTGCCGAACAAAAATCACCAAAAAGACTCAACGCATAAATACCAAAAACCACTGGGAATAAAAAGCTAAAAGGTCCAAAAAGAAAGTCAACTTTACTTTTTGAACAAATCCTCATGAATTACAAATATGACTTAGAATGTGGCACCCCAAAAAAGAAATTAAAGTATCCTTCTCAGAATCAAACCTATAACTCAAAAGCATCACTAAGGAAGCCTAAAATAAGTTCAACCAACCATACCTGGTCTGGAATAAGATTCTAAAATCACTTTTTTGTTAATTACCAAATAAATCACGAGGTACAGAAATTCACGCTTCCAAGCCCGTCCTAGTTGATGGCAAAGCAAGACAGTTCAATTAACAACGTGCACGTCTGAAAGATAATTGGATGACTTGATGAATGGCGAAGAAATGAGTTTTAATAGAGTGACAGAAATTAAATTTGCTCTTCTGTCAAACATTAACTGTTCTGTTGATGGTAAAGGTAGAACAATCTTGCTCAATCTGAAGACAATTACTTCATACATAGTGTGCGCGGGCAATTTATAAACAATTATTTATAAATGTTGGCTCTTTATTGCATGTCAGCAGAGATCTTTATTAATTATAAATGAGTTATTAAGTATCTACATTTATTACATATCCATTATTGAAGTATAAATCAAAATATTAGTTTCATTTTAATTATCAATGTAGTTTAACCATATCCAGTTTAACAAAATGAATCAGTAACGACCTTTGTTATAATTAGTGTAGTAAAGTCGAAAACTATTAACGTATATGAATACGTATAACATTTACTAGACTTAAAATAATAGTTTTTTTATACAGTGTAAAATATCTGATGAATTTACAGTATATAAAGTATAGCTAGTGTGCCAGTATGAAACCGTTTATTTCACAGAAAAATACTGTTATTTAAAATCCAACTACATTATCATGAATTGCTTTTGCTACCAAATGTAAATTAATATCAATGTCATTTAGCTCAGTTGGCTCAGCTGTTAAAATCAGAGAGCTATCAGTGTGAAGAACCAGGTACTGAAAAAATGGCTAAAGAAATAACGGTACATGATAAAAAATATAACTATCTATATAACAAAATATTTGCAACGTAACTCTATGCAGTTATAAATAATCCAACTACATTGTCATTAATTATTTTTGCTACTAAATGTAAATTAATATAAATGTCGTTTTGCTCCGTTGTCTCAGCGGTTAAAAGTAGAGAGCTATCAGTCTGAAGAACCAGGTACTGAAAAAATGGCTAAAGAAATAACGGTACATGATAAAAATATAACTATCTATATAACAAAATATTTGCACCGTAACTCTATGTAGTTATAAATAATCCAACTACATTGTCATTAATTATTTTTGCTACTAAATGTAAATTAATATCAATGTCGTTTTGCTCGGATGGCGCAGCGGTTAAAAGCAGAGAGATATCAGTGTGAAGAACTGAGGTTCGATCCTCAGTGGTGGCTTGAAACCCAACCAGCTTCAGTTCGATAGGTACCAGCGACCTCTGTCGTTGATCACGAAATTGTGGAGCCTTAACCTCCATTGACCACACTCCCTGGCTCACAAAGGAGATATTGAGGGCATGCTTTACTCTAATGTTAAAATGTACCCTTTCTTGTACCTTTTTAGTACTTTTTTGAAAGCAGTTACAAAAACATTAAAAAAAGGTCTACTCTGTATATAAAATGGATTTAATCATAAGTATTTTTAATTATTTCAGTACTGGCAAAACTTACATATTAATTTCATAACACATAACCATGAACGTAAAAAATTACTTATAAACATCAAATTTCCCAATCTTTTAAAATTAAAAGAAAAAGGCAATTAAGATGTCAACGGGAGCACACAATACGTGTCATTAATTAACCAATCTTTCTTTTCCTTTCCTTTTTCAAAATGAAATTATCTTTTCTTACTGTTTCTCCTCATAATTAAGATGGTAATTTTTTTTTTCGTATTGATCTTATTTCTAAATGTAGCCAAATGAATTTGTTTCAACTTAAAATGNTTTTGAGGCGCCATAAACGGTATTAACCAATTAGCACCATTATAGTAATTATTTAATTTGTTATGTTGTCTAAAGCAATCATTTAGTTCGAGATAAAAAAAAAAGTTATACTTTATGTATTTATTTAAATTCATTTTGCAAAATTACCGTAGGTAATAATTTGAGAAGATTTGAATAGTTAGTTATACGTTAAATAACGGGGTACCTGTAAATGACGTAGTGTGGGTATCTCGATCCTGATTGGTTGTTGAAACATGGCATTTGTTTATATTAGAAACTATTCTTCCATTCTATATCGAGTAAACTAAGTCGTCAAGTATCAATTATTCAAAGTGACACATTCTATATTCTTTCATAATGATTCTTTCACAAATATTTCAGTTCTTTCACTATAGATTTTTTATTTAATACAAAGACAGACACGAAGCCAGGTAGAACATAAACAAACTATGCATCGAAGTTGCCAGGTGCACAAAGCAAAAATATGTCATGGTTGTAATAAAATATATAAACAAATAATAAATCTATGTTGAGTAAAAGACTCAGACAAGAAAAATTATATATCAGCAATTTCGATGTGTGATACTTCACGTTATTTAACATTCTAATTTATATGGAGAATGTTTGCTCAACTTTAACACGCCATTTTACTTTTAAACGATCAGTTGTAGGTCACATGTGTAGGTATCAGTGATATTCCTCTTCTTGACGTGCAAGTATCTAACTATTTATAATATTTTTAAAGAAATTTGTGACGAAGAAATTACTTAGATTTATTTTTTATTATTTCTAACCTGGCTGTGCAAATTTTAAACATTAACATATGGTGCTGCGCCCAGTTATCGGTGATGGAGCTTGCCTTTTTCTAGCAATAGCATAAATGGCTCGAGTGGTGCGTGACGAAATAGCACAACACAGTTTTATTAAAAATCGCATCTGCGGAAGCTTTTGCAAGTGACTGAAAATTAAATGTTAGAATGGACAACTAGCGATATTAATTTCGAATTGAAAGTTGAATGGTTGGACTGGTGAAGCGAAGAGCACTCTATAAAACTTTTAATATTGAATTTTACCAAAAGTGGCCTTTATTTCGAGTTAACATCTTAGAGGAAAACAGACAACCAATTCCAGAGAATAGATTAGCTTATAGAATTTCATTAATTAAGAGAGGCTATTTGAAATAGCTGATTTAGACCAGCACTTGAGATCTAAGTGACAGTTATATGGAAACATTCCAAATGACCGAATAAGACGCCAGTTAATTAATTGAAAGCTACACCTTCGTTTCATCTACGATTTGCACCTCTCATAGTTTCAACTAAAATAGTTACTATTCACTCGGCCTTGAATCATAATTTATTTGGAATTTCAGTAAAGGGATTCACAAAATTTTTAATATCATTTGAGTTACTCATAATTTTATATTCGTGTTATTATTTTTCCCTAGCTAAAAACATTCCAACAAATTAAAATATCAATAGTAAATTGGGTAACTAAAGCGTATAAACCAGTCATTAATGTTGAATAATTTACAGAAATTGGGTAAAATAATAGTAGACTGAATATAGGATACAGTAAAAAAACTAAGTATGGTAATCATAAAACTCTTATGGAGTTGTAACTGTATAAAATGGAGATTTAGAATCATGAAGTTTTTATAGTGTTAGTGTTTTCTCATACGTTTTAATGGGCATTTTTTTGTAAATTCTTAGTATTGGGAAAACTATTTGAGTTCTTCATCATTTTGCAATTATGTTATTATTTTACCGTGGCCACAAATATCCGAACAAATTAAAATATCAATTGTGAATTAGATAATTCAAACGCATAAACAGTTATTGATGATAAAGAATTAAGGGAGATGGTAAAGATAGCCTATAAAAATTAAGAAATGAGTATAATAATTATTAAGTAATTTATGTTATAATTTAATCCTTTATCCTTTAGTATTTATATCCTTTAACGTTTACTTGTCTAATTTAATGGCTGTTTTTTTTCTTAAGTTAAAAGGAAACAATGTTTCTTACTGTTTGCGTATATTCACATGTGCATTCCATTTCACTGTGCATATTCGCAAGTGTATATTCACATGTGTGTATTTTACAATCACAACACAATACACCGCATTTATACTCTGAGAAAAAAATATGGTCAAAACTACGGAAATATAGTTAAATTTGCTTTATTTTCGGCTCTATGGCAAAGATTAATTTTTTCACAGGTATGCAGTTATTTTTTTTACAGGGGGTGGGTCCGTGACTTCTTAAAAAATTTACAATTCTTCTTAAAAAATTCAAAATCACGTGACTTCTTAAAAAAATTTTTAAAAGGCGTAAATTATACCAAAAAGGTTAAGAAACACTGCTCTATGCGGACACCAAAAAGAACGGTATTTTTTACTGAAGCACTTTGGTAATGATTTTGGAAAAATATACAGTAAATTTTTTATAATAATGTGTTGAAATTTGGTAGTTTTATCATAATACCTCAGAGCTCGGCAGAAAGACCATTTATTCGGTTAAATTTACTTGTAGTTTTCTAAATGTATGGTAATAAGAGCTATAATTTTGAAAACCGGAATTTTTGGTAAACCGTTACCTTATGAACAGAAAAATTATTAAACAAATGGTTTAAATACCGTATCTTTTTCTTTTATTAACCACAATTATGTTTTTTTTAACAGAAATGGCATTACCATACAATACGGTAATTGGAACCAGATTTTTTTTTCGTGCTTATATAAGCGCTTTACGTAATATAGATTTATAATATGCCTGAATGTAATAAAAATGTTACATAATGTTCAGTTCTAAGTTCTTAAAAGACTTAAAAACATCCAGTATCAGTTAAGTAAGTTACCCATAAACAAAAACACAAGCATGCTCTAAAATTAAATGTAGCAAAATATCTTGGCATGCTTTAAAAAGTTAAGCAAATGAGTTGCGCGCATGACCGGATCTTTACTTTCCATGTATATAAAACGAAATCCACCCATTTGCTTTTACTTTTTCAAAGAATAATTTCTGAGTTACTATTTTCGGAATGTTCTGGTCGGATGATTACAGCAGCGGGATTTTGCATAGGAATCACGTGATCCCTCTGCACCAATCATTCTCATTCAAAGTTTGTTATGCATTTTTAAAACACTAAAAAGAAAACTGGATTTCAAAGACTTTCATTACCCGAGCATACAGAACATTTGAATGCAAATAAGTTACAGCAGTTTGTATTATCATACGAAGCATAATTTTAAAAGTAAGCGCAGCTCCACAATGTTTATGTATGAGTAAAATATTTAATGGACTTTTTATAAACATAGACATGGTTTGCTGTCGAGTAAATAAATATTCAATAAACTCCGAATGGATTTATCAACTTTTAGACAAAAAAAATAATGTTGCTTTTTTAATTATAATTTTAAGAAGGCAATATCTTGCATAAAATTTCAGCAGCATAAAGAAACAATTTTTTAGCCGTGATAGAGGGTTGATGGAATATAATGATAAGCTCCATTTTCGAATCATACAGAAGAGCGTTTTTGAGAAAACATCACGAATTCCACACACAAACGATTTTTCTGTGTATTGCGCTTTATAACGAGAACATTCTAAAAACCTGTAAGGTATCTACCTGGAAATAATACTAAGAAGCAGTCTGATGCAAAATGCTCCTTTTGAAAAAGGTACCGTGTATTACTGAAACTATAATTAACACAGTAAATCAGGAGATCGTAGTTTCGTACAAATTAGCAATATTTTTTTCTATTAACTGAACCCTTTGCTGTTCACTGTCTTTTTTTAAACATCTCATTCCGGTTGAACAGGTACACTGACCCGTGGAACTGAATCCAATAGAACAGATTTCATTTACATATTTATAAGAATTTTTTTTTTCATTTATTGGGGGTGCGTAGGTAGTATAATAGAGTAAAATATAACTTGCACTTTCGTCAATGATTTTTCTTGTTTACCTTCTAATTTAATCAGAAGTTTCTTTGATGTATATGATTTATCTCAAGAATTCAAGTTACATTCAAAAAAGCTTTTTAAGTTGAAAAACTATATCTATCATTGCTTCGACCATAATATAGATACATTGAACCAAAATATGGTATATATTTTCAAAAACCACAATAAAATGTTGAATTAAAAAACGTTTCTGTACAAGGATAAAAAAAATTATGGTAAAAATACCGGACTGTATAGAAATAATATTTCTGGTAAAAAAAATATATATATTCTGACAATTATTCCGGGACCCGGAGCAACTAAGGGTCCGACCAACATTTTTTCCAAAAAATATAGCGTTTATTAATATTTTTTTAAGGAAAATGGCAGAGAATTTCTTTATATCAACATAAAAATTAAAAAATTTTATAAAAAATATTCAAACATTCTATAAATAAAAAAAAATATATATATAAGACTTTTTTATGCTTTGAGGATGTTGTCCACAATAAATTATGTCTCGGAGACAGTGAAACATTTGTTCAGTCTTTAAGCGTTCAAAACAGAACATTTAAGTTTTTTTTCGATATTTCTAATTGTTGTATGCATTTCTTAGCTATTATTCTAACTCATTTCTTAAAAGCATTCTACAATTTAAAAAAAATTTTTTTTTTCAAAACTACTCTTTTCTTACTTGGCTGACGATCTTTCCCAATAATAATCTAACATATCAACCGAAATCAAGCAGTTATTTCGTATACTTTCAATTAATTCGATTTTTATTGCCTAATTTTGTTGAGATTTCGAATTTATTAACGAGCTAAAAAGTTGCCATTTCCAAAAAAAAAAAAAAAAAAAAAAAAAATCTGTGNTATCGTTAATCAATAAAACCAACAAAAACATAAAAAATATTCTTATCAAAATAAATACTTCGACAAATTCTCAAAACAGATACGCAAATAATTATTTTTGGTGCCAGAATTCAACTATTTCTTTTGATGGCGAAGTAATAACATTAGAAGTATAGCAGAGAACAGAAATAGGAAAATGCTAACTGAGCAAATTCAGCTAGCAAACGAGATCTTAAGGCTTTAATCAAACAACTAAAAAAATTATAAGATAAGGTATTAATTTAATACAAGTTAAACAATATTTAATAACCATCGTAACAAAAAAACTAACTTATTTACTAAGCGTCCTTTTATAATCAAGACTTCTTTTCTATAAGACATAAATTAAATATAGGAAAATTCAATTATTTATACTTAACTATAAATGAGATTGATAGTAATTTTGTCATAACAGTGATTTAATCAAAAATAAAGACGCACTAAATATAGTTAATAAACTTTATTGTGTAAAAAGTTTGTGGTAATGCATAATGTTAGTAATAGTTTTTAAGATTGCAGAAATAGGCAATTCAACAAATGTCTTACAACTATGTAAAACTAATTAAATCTGATATACTGCTCCTTGCAAATAAAAAACGTAAAATAGAAAATATGGTAAGGAACAAATCAGATTAATAATTCAATTACTATCGAATAAGTATGATGAATTTTTAACAACGCAAATATGTTATCCGCTGAAATATCATTTACACGAACATATTTTGTCTTTTCGAATTAAAAGGAATAAAATAAATTTGAAAGAATTTTATTCAATTATGCAAATTATTTCACAAAAATTATATTTGCTCATAAGTCCCCAAAAGATATTATTTCAATTTTCAAATTCTTTAAAAATGTTTTCTGACAGACTTCTTATCCTATCTCATCATTACAGTTAGTCATTTTTTAAGCTTCATCGTTTTCCTTTGCTCTAAGCAGCTTATATTTAAGAATTTCAATTCAGTAACGAAAAGGATTTTCCACTTTGTGTTGTTTTTAGCAGTAATTAACTTTTATACATTGTAAAGTTATTTGCCAACTTCAAATTTTAAGAAAAGAAAACTTCATCGTAATTGGGTATAATATAGCCTACGTCACAGNACTTTGTGTTGTTTTTAGCAGTAATTAACTTTTATACATTGTAAAGTTATTTGCCAACTTCAAATTTTAAGAAAAGAAAACTTCATCGTAATTATATATTCAAATACTTTGCATCAATATATGTAATTTAATATTACAGTATTGAGACAGCATATTTACATATCCTGATGCCGCAAAAAGTCGGAAATGTCGTCTGCTGGTTGGGTGCTTGCATGTAGCAAAAGCGATAGAGACAAAAGCCGGTCAAGTTACAGGGCTAAAGAGAATACAAGGGCTAGTTCACTCCGCTCTTAGAGCTGAAGCTACGATTTCCCTCCTCATGACGTCACTGTGTCCACAGATCTCGGAGATCGCAAGCAAAGATATGATAACTTTGCATCTTTCTCNGAGATACTTCAAAGGAGTGAACCAGCCCTTCTNGTGTACGAATGCCGGTCAAGTTATCAACTAAGTTATCGTTTGCATTTTGTTTTTGTAACAAAATTATCGTTTGCATTTGGTAGGAGGAAAATGACATCGATAGAATAAATAAACTAAAAATGTATTACTGTTACAAAACTCAATTTCGTAATAAAACTAACAAATACTTATATCTATTTAATTTCTGATTTGTAAATATTAGTTTCTGCGTTTATATAAAAGTGTTTTGCCCAAAAGAATTTGTTTTTATTCAGATCACTTTTCGTAGTTTTCCGATAGAACTGCCTAGCGATAGAACTTGACATATCGAAAGTAAGTGGATTAATAACTATTTCTATTTAAGGAAGTTTGATGTGATAAAAGTTTTTATTGGAAATAAATTTTCAAAGGAAATTTTTTGTCTAAAATTTGAAATCAAATGAATCAAAACAATGGAAAAATTGCCCTTATAAATTCGAAATGTAAGGGTACAAATGTAATGTAATGTACAAAGTACTTGAAAAAAGTATTATGTACAATTGTTAAAATCTTAAAATAAATATCGACGTTTCCCTTTTACATATCAATATTCTAAAATTATCAAGGAAAAAAAACATAGTCAAATTCGTTTTCTTTAAAAGAAAATAATAATAGAATTAAGAAAGAGAAAGTTTATCCCAATTAAAAATAATATCATGCCGATGTTTGTCAGTTACATCTATAACAAAAAGAATCAAATTAGCTCATTATGTTAAACATATGCTTTTTTATGTTAATAAGTAAAAAGTTAACATTTCGACATCCTAGATTGGCGCTAGCTAGTTAAAATTACGCATTTTTTTCGCAAATGTTTATATATTTATTCATTGTTGCTCATACTTATGCAGATTTCCCTACAAAGACGGCTTACAGGACTTCATAAAGTTGAAAAACAAATAGCAGAAATTGGAGAAAGTCAAGACAGCGAAAAGATACATTCAGGTTTGCGACCGGACTCGAACCCGCTACATCTACGCTACAAAGAGTTTGCAGATTGATGAGACAACTTGGCCATGAAAGCCCCTTTGTAAACGCTAAACTTGCAGATAATTTCACATTTCGAATTTGTAAGGGCAATTTTTCTTTTGCTTTGATTTATAGCTTCCAGCAAAATATTTCCTTCTGCAAATAATTGTAAATAATGGGTTGTAATAAAATGTTGTATGTCGACTCAAAAATCTAGGAAACAGGATTTATTTAGTTGTGAAACTTAGCCCTCCATATATTTAAAGAAATATATTTAAATATATACCATTGAGACCTCTTTGTAAACGTCAAATTTGCAGATAATTACACATTTCGAATGAGTAAGGGCAGTTTTTCTTTTGTTTTGATTTATAACTTCAAGCAAAATATTTTTTGTTGCAAATTGCAAATGACGGGGTGTAATATTGTTGTATGTCCATTCAAAAATCTATGAATCAGGATTTATTTAGTTTTGAAACTTAGCCCTCCATATACTTAAAGAAATATATTTAAGTATACTTTCCTGTTTTTCCATAAAATTAATTAATCATTTGATTTTTCAAAAAGTATTTTTTTTTAATTAAAGCATCGTCTTTGAAGCACGTGAGGAAATAAAAAAATATATTTTTTAAGTGGTTACTTTAGTAGAAAAAAAAACTCAGCACATACTCCATCAAATATGTAAATCTTTTTCCTTTCCAACAAAAATAAAAGGTATTCAGTTTATCTAAGAAGCTTGAAAAAAGTTATGATTAAAGTTTTTTCATAATCTTTCAAAACTATCTTTTTTTTATTCAGGAGTGGAATATCAGTTTTTTTTAACGAGAAAATATTAAAGTAGATCAAAGTATTTTGGTAACAAAGGTTAATTACGTGTAACACACTTGATTAGTTAGAGACTTTTCTTATCTTACTTCGAAAGTGTGAAGAAGATATCCCAAAAAATAAACGTTTTGTAGCTAATTTTGTTAAAAACTTTTTTAAAAAAGTTCCTGTAAAAACTTTAATTAAGGAGACTTCTGAAAGAACTTGAATTTTTCAACGCATCTCTTGGGGTGACAAAGCAGAAAACTCACAGCCATTTTATTATTATTATTATTTAATACTTTAATTTAGAAATAAAAAAATATCAAAAAATAAAATACTATAAATCTATCACAGAATAAAAAAATATTTTGATAAAATTGCGTGATTTTTATTGAATTTTCAAGTGGCAATTAAAGTAAAAATGTTTAGAAAAACAAAATAAATACAATAGAGAAGAAATTGACTAAGACTTCTTAAGTGTAAAACCAAATACATTTTTTTCATGAATACCATGTCAGTTTTTGAAAAGTGGATAATTTTTTTTTAAAAAATATGAATGACTAAATGAGTAAAGTAAGATAGAAACAATATTTTAAGGACAAATAAACAAATTTTAAAGACAAACGGCCTTTTCGTATATATAGAATACTATCGATTGATCCGGTAAACTGATTCTATATGCTATGCCAAAATATAATTTGCGTATAGGAAAAACAAACAGAGTAATCATACTATGGTTGATTAGTGCCAAGGTTATGAGAAACAACGCTAATTTAACTACTCTGATATCTAATCTAATACCTATATGAATCTTATTAGTACAGAATGATTGATAAAATTAAAATTCATTAGTTCGGAAATTGGTAGTTAGCAAAAACGATATTACGAATAAGGTAAACAATTATGAATAGGCTTTTCCTTTTCGAAAGGTAAATGAAAATTATAAAATGATAAAAAAGACACACACACAATCATTTAGCTAAATCTCCTTCAATCTATTCTATAACTCTTATACAACTGTTTAAAGAAAATTCTAGCAAAACTTAACAAAGTCACCTGGCACTACTTATGGCTGATTGACGCCAAAGATATGAAAAAAAACGCTACTCGGACTACTAATCAATACGGAAAAGATGGCTTATTTCGGCGAGAAAGCAGCAGAAATCGGTATAACGTAGATAAACCTTTCACTTCTGCTATCAGTTTTTGATGAAAAGATGAAATTGATATAATTTCTTAACAAAACTGTAATTAATAAATGTTCATACTTTTTCAGAAATGTGTAACAAATTTTTACCTAGATACTTGACTTTAAAAAAATACTAATTTAAAAAAAGGATTAAATTTTTAATTTATCATTTTATTTTAATTATTTTACTTTTAATCATTTTAAACAAAATAAACTTCTGCGAGATTTATTTTTTATTCATAATAACACTAAAAATATAAACACATATTTTTATCTTTTTAAGTCTCCAAGTCTTCTACGATAAAGCTAACAACATTAGCTAACGTAGATAAATGATATCATAAATAACAGAAATAAAATTAACGGTTATAAATATCCCGAATATCTGTCTGCAAGAACAGACATGTATAATACAGAAGTAAAGCGGAGTAAGTTTCATAAGGACACGAAATTTAATTAAAATAATTGTTAAACTGCAACATTTAAGCAACGAGACATAACACATTAAAACTTCTTAACTCGTACAATACTTCAGTTGGAATTTTAAACGAAAATTATATTTCCTTCAACATACTCATTTCAAATTTATAAAACAGATTTTAAAGACTAAAAAACAAATTTAAGGAATAATGTTAGTTTTAGTTTTACGGATGAATCTTGATAGAAAAAGGGGAAATTAAATTTTATAGTACAATTACTTTTCATTCATTATATTTAGGATATTTTATTCCTTTTAATTTTATAATTGACGTTGAACACAGCCGACCCGATTCTGATTTTAGGACTATCAATCTTGAAATTCTAGCTCTCTAATTTTGAACCCAACCCAAAAGACAAGGGAACTCTGGGATTAAGCAATGGAACAAACTAGCTTTTGTTGACAACTTTTTATGGAACTAACCCGCATTTTCGTTAAATGGGAAGGAAAGACACGAAAACCTCCCTTGCTTATCTTGACGGCAGGAGCATTCATGATCCGTCTACCACTGAGGATATTTTAGGTCAACACCATGGTGGGAGCGAGCTGGGAGCAGAACTTGTATTAACCATCCACCTCTGGGATTCGAACCTAGGTAGTCGCATTGGAAGGCAAACGCTCTATCCCCTGAACCACCGTTGCTCAAGCTTAGCAGTTAATAGTTCTCGAGTTAATTATCGAATGTTCAATTTTTTTTGTTCCATCGTACCTCCTGTACAAAGTGCAAAAAAATTCATAAACAAAACAACCTGCTTACTTATTTTTAAACGTGTAAGGTTTAAAATTAGTTTGTGAAAAAATTATGCCCATGAATTATAAAATTTCTTTCAGAAAATATTCTCATTCATAACATATAAACCAGAATTAGAATTTTTCGGTCTCATCTTCTTTTCTGTCATAATTACGAACAAGAAACTGCTTTAAAGAAGAAAAAAATTGTAACATTTTCAAATTTTATCTAATTAATTAGTTTACTAAGTCTGAGCTTTTGAATGAAGTAAATGTGTTCATAGATTTTTAATGCGAATCTAGATATTTGTTGAACATGAAACTGCTAAGTACAAAGCATGTTAAATGGTGCATATATATTTGTAATGCACATAAGCATTATTATTTCGGAAACAATAAATAACACAGAACTAAGTCTATTTACAATAAACTTAAAAACAAATATAAATCATTTTTGCATAAAAAATAAAAATTATTTTTTAATGATATGCATTTAAGGCACAACTTAAAACCAATATAACATTCTGAATATATTTTGAATGCATTTTGTCCGGATATATCTGAATGTATTTTGAAACATGAGAGAATTAAAACATTAAACAATAAAAAAATATTTAAAATATTACTTAAATAAAAATATTAATTTAAAATAAAAATCATTTCTGGGGAATACTATAAGGTAAACATCTCTACAAAGCATCAGTTATTAACTAAATGTTTCATAATGATTAACCTTAAAATATTGTTTTTAAAATCTTAGTCCAAATTGATTCTTAAAAAAAAGGCGGTGGTAAACATATGAGCGAAGAAAAAACAAAAAACTTTATGAAAATAATAAGAATTATTACTGTTGAAAAAAAACTGTAAAAATTCAAATCCTGTTAAATTAACAAAGGAAACTTCGAGATGTCGAAAGTTAATTATAAACATATCCAAAATTCATCAGACAATCAAAATCGTTTCAGTGCTTGCAGTTCCACCTATATCAGTATTAATATTAACCTGTGACCTTTTACGTGCAAGGTTTTTTACTTCATTTTTAACAATGTGATTCTAGTAATCTATTTTAACAGAGGCCATACTAAAAAAATTTATAGAAACTGCTTGCGATACTGGCTAAATTAAATTTTATTCCAGTATAAATTATTTAAATTTTCTAGAGGAGCAAGAACTTTATATCCCCAATAAAAATTTAAATATTCAAATTTTTTAAAGCAATATGTTTATTAATAACCCCTTATTAAGCTTTAATAAGCTTGATGTTTTTTAAAAACTGATTTTAATGTTTCATATGTGAAATTATAATTTAACCATTATAACTATGCGAGTATTAATAAAATATTACAAAAATATAACCATTATAAATATAAATAAATTCTATAATTCTTTTTTAATATTTCACTCCTTAATATACCATAAATTATCACTGACATTAATTTTAATTTTTCAAACACAAATGTTACTAATTATTAGAAATTTATGTAACACGAATACAAATTTATAAGTTAAAGAAATCACTACTATATCCTAATTATACCTATCTTTTGTCTAAGCTAATTATTCCTTACAACACGTTTATTTTATTAATTTTTTAAGAGATTTATTCCTTTTGTGAATTTAAATTCTTAAACATCAAAAGCATCTAAGGCTTTCTCTTGGGAATTCTTTATTTCAGACAGATACATAATTTCTGACAGTCATCAACTACGGATGGAAATTTCTGAGTACCAGTTATGAATCTTAATTTAAGATCTTAGATCTTAAAGTGAGCTATAAGCTATTCCGAAGTCGATTAAATTTCATCTTTTCTAAGTTTTATCCTTCAAAGCAAGTCGTACTGTAATCTTCAATTGATTCTGAAGTAGAGAACTTAAAAATTCTTTCTTAAAATATATAATCCAATTTTCTATATTTGGTCTCCTTGAGTAAAATAAATTTGCATTTTTAAATACTATCATTTAAAGCAGCTTATCTGAAGCTTAATTCCTTGGAAAATCAGTTTAAAAATCGGCAAGACTTTTATTTTGTTAAACTTGAAAAAATGAATAAACTAACCACCTCTGTATGAAAACATTAAATTACTATTAAATATTTCGTTATATTGAAACATGCGTTTTCTAAGGCACAACGAAGAGAAATTTTCTTCAATATTTGGAAGCAAATATTTTGAATCAAGTAGTAGTGTAAATAATTTAAATATTTTGAATAATTGAGTAAATATTTTGAATAATTAAGTAAATATTTCGAAATAAATATTTTGAATAATAAAATAAATATTTTGAATAATAAGGTAAATATTTGGAAATAAATATTTTGAATAATAAAGTAAATATTTGGAAATGAATACTTTGAATAATAAAGTAAATATTTGGAAAGAAATATTTTGAATACTTTGAATAATAAAGTAAATAATTTGAGTAAATATTTTGAATAAAGTAGTAATAAAGTAGTAAATAATAACATTCGAGATTTCTCGAGGTTTGTCATGTGAAATTTAAATATCGACTACTTAGCAGTATTGCATGCGGTTATTATACTATCAGACTAACCGTAGAAGAATTTCGTAATTTATCGTATGTGGATAACATTTATCACGAATTTTGAATTTTTCTGGTTCATGAGCCTTTTCTTTCTGAAATGAGTTCAAGATTACAAGGGTATTCGCGAGAACGTTCATTGCATGAACTTCACAACTCACTGCATAGATAAGTTGCTCATGGGAATTAAATGAAAATAGCGCATTCCAAGAAAAGTGAAACAAGGCGTTTCGACCCCACTATTTCTGTTCCTTTGTTTCCACCATTTTTTTATTTTCGTTAACGTTTCTTCCCTCGCTATTTTCATTTTTCTCTTTTAGATATTGAAATTTTTAAGAAAATTACAAAATATGCAAACCATTCTTTGAAATGACCCTTATTACTATTTTATAAATTTTTGACTGCTAATATTTAGCACCTTTTTTAACGTTTTGTTTTTTTCAAGGTATAAATCATTTGAAAAGACTTTCCAGGTTGTATACAGTGGAAGTAGTTAGCACAAGGATCTTCATTTATTTATTTATTCCTCTGTTTACCAAATTTTAAAATCATAATACATTACTACATAATAATTAATACAATTACATAAATAAGGGAATGAAAAAAATAACAGTTTTCATTGTAACTTAAAATATTGTTTTCGCTAATTCATCAGAAAATTGGGAGTAGTCTCTCACAAATATTCTTAATAATTTGGACATTTAATTCCACGACTGAAAATTTTAAAATACTCAACAAACATTTAAAATTCCTGATTTCCTGTCACCGAAAATAATAAATAAATAAATCAATAAGCTAAAAAATATATTTAGAGTCATTGAAACATAATAAATCTAACAAAAAAGTAAAAAAATGGGATGAAATGTCTGTATCAAAATAGACGAATAGAATTAGTAACTAAACTGAATTGGGAAGGGATCGAAATTGCAGGTATGGGACCGAAATGACGAGACCATAGAATATATAGGAACCATCTATATCAAAGCTTATAGGTTTAAAATCTGGGCATCGTAAATAAACTATCAGTTCCGTCATATCGCTATCATAAAGAGAAAAAAAATTTCTCCATGCATCTGGAATAAAAGAATGATTCTATCTGTAAAGAATTCCGTGGTCTTTATCTCCTATAAACTAGAGACAACTCATTTTTACCAATCTAAAACGACATAACTTTTTTGATCCCATAAGTATTTTAATTTTATTTCCTTACTTATTATTATTACTAGTAAGCTTTCAGATACCTGCAAGTAACGTAATTGTTAGCAAATCGTGACATTTGTCGATTCGAAGCCAATCAGGTTCGACGTCTCTTTACACTTATCCAATCAAATCTGATTTAAATCACATGGTTAGTCATGATCACTTCACTTCTTCTCGATTGGCAAGTTCATGACGAAGCTATCAGTATTTAAACACAAATCCACAACCTATAAATCAGCGTTCCAACCTATAAATCAGATGTTCCACTAAACGTTGCGATTTTTTTATTTACTGTTAATTTACTTGTATCTTTTTAAATTCATTTCTAAAAAGGAGAATGAAAGGTGAAAGATGAGAATAATATAGACCATTTTCGTTCTCAATCGAATTTACAAGGTTGAAAAATTCTTGCCATGCGAATTTAATCCAATTTCCCAGCAAAAGTGTAGCTGAGAGTATCTTTTGTGTAGAAAATTTATAATCGCTTCCTTGGCTATGAATAACGTCGAAAGCGTTTTGTTTGATGTATTCATTCTATTGCTTCCGATGTGTTAATCGAATTTGAAGCAAATTAGTGCAGTGAACTTTTTTTGGGGCCACAATTGCGTTTACAGGGACGTTTAAACTGTGCAGAAAGGCAATTAATTAACTCTCAATGGTTGTTCTACGTCGATGCCAGTGGATTTATTGGTTGCGTTGTGTAAACACTGCAGTTGTAAAATGCGTTTGGGAGGTTTCTTTTCAAATAATTCTGAAAGAAACCCACAGTTTGAAATGAGGTTAAGGTTATTTATCTTCTCCGCTGAGTTAATATTTAATTCAATCTATTGTAATGATCGTATTTCTCATTTATTTAGGTACTGTTTGTCGCTAATTAAGAGAAAATTTTTCCAAAATAATGAGGTTTGATTAGTTTGTAAGATTTAGTTTTGTTTCGTAAAAATAATTAAAGTAGTGTTTTATGTTAAAATAAAGATAATTAAGAAAAAATATAGATTTGGATAATAAAAATAAGTAGAAAAAAATAAAATAAGTAACTTTGAAGTAAATCACGTTACTATGTATCACTTAATTATAAAATATATTTTGAAAATAAAGAAATTAGCATTCATTGAAATTCATAGCAAATAGCATCAATAAATCAATAGTAAATAGGCTCACATTAATGTTGCGACAAGCTTCGAGAACTTCATCAGGATTAAAATTGCATAGGAACCCAAGCCCGGTAGATGTCATAAAACGCTGCTGGAGACGCTTCCCTAGCCACGTCATAACAGGAAAATCCCCCTAGCCGTGTACTACAACATTTCGGGTCATGAGTTCTTATTCAATTTTAATCCTGATTAGATGGAAATGTTGCGACAAGTTCTCGAAGTTTGTCACAACATTTATGCGAGCCTCTGTTATATATAACGTTTTTAAACTAATACATGGTGTGAAAAAAAATAAACTAACATTGTTAGTTTTAAAAAAAAATCTGTAGTTTTAGGATCAAAACTAATTTTAGATTTGAAAATCCAACTTCCAGATTCGGCAAGGTTAAGTACAAGGATCATTTTTAAAGTAAGAACCGACTGTGCATCGTGTTCGCGCATCCTGTCAAGTGATGTAAGTTCAAGATCGGAAACTCTTGTCAAGTCTTTTATTACTACGCCGTTATTACGTTTCACGTCTTTGCCTGTGCTGGTTGTGCTGTTCTACTGCTTTGTTATTCATCACGCAAATCAGTTATCCCGCCGATTATGAAGTGCGTTCAGTTATTCGGCTTTTAATTGCAAAAAAGTTTTAGTCCTGTTGAGATCCATCGGCAACTTGTTGAAGTTTATGGTGAAGGTGCAGTGAATGATGGAATTATGCACAAATCGCGTATGATATTTAATGAAGGAAGAACAAATGTTCATGATGATGAACGATCTGGATGGCCTACTATCTTGAATGGGAAGTTCTGGATCATCCACCATGCAGCCCTGACTTAGCACCATTAGATTTTTATCTATTTCCAAGATTTAAGGAATTTGTTGGTGGAAAGAGCTTGGAAAACGATGAATGAAAGAAACTGTTAATTACTGGCTTAACGGTCAGACAGCAGAGTTCTTTGATAATAGGATCCAAAAACCTGGTGCCCGACGTGACGAATGTTTCTATGTTAACTGTAATTATGTTGAAAAGTGAATAAATGTTCATATTTCAGTTTGTGATACAATTTAAGTTCAGAAAATAAAGCTTCTTTTACTCCTTTACAACACTTATCTTACTTAAAACATGACCTTCGTATTTGTATAGATTCAACAAAAAGTTTTTTCCCCCAGTGAAATAGATATTTAACTAGAAAATATGACAGAACATTAATTCCAATGTCATGAAATACATACATAACAAAATATTAATAATTGGGAAAATAAAATTTCTGTATATGAAATCGAAAAATCACTTATAATATTCTTAATAATAATGGAAATTAATGTAAAAATGGTAAATAAAATAAAATATGAACGATGAGATTAATAGAAAAATGGAAAAGAAGGCAAATATTAAGCACAAATAATCCAAAAAAGCAAGTTGAAAAACAAATGATAATAGTAGAGTACGTTTGAATGCGATTCATTTTATAGGAAATAATTTACTAGTAAAGTTATTTATCAGTTTATATATTAATTAAAGTTATTAACAGTTTTATTTAAAGTAATAGATCTTTGAAATTTGAATCAAACAATATAAGTTACTCGTTAGTTTCTCGAATTGAAAAGCGAAAAATGTTTGTTCTTTTGCTTTATTTTTCCATGTATTTCTAAAAGATTTTTTTTTAAACCGTTGATTCACGCATAGTATTCAGTGCATATATATTCAATGGATATATATTGATAGATAGATGGATGGATAGATAGATATTCAATATGTACGCATATACATCGAGTAACATTACAAGGATAAGTTGCTTAAAATGTTTAATTCAATAAGGTGTAATTACGAAATGTTACATCGAAGAATAGACGAATCTTATTTTATTCTAATAACCTTATTTAATTCTTATCAAAAGAAGCATGATAATGATTAAAATTATTAATCATTTAATCAAAATCTCTTGCCTAACATTCTTCAGAATAAAGCGGAAGATAAAGCTATAATATTTATCATCACCATAATTTTGTTTCTGGTTTCCAGATAAACATGACAATAATATTTCATTAATATAAAAGACATTTATCATTTTATGGAATACCAAATAAAACAAAACAATAACTCAGATAATGAGAATTCTTCGTAAGTCGAAAAACTCTCTTCGAAAAATAAAAACGCCCTATTTAATTACGACTTACATATAATGCATTTACTAGTTATGCATTTTAACTAATACTTGGCATATGTTTGTTGAATAAAACTGAAAGAACACCCTAACCGAAGAGCGGAACACAAAACAGACGCAGAATGCGAATATCTAATAATAAAATTCTTTACCTCTCTAAGGCATAAGGCGTTGATGAGAATTTCATCCTTTTTCGGAAAGATATGACTATGAGTCTTTTAATTGAAAATTCTTTCTCGTGGTTGGCGCGCGATTGCTATAGATAATACACAATAGAATAATGGATATTGTGTTGCTAACAAAAGTCATTTTCTCTAAGTAAAGAAAACGGTATTAAGTATCGAAACTGACCAAACAGTGATAATTTCTAAACGATAACCGAATAGACTTTAAATGAGACATCCAAATCTGAAATCGAAAATGATACTCAACAACGTTAATAAGTTCAGCAGTTGGCAGCATGCCAATATATATATAGTCTGGCAACCACAAGATGGGCCTTTAGTGATATTTCTTTTAGTTTGGTTAGTTAGGCAGTAGTAGTTTGGTTAAAATCTCATATCGAAATTGGTAGACGGTAAGGACTTAGTCCTCCGACCCATTCCTAGGGGTATTCAAAAAAGTTCTATTCGCCGTCAACAAACAAAAATAAATTTACATCAAACGTGGCAACAGTCACGTTACAATAGCAGTTTCCCAAGATTTGATTACATTGTATTGATAATTGTCAAAAACAGTAAACGAAATTAAAAGAAGAAAAGATATCAATGTCCCAACGTGTGTTCATCAAGTCAAGTGTTTTCTAGTGGATCGAAATCGCTCTATAACTTTGTGCTTTATAGTGAGAGATCCACCTCAACACGTTTTAAAATGGACGACGAAAACACCAAAAATTTGCAATTATAAAAATAATTTTCATGATAAATCGAGACAAAACTAAGTTATTTAAAATCAGGGGAGTTAAAACCATAAGTACAAGTGCCATTTAAATAAAATATAAGAATTAAAAGCAATGATCAATTAACAAGATCGTAAGTTGAGCCTAAAATCAATAAAATAAAACATTAGTAGTAAAGTCATCGAATTAAATTATCCAATAAAATCTAAAAAAATCTACAAGTTAGCACAATAAAATTTAGGTAAGCTGAATTAGGTATAAAACCCAAAACATATGTAGTAGAATAAGTAGGTAAAGTATACATTAAAACCATCCAATAAAAGAACTTATATAGTTAAAACGATTTAGATAAAAGATTTTAAGTCAATAAAATCATCAATTTAAAAGGGATCACAGATTATTATTAGTCAAAAACGAGTGTTTAAAATCAGTAGATTCAAAATGACAGTCGTAACAAACTTGAAGACAGTAACTGTTGCCAGACCAGACGATAACTAAAGAATAGATCGAAGGATACTTAGCTAGTTGATTTTTTCATAATTATTTAATTTTCATTTATGGAAGCAAAACATATTTCGTAACTGCTTTCCTTATTTCTATTACCTTTATTATTATCTAACTGCCATCGGCTGTACTAGTGAAAACAAATGAGAAAATCTTTAATGCAAAAAGTTACAAATCTTATTAAATATTTAAATTTCTCAAATCCTTCTTTTTTCAGGTAGAAGGGTACTTTAACAAAAAAAACGAGAAAATGTTCGTTTCTGCTTGATTATAAAAAAGAAATAGAATTAAAGTGATAAAAAAAACAGAAGTTAATTTTTTTTATTTTATTTACAAGGAATAATAAAAACTTGCTAAGACAGATCTAAATTTTTAATGAGTCAAATTTTAAAAATGTATAAACGCACAAATCCATTAATTACAACCATATAAATTTTTGATCAAAGAAGAAAGTGCAAAAAAGATACTGCGTCTTAACGAGAGGACGGAATTAAATGTACAAATAACAAATTTTTGAAATCAGCAAATACCAAAACTAGGTTAAGTATTTTTATGTTAAGCTATTTTTGTATGTAATACAATATGAACAAATAAAATATTAAAATATCTATGATATGATAGCGATATGATAATAATAACGTTAAAAAAGTTCAAACTTTAAGAAAAATACTGTATTAATTTACTTTTGCAAGGAAAAAAAACAGAATGACTTATAAATGTAAACGTTAAACGAACTTTTTAGTTAACTCAACAATTTTAATTTTAGCTGAAGCTCTATGATATATAAAAATGACCACAATGTATTTACTTTCTTAAAGATAAAAACTCATTAGTTTTTTTTCTTTTAATTCAAATCGCTCATAATGTCACGTTCAGTTGTTTATTATATACAACATGACAAAGAAAAATAGCTGGTAATTTAAAATACATGAATAAAAAATATGAAAACTTTCAGAAATGACACCAATTTTACTTTTACTAGCAAACAAATAAAATAACTTTGTCATTTTATTTTTATCTACTCATTTATTTATCTAGCCATTTACTTCCGGTATCTATTTTCTTAAAAAATAAAACATTACACCATAAATAAAAAAATAACGAAAATTCAACAAAAACGAAAGAACATTAGGCTTATTTCCAAAGCCTGAAAGTCAAGCCAAAATGAATAACCACCACATGAATATGGACAAAGCGAATTTTACATAAGCATGTTTAACATGTTAGGCATAATTTGACCTCTCATTTTGTTGAAAGCCATTTGATCGAAATGAACGACTTATTTAATACTTTTTGGCCATGAGCCATTCACCCTATATAGTACATTAGCTTCCCTTTCTTACATATTGTCTGTAGTTTCCCTTCACAATAAGTATACACAATGTCGCATACCAATATGAAAATTGATATAATGTGAACTCATTTCAGTAAATATTGCCTCTAGTTAAACTATTGATAACATAGAATCTTAACTTCAATATTTATCACATAAGTTAAAAGAAGTACAGAATCGATTCTCTGATAATTAAAATATTCGAGTTGAGTTTAAGTATTCCATTGGGTTAATTTAATTCAAAACAATCTTTACCCCAAAGGCAACGTTAATGGAGCCATACTAATGTGGACATTGGCGTATGAATACATCCATTTCTGCGACCATTAAATAAGTTGAACTTCTTTAAATGAATAGTCCCGCCCTGGCAAACAATTAGCTAAATAAAGAATATTTAGTTCGATATCTACGAAAACTTGTTAATTTTACAGAAGTGTTCTTTTGATAACTTGATAGCTAAAAATTGCATTCTAGTTAAAGCAATCGACTCCCTTAATATAATTCAGAATTGTTTACCCGAATGATGCACTTACACTAATGCTGTCTATTAGTATGAAGAGTGACTTATAAATCAACTGCAATGTTCCCTGAACTTGTTCAAATTAACAAGTTCCCCTTAGTGAATGATTGGATAAATATAGAATCTTCAATTCAATATCAACATAAATAAGATAATGTATAGAACATGTTTTTGATGTGGTACTCACCTCCCAATGAGATAATCCAGTTTCGAATCCTAGCGATGGCCGGTTGATACGAATTACGCACCCGACTCGCATCGACGACAATGCTGTCGTAAAATATCATCAGTGGTAGACGGATCATGGGTTAGAGTCCCCTTACCGATAGGCTAACCATGGGAGGGTTTCGTAATTGCCCCCTTTATGTAGCGCAAATACTGGTTATTTCCATCTAAGAGTCATATTTCTCCCAATAGTTGACCCAGGAGTTCCCTTGACTGAATCATGTTCAAAATTTCAAGGTTATAGAGTAAAACATTGGTAGTCGTAAACTCTAAATTGGATTAGCTGTTTAACGACGGTTATAAAATTGAAGTATTCGGTTCTATTGGTTCATTTTAGAACTAAGTTTACCCACAAAACGAAACTAATATCACAATATTAATATGAAAATCGATACATGAACCAACTTTTGTGAATTTTAAACATCGCCTGTAATTGAACTTGTTTCAATAAACGATTCAAATTAATAATTAAACCTAGAATCATTATTTCTATGTTTAAAGAAGTAAGAAATAGAAGTGTTCGTTTGAAGCTTTAGAATTTACATTCCATTTCAAGTATTCGATTCTGAATTCTGACAGGTCAAATTCAGAATTATGTTTTCCCTAACAATGAAACTAATGTTGCATAATTTGAAAATTATTACTAATCCAGTTTCGCGAACTCGAAAAGTTGCTTGTTTAAATGAGGAATCCATTCTTGTAAATTAATAGTTAAATAGAGGATATTTAGTTTATCTACATATTAAGGGAATGAATGGAACTGAAACTCTGTTATCTTTGGTGATCGACCCTGTTGACAAAAATACGCAAAAGCAAACTAATGCCGCATAACAATACGAAAACGGATAGCATATAAATCTGAAAACTGATGCATGAATCTGAAAATAGATCTATGAATCTGAAAACTGATGTATGAATCCACATTTGCGAGTTTAAAATATCGCCAGCTGTTGAACCTGCTCAAATAAACAAATTGAATAGCTTGAAAAAACTGAAACTGCTTGAATAAAAACTTTAAAGCCTGAAAAAAAGTTTTGTTAGAATAAAAATAAAAGGGATTAAATATTATTGTAAAAATTCGTAAAGTACAATGTTAATAAATTACGTAACAGACAGGATTTATAATTTTATGATTATCAGAAAGAAATATTTCAGCCTGAGTAAAAATTTTGAGGGTAAGACAAAAACTAGCATATAAAAATAATATAAAGAATTTAGAAACTTGTGCAAGAGCCTTTTTACAGAAGTATTTCAAATATTCTAGTTTTCATGAAAAAAACTAGTTTTAGAAAAAGTTCGGGGTCTGTTTAGTGCTATTTGTCTTCGAAAGTATGTTTTAACTCAATTTATGATGTAAAATGCCTCCCTTTGCATAAACTTTTCGTCCTAAGTAATCCCCCATAAGTTCTCGATTGGGTTATGACTTGGCAGGGCATTTAAAAGTTTCAACATCGTTGGCTTAAAATCAATTTTTATATTTGAATGAAAAGTTGCGTTGCTGATCTATCCAAGTTTCTTCGGCGAGAAATTCTACATTTGGTGAAGGATAACTTACTAGAACATTTTGGTAAGCTCACAAATTAGTTTTGCCCAAAACGAATGCAATTAAACGCACACCAAAACATCCCCACGTCATTACAGAACCATCGCCTAATAGGCGTTCGAAGAATATTTTTTTTCTTTTCTTAAATCACGCCAATAGAGCTTTCATCCAAAATTAATTTTTTTTTCATCAGGAAAAATAATTTGTATTCATTGGTTGTGCCAGGTCTGGCTAAAATGAAAACGCTTTATTTTGGACCATTGCAACAACCGTTGTTGATACCGTCCTTCTAATCGTGCTATGCCTAGTTTTTTGACAAACATTTAAATAATAAGAGCCGCGATGGCTCAGGGGATAGAGTTGGCCTTTCAATGAGGTGAACCAGGGTCGAATCCCCAGCGATGGCTGGTCGAATCGAATCCGCATCCGGCTTGCACCGACCAGAGTGCTGACGTGAAATATCTTCAGTGGTAGACGGATCAAGGGTTAGAGTCTCTTTGCCGTCAGGCTAACCGTGGGAGGTCCTCGTGGTCTTCCTCTCCATGTAACGCAAATGCGGGTTAGTTCCGTCAAAAAGTCCTCCACGAAGACAAATTTCTCTCAATACTTGATCCAGGATTTCTCTTGTCTTCTGAATTTGGTTAAAAATTACAAGGCTACGGAGTTGAAAATTAATAGTCGTAAACCCAAAAAATTGGGTCGGCTGTTTAACGGCGGTTATAAAATAAAACAAAAACTTTTAAATAAGTTTCCTGGTTGAGAATTTTCCAGCAAATGCAAATCTGTAAACTCTTATTTCATTAGCCATAACTTTAGCTCTTCATTTTAGCATAATTATTTTAAAATTTTTTTGAATACAGCAGTCTTTGATCCTCCGATCTTTATCGCTAGAGTATCGATACTCGTTCCTCAACCTCTTTTATGATCAGTTAAATTACTACTTTTTGCAATCTTCACAAAGAGTGCCAAAACTTCAAAGAAATGCATGGCAAATTTGCTAATAGAAGTGTTTTTACAACCTTCATAGTTACCGTAATATTTAAACTTATTTCAATATCTTCAGAAGCAAAATAGAATGCATAAAACTCTTCTTTTGATACTTAGAAATTGCATGCAAATTCAAGTTTTTAACTCTACTTGTCAATTCAGAATTATGTTTACCTTAAAAACAACACTAATGTGAAAACCAATATTAAAATTTACTTACGAATTCACTTTTGCGAATTCGAAATGTTCCTCGTAGTTGAACATGTTTAAATAAAAAAAAATATGCGATTGTAGATTAAGAGTTGTATGTACAATATTTAGTTCTCTGTTTAGGGGAATGTATAGAACTGTTTCTTTGATGGCGTCAGTTATCGATTCCATTGATTCAATTCTGAAATATGCCCAAAAAACGACACAAATGCCATATCCTAGTACAAAAACTGATGTAGTATGTCCCAAACAAAATGCAACCCAGAAAAACAAAATGTTTATTGAACACAAATTACTAGAAATGTTGTATTCTTGTAATGTATCAACTAACAAATGAAGCACGCTTAACAAGATTAATCGAAAAAATTCATCTACATTTGTGGGAAATAAGATTTAATCTCTCATTCAATTTTCGCTTTCAGGCCTGTGTTAGATGTCGGGCAATCTGCATACCAAAATTTTTTTTTAAATATCTCCATTAAAAATAGTCGGTGGTGACAAGTCCGGACTTGAGGGAGGTCACAGTCCATTGGAAACAAGCCTTTCGCGAAAACTCTCTAATGAAAGACTTGTTTGACTCAGATGTGTGGATAGTGGCGATATCCTGGTGAAACCTCGATATCAATCCGAGCACATAAATATTGCAAAAGCAATTGCTATTTCTTCGATAACGCTATTTTCTCGTCTTCAGAAAATTGCTTTTATTTAGGACATACTGTATATGTATCCACTTTAAATATCACCTGCGACTAAGCTTGCTCAAATAAATTATCCGGCTCTTGCAAATTAATAGCAACATACAGAATCATTATTACAATATCTACAGAAGTAAAATGGAATAGTTTTAATCCTTACTCGATTTTAAATATTTGATTCTGAATTATGTTTGCTCAAAAGAAAACATTAATGTCTCAAACTATTATTAAAATTGACTTATGGCTCCAATTTTGCGAACTCGAAATGTTGTCTGCAGTTGAATTTGTTCAAATAAACAAGCCTGCAAATTAATAGATAAATATTAGAGCGAATGTTTGCGAACGTAAAAACTGCTCCTTTGATAACTTAAGCATTAGAGCAAATCGACGAACAGCGGCGTTCTTTATGCAAACAGACGCTATTCAAACTCAGTCTAGACATGGATTTATATAAAACATATGCTTTTTCTCATATTAGTAAAAGAGACATTAAACTAAAACAGGCTCTTCAAAACTACGAATTCTTGAAATGCTTATCCTCAAGTGTTATTAATTAAATATTATATAAATAGAAGACTGTTAACAAAAATATAAGTAATATTTTGCCTTACGAAAAGTTAACGAATTCGTGATCAAGATAGTTAAAATTTCCAAAATAATTATTATTTTGAGAATCTTGAGCAAAGTTTACTAGTTTGTAATCAAAAATTTTATTATTTATTTTATTTTATATCTAGCGTTGAACAACTGACCTTATTTCTGAGTATACGACATTAAATTTTCATCTCCGTAGCTTTGTAATTCTGAACACAATCCAGAAAGCAATGGTACTCCTGGGATAAACTAGCCTTTGAGGAGGACTTTTTGATGGAGCTAATCCATACTTGTCTTACATGGAGTGGAAAACCAAGAAAATCACCCACGGTTAGCACAACAGTATGGGAATTTTAACCCATAAACCGTCTACCACTGAGAATATTTTATATCAGCATTTTAGTCGGTGCGAGCCGGGAGCATAATTCGTATCAACCATCCATCGCCGGGATTCCAACCTGGGTCGCTGGAAGGCGAACGCTCTATCCCCTGAGCCACCCTATGTTAGTTAAATTAAATTCAAAAGAAAACATCATTAAATGTTAAAAGTTATAAATTTATTTTCTTAAACTCATTATCATTGTGACAGTATATTTGAGTCAGACAAATAATTTTCTAACATATACATATTTTCTAAAACATGCAGTTAAATGGCATTTCATTCGCTTGTTGCTTGGTTGTAACAATATTTTGTAAATGCTAACAGAACCCATATTCGAAATTAATTGCATTGATGAAATAAACATTTCTATGAATAACATTAAATATTATTGAGCATTTAAATCAATGTAGATGGTATCACTGTTCTAATCTAAATTAATCATTATATTCATTGTTGAACTAAGTTACATTACTAAAATTATAAAGTGAGGAGCATATTTGTCTGGTAATAAGCGTGAAATTAGTTTATAAAAAAATAATTTTTCTAGAATTATTCTCTAAAACAATCAATGTTTAGAATAAATTATCAACATATATAAATATAGAATAAAAGATTTCATAACAAATCACTTTGAAAGATAAAAGAAAGGCATGCTTATATGATTATAATTATGAAACATAATTTGTCAAATATTTTACTGCAGAACAAATTATTTTAATATAAATTATTAATTCACGTTAAGTAAAAATATAATGATGACTGAAAAAAAGAAAATTAAGTATGTTTATTTAGATATAAATATGAATTTTGTAAATATAAATGTGATTGAATTAATATTTTTACTCAGAAATAGTAATTAAAATATACATTGTATTTTTTATACTCTTAAGCACCTAAGTTAGTTTCAAAGGAAGAAGTAGAGTACAGATAACTACATTCAATATTAAGAGCACATAATGTAATATTATCTTTTATTATAAAGTTTATTCATTTTTATTTAACGAAACTGTATCGTATGATTTTCGTTAAAAATAAAGCAATCCTAAAACAGCCTATATGGTTAAGGCTGCTCCACAGTTTCGTTATCAACGGCATGATCGTGACAAGGTGGTCAGCATTGCGTAAAAGCTGTCTTTACTTCCCTAACAAGCAGCTACGGCAAAGCTCACTTATATATTCTTGGGTTACGCATTGGTCAAGTGCCGGATAACCCTTTAGGCCAGACTAGGCTATGGCCCCCAATGATTAGGGGCCCCCTTAAAATGGATTTTTTGAAAAATAAAATTAAAAAAATTAAGAAAAACAATACTTTTTTTAAAAAAAAAAATCAATTTCAAATATATATGTTATGATTATAAAGTATTATGATTATTTTTTAGTTCTAATTTAAGAAAAATAAAGAAAAATTTAATTCATTATTATTTGTTTTTATTTTAAATATGCTTTCTTAAATGAAAAGATATATAAATACTTTTATATTTGAATATATAAAAAATATACGAGAAAAAAGTATTTAATCTGAGGGCCCCAAAAATTTGAATGGCCTAGGGCCCAGCGTACGCTTAATCCGGCACAGCATTGATCAGATTTCAAATCACTAATGGTGATCGAACTACTGTCCTTAAGTTATGGTTTATATCACAATTTTTGACACAGCAAATAAATATGAAAATGAGTGAATGACTAAATAAATAAATGACTGAATAAATGAACTACTGCGTGAGTGAATGAATAAATGAATAACTGGAGTGAATGAATAAATAAAAGAATGGTTCAATGAATGACTGACAAGGGAAATGAGGGAAGTGTGACTCGCCAATTTTGAAATAAACTAGTGGGATGTATGCCTTATGAGTAGGACTGGGCGATATTAGAAATTGTTCCGGCCCATAGAAGGTCCTATGAGAGATAGAAAATAATCCTATATATGGGTCATTCTCACAAAAACAGTCATTTTCATGTCCCCAGTATATTCAGTATATTTTATGTTTGTTTTACAGCTTACGAAAAAAAAAATTCAGAGAAAGTGTACTTCAGAATGCAAGCTAACAAAAGAATAAAAATAAAATTATAAATTTTTATTTTTTATTTATTTTAGGTAATTAAAATATACCAATATGTCATTCCCTCACTTGTCCCCACTGCTGATTTAAAAAAAGAAAAAAATTGTTTCTGAAATAAGANAATCATCAGAATAAATTTGCATACAATATTATTGTAAGTATGAGTTTTCAATTTTTATTTCACACTTACGCAGTTGAAGGTTTTTTTTTGTGCAATTATGTCCACTTCTTTTGTACTATTGCTACGACAGTCGAGTGAAATGAATATGTAGGTATACCGGATACTTCTAGCAACTTTTTTTATACCTTGGATACCTATATGGGCTTTTAGGCATTACCAACTACCATTTTGCTCCAATTTTAAGTGCCTTTTTTAAGTGCCTATTTCAAGCTTTTTAAATGCCTTTTTGCCTGCCTATTTTTGAATTTTTCATTGCCTGAAATTCCGGGCTTTACTCATAAGGCATACACCCCACTAGTTTATTTCAAAATTGGCGAGTCACACTTCTCTAGTTTCCCTTGTGAGTGAATGAATGAATAAATAAACGGATAAATGAATGAACCAATGAAGGAGTGAGTTAATAAATGAAAGAAATAATTTATTAAACACAGAAGTAAAGGTATCGAATGATTGAATCAACGCTAGTATGAATAAACGAATCAGTTTGTAAGCAAATAAATTTTTAAAAAAATGCCTATAAGCTTCTACAAACCTTATAAACCTCTATTAAAATCAACAACCTATATCCGGGTGCGTAGCCAAATTATTCAACAAAAAATAAGCATTTTTCAAGCACTCAAAAAATATTTTTAAGCACTTTAAAAAAATATTATAACTAGGCAGAGTTGGAAAGTTTTTGACAATCGACGGTTTCATCTTGTTTTAATTGTCATGTCAAAAAAAAAAACCTTTTGTAATAGTGTTTGACAATTGACTAAAATCATGAAATTTTGAATCATGTAAAACGAATGGCGTTTTCATACGCTATGGACTGACTATAAGCCGAAATAGATTGGGGTTGAATTAATTATGAAAACGTTGAACAGAATGTGAACTAAGTCTTTTTTGCATAATTCGAAGCGAAAATCAACACAGTAAAGAAAAAATCTTATTTTGAAAAATGGAAAATTAAGCACTATTTAAAAACACCCAATGAAAAAAGCACCTTTAAGGGCTTTTAAAAATCGAAAATAAGCACCTTTAAGCACTTTTAAAAAACGCTACGCACCCTATATATGTTTTAAATATATATATATAGCATTAAATGCTCTAAAATCTATTTAAAGCGTAAAATAGCTGATATGAAATGTTTAATCTTAAATATATTTTTGTCATTTTACAATAAATGTTTAAAAAGGAATAGTTTTTCAGAAGAAAATCCAAACATGTAATAGAGAAGTAGGTGTAACACATCTGAAGACTGAAATAGACTTGACAGTTTTGTGCTGAAAATTTATGCCCTTTTTTATTATACTGCGAAGTGAATTTCATTCCAACACACCCATAATTGAAAATACGTTTTATGAAATTAAATTTTGCAGAGAGGGTGCTGGAAAATAAAAGGAGTGTTTCTTAATTTATTAATCTTGACCTTATTATTCGTCTCTATGCACTGCAGGAAATGAGAAAAATGGCATTAAAAATAGATTCCGAATGAAATAAAGTGATTAGAGTAGTGCTTTATTTATTTTTTTATTTTCAGCAGTTTTATGAAGTCTTATAAACCATTGCGCAAACACCATTGTTAAAAAACGATAACTCAACAAGTTCGCTGAAACAAAAGGAAACTCGAACTAGATATATGACAAAATTATTTATTTACTTGTTGAAGAAAAAGAAATTAGTACACGTTTAATTATTTATTTCACTACATTATGTTATTTAACAAATGTTTATTAATACCATTGACGAAAGATCAAGGATTCAGAATAAGAAGCCTATTTGGAAAAAGAAAAAATAATAATAAAGCTTTAAAAAAAATTTTAATTCTATAACCAAACTAAAACTTAACACTCATCACGTAACACTCCTGAAAAACGTGAATGATAAAATGATGATAACAGTTTATTACATAGTGATATGTTTAATGTTTTTCGTTTTAGGCAAAAAATGCCTTTTTTTAGCCCATTTGTAAAAACACTGCTATAAAAAAAACTATTTTTCAATTTACTACTTTCTTGCTATAGAGGTTATAAAATTGTCCCTCGATTGGAGTAATCTATTACAATTGCAAATAATTATAGATAATTACATAATTAACTTGTTTACAATCACTTGTTAACAAGATAACAAGTAATCATATTTTCTGATAATTGTGAGTAATCAAAATATATGATTACAAGTAATTGGGATTCGAGGCAATTGTTATTACAAATCATGATGTAAAATATCCTCAGTGGTAGACGGATCATGGGTTAGAGTCCTCTTGCCGCCACGCTAACCATGGGAGGATCTCGTGGTCTTCCTCTCCATGTAAAGCAAATGCGAGTTAGATCCATCAAAAAGTCCTCCACGAAGGCAAATTTCTCCCAATACTTGATCCAGGAGTTCCCTTGTTTTCTAGATTGGGTTCAAAATTACAAGGCTAAGGCTACGGAGTGGAACATTAGTAGTCGTAAACCCATTAAATTGGGTCTGCTGTTCAACGACGGTTATAAAATAAAATAAAATACATTACGCAACATGTGATTAAATAAACATGAAACAAGTACAATTAGTATTCATATCTGATTTAGATCGACATAAATTTATCGCACTAAAAATAATGAAAAAGAGCAATTGAATCAAATACAGAATCGAATTATTGAATGATTCGATGCAGAAAGACAATAAATGTCTATAGATTCCCTGAATTTTTACACTCTTACAGCACCGAATAATTCAATTTTAATTTCATACATTTAAATTAAGAGCACTAAAATTATTCCCCATTCGAAAACCAAACACACACTGAAATAGAAAATGCCATGGGCTTCCATTGTCGATGTATTTGTATTTCGCCATTTATTAACAGACAGATTACAAAATGGAAGAGGAAATTAACACGCGAAAAAGACATAAAAGAATTTGGATAATCCAATAAGCAAATATGAAAGCATCAACCAAGGAATAGTTGAATCATGTGATAAGACCAAGGCATTACATGAATAGAACTCATTTGCTTTTAGCACCACACCTGTAGTTTTCTATTTTTGGTATCAGAACCATAACTCAAATATTTCTTTGCACTCTGAGTCTCATTTCTAGAAGTGACTTAATATTTTATGCAACAAATATTTTGAATGTGTTCCAAAAAGATTATATTACTTACAAAAATATGCTTACACGATAATTATGATTCGATTGCATTTCAAGAGCTTAATTTGGCTAGTTAAAAGTTTGGATGATTAATGTTTAAACAGTCTATAGCCTGAGTATTTCTAAATAAAAAATAAATAATAGAATAAGTAAGAACTAAAAATAACTAAAATTATAATTGAGACAATTTTATATACAAATTGCAAATAAACAACCGACGTGTTTCAAAGCGCTCAAAAACAGAAGCCCATTTTCAACATTTGCCAGACGTGAATGAGAATAAAAAAAATTGATTTGAAATATAAAATGTAAAGATGCCAACTTAAATGGAAAAATCAAAGTGAGAACTAGAAAAACAACAGTAGCCGAGAGAGATAAAAAAGATGAAACAGTATAAGAGAAACCACAGTGCCCAAAGGGATAAATCAGAGCAAAATTCATTTCCACACGCTATGAAGAGCTGAGGGAGGAACGAATGTCGTTAACAAGGGAATTAGCATTCATATGTATAAAACAAGATTCCAGGGCATCAAGATGAGCTAATGTGACTGGGGTGGAAAGAATTTTGGCCATGACGAAATTCAATTTATACCTAAGGTTTCAAAAGTGCAAAGCAATTGATGATTTCTCGTATTCTTGATAACAGACATATCTATCGTGTTCCTTAAGTGTAACTTTTAAATCGTGTCTAATTTGTCCGATGTAGCCTAAGTCGCACTGACAAGGAATATGGTGCTTGGAACATGTCGACAGTTATTTCCAATTTGTATATTTTTGAAGAGAATGAAATTTTAATAAAGCTTATCGCTTCAGTTTCTTGAGATATATCTTTGATATATTTCGAACAGCAGGCCTGTCTGATAGCTAATGTTTACAATACTAGCGTTATTTATGAGTAAACTCGTAGATAACTAAGTTCATATCGGTGTATTGGATCAATCTTTTATTCTTTAACTTTGCAGAAAGTATCAAGAAAATAATTCTATTTCGTAAATTTAAAACAAAATAATAGAAATGTTTAAGATTTAAAGTTATATTAAAACGTCATAGATATCGATATCGAAATCTTATTTAGATTATAAGTCGAACGTCTTATAATTGGTTGTGGGATTAAAACCAGTAAATAGCTCGGGTTCGACTTAAACCATTACATAAAAAGGTTTTTAGAAAAAAAATATATGTCTTGTATACAACTTCCTGATCTTTATATTTAACTGATACGCCGTTAGAACTTCAGTTCTAAAATTAGGGTAAGATAACTGATAGAATTCTATCCACCCAATGAACCGAAAAGTAAGAGATTGGGAACATCTTTTCTCTTTACATGTTTAAAATCGTTTACAAGAGACATGGTTAAAAAAATGGAATACAAAACAATATAGATTTGTTATCATTTACATCTAGTATGGTTTTAAAACCGTAAAAATTAAATTTATCTAGACATTGGAGTTAGGTTATGTTAGACTTTCGTTAAGTAATGGAAACTGAATTTAGATTGTGTTTTGTCAAGCGAGTGTGGCTTAATAAGTTTATCTGGTGGTGCCATCTATCATGAGGGATGGGAAATATTACTTTTTGGGTTAAGTAGCTCTGAGATGATGTCATCTCTGTCTGAATGCGATCTTTGTATTCTAATAGTCCAGGGTCACGCAGGACACAAGAAACTTCTCACGTGTCGAAGAAATGAAGGAAATATTGTGGCATCAACGATGGAATTTGTGTTCCCATTTAGCCGGTCCTGAGATTGACAGGTTATCCACTCTGCTAAAGTATGTGCTTAGCTGCAAAAGGAATTGGCTTTATAAGGTGTTCACCAAGCACGTATTGCTATACGATTATTATGCATCCGATGATGGAAAATAGAAATATGAACTCGTAGTCTTAATCAAATGGTTTAGCTTCTAAATTTAAAATATGTGCATATTTGAAGATGTAGGTATTTTTTTTATCACCAAATCTCATTAACAAAGTAGAAATTGTGTGAAATCTAGCTTTCTTTTGAGAGAAAAATTGCAAACCTTATTTTAAAACAAAACAAGCATTTAACAAGCAATACAGCATTTAACTCAGTATTAATATATAATGATTTTATTGATATTTATAAATTTTGTAAGAAAATTTTTAAAAAGAAATCCTTAGAATGTAAAAAATTGAAATTAAGAAAAATATTTTCTGTCTATAAAAAATATTCTTAACATTTATTTTATTAATATAGCAATATTCATTAATTCATTTCGAATTGGTGTATTTCATTTGAAACGAAATTTTCAAAATAATAGGGACCAGATGTTAAAAAGTTAAAATCCGTACGAAAAGTATCTTTTAAAACAGAATTCACTTATACTTATTTCCACCCCCTTCTTATTTTATTAAAGACAAAAAATATTCAAAATTTTTCATTTAAAAAAAAACGCTAGCAATCATTTCTTTTCAAACAACAGTTTCAAACAAATAGAAACTTGATGGTATGAAGCAAAAATTCCCAGAAATAAAATGTTCAGCAGTTTATTGAACTAAGTCTTGCCTTTCTCTTCATTTCCCTCAAGTTTAAAACCCATAAAAATAATGCAAAATAAACACACACAAAAGTTATGCCATTTTTATATGGTTTAAAAACAAACAATATTTGTCACAGGAAAACTTTCAGCTTTTTCTCAAAAAGAAAAAAAAAATCTTCTATATAAATGCAGAAAAGCAGAATTCCAACAAATAAAAGAAGGAAAAAAAACTATTCAAAACACCAAATGCAAGAAAATGGCTATGAAAAAAAAAAGCTTAAACAATTACAGAAATAACAACAAAAAATATATATATATAACAAAAAGTATATTGCACGTGCAGCTAGTTAAACATGGAAAAGATTCTTTTAAAATCCAGAAGGGGCTGCTGTGGATCCATTACAGGAATTAAACAGAGTTTCAACTGTCGCATATTACTGATCCAACTGTGGAAAGAGAATGCCAAGCATTGGGATATAAAAAGGTAGCAGGAAGCGTGAAATGCACTGTGTCACGAAATGTTATTACACAGAAAGTAAAAACAAAACAAAGAAGTGCAAAACTAAGAAACTGCAGAATTAACAAATTACACCGACATTTTTGGGAACATGATACTGAAATCGAGCAAAAAGACGAGAAACTGCATGGTTAAATTCCATGAACAATTATTTTGTTCTTAAGAAAAAGAACTGTTTGGCGTTTTTTTTTTATGGCCAGTTACATAATTTATTTTTGATCAAAGCTGATAAATTTTTGTGCAATATCGATATTTTATTAGTATCGTAGTGATATATAGATATTTTAAATATTGCAGTAATAATATTTTAGAATGTATCCACATAATGATTCATTAATACCATGACAAACTAATATTACAAAGAATATTAGAACTAAAAATCCAAAGTATTTATGCAAGAAATAAAGCTCAATGACCTAAAATAGGATGCAATGATAACACATTAGTTAAAATCCTAATACTGGTTACAAAACTAATAATTGTTACAGTTCTAAATCATTGCTATGAAATAACTATATAAAACTGTTGTTTGCTGTTAACTGTAAAACTTTTTTTTTCTTTTTGGTTTAAACTACCTTTTAACTATGCCCAATAAAAACAAACGAATGAAAAAGAAAACAACTTTCAACGCCTTTTTTTTCCTTCAGAATATCATGATTATTGTTTTATTTTAAAGGCAGGCACTTAACTTATCGTTCTTCGCCATGGATAGTGCCGGAAGTATTGCTCATTGCCACGCCACACTGCTACAGATACCCGTTCATAAGATGGGCCACATTCACAAATAATGAGAGAAGCATCCATGCCCTGAGCGAGATTCGAATCCGCAACCATTGGCTTCGCATTCACGCATGCTAAATGCTCGACCACTCGGCCGGCTTTTTGGTATTATTAAACGTTGTTCTAGATAAACAAACTAAACAATAGGAATTTAAACTGACTTTCTGTTACATTGCAGCCAATACAGAGTTGACAGGGGTACTATCCCTCTGTAACACTTCAAATATTTATTTTAACTGTTTTAAATCGCTTCGATGGAGCCGATCAAGAGAAAAGAACAAAGAATATTATTATATCATATCATGATTCATTGTTACTCAGATTTATTTGTAAAATATGTTATCGTTATATTATAACATCAGTAACATGCTTCTTAAAAGCAAATGCTACAATTAATTCATTAACAATTCCGTTAGCAAGAGATACATAAAGTAATTTTTTTTAGCAGTTACAGTTTTCTGCACGCAAAGCTAGTTATAATGTTTTTAAAAGTGATAGCCATATAACTTATTCATTAACAGTTCTATTAGCAAGAATAACATAAAAGAGTTTTCTTTGGCTGTTACAATTTCCTGCATGTAAAGCTAGTTGTAATGTAAATAACATTTTTTTCCGCTTCGGTTTCTCCGATTTAGAGAAATCTATCCGAATTTTCTATTTTCTCAAATGGTTTTAACATTTAAAATCCCTTTTTTGAAACACCTTCATTCAAATTGAAGTTTGAATCGCCAGCTTGTATTTATCAAATATCTCAATATTGTAATTGAGATAACTCATAAGCATGAGGAAGTATTAAATTAAAACTAACGCTTTCGAAACAGATTCAAAATATATATTCTAAAAATATTACCCGAATCTATAATCCCAAATCTTCATAATCCCCACCAATTACTTTTATTTCGTTATTGTTTTCATTAAGACTTCTCAATAGTAAAAAGCAGTTAAACCAAGAAGTAAAAAATTGTGCTGGGTATTATCAAATAGCTGTGTTATTCCGTTATTTAGTAACAATAATTTCGAATTAACGTGTTGTTTTAGAAATTGATTCAAAATACCCATTTTAAAAATATTACCCAAATCTATAATTCCAAATCTTCATAATCCCCATGGTTTATTTTTATTTCGTTAGCTTTTATTAAGACTTCTCAGTGGTAAAAAGTAGTTAGACCAAAAAGTAAAACTTATGCAGGATGTAATCAAATAGCTATGTTGTTCCGTTCATTTTTGTCACAATAATTCCAAATTAGCGTGTTGCTTCAGATCCAAAATATCTGTAACATAAGATATTACCCACTTCTACAATGAGTAGAAAACGAATAGCCTTTCCACATCCTAAAGCTTACCATTATACCCATTACTTGATCCTTAAAAATTGCCCAATTTGAAGCAGCCATTTTGTACCGTGACCAAAAATGTGGTCCCAAATAGTGTGACCCTATTTCCTATTCCACTTAGCTAGAGAATTTCCTGCCGAAAACCAAATTTGCATAAGAATGGAAGAACAGTTACCACGTTTAGGTAGCTTCAACGAATATTGCGGAATGGGAAATGAACGGGGATTTAATGTTGATTGACTGTACCTACCAAATGCCGTCGGTGGTTAAAGGGAAAAAAATGGCTAGAGCTACTCTAAAGGGTTAAGAGAGATACTTTCAAAGCTGCGCATTTTATTTCACAATACGAGTGAAAGTAATGTGCGAAAGTTTGTTTTCACTTTTTCTTGGAACAATAGAAGAAAATAAACTGATTTCATTCACTCGTGAGTTTTATTTTTTTTTTCCCCTTTTCTTGAATGCTTTTTATTTGACGATGTACAAAATCCAAAAAAAAAAAAAAAAAAAAAAAAAAAAAAAAAAAAAAAAAAGACTCATTAAGGGTATTTTAATCAGACTAAATTTAAACTGTAAATTAACTGAAATAATTAATTAAATTTGTCAGCAAAAATAAAAATAGAATTTTTAAAGCATTTGTTTTAATTTTAGAACGTTGAAACAAATAAACGCTCAATTGGTGCTGATTTTTTCCCGTTCGAGATTGCGCCCACCGTGTGTGCTTTTGGGGATCAAATCCTTTTTTTTCCGTCACACTAATAAAAACTGGCAAGTTGAAGGTTTATTATTTTTTTTAAATTATTTCGAAGACATAAAAAATTTGAGTCCACCGTATCATGTTAAAAAAATAAATATTATCTTTTAATTTTAAATTATATGATTGTAATTTTTTAAAAACTAAAGTGATGACTAACGCTACAAATTATCTACTAATTAAAACTTAAATATCTTATTACTTTCCTTCATGAAGATTCTTTTTACTAAAAACAAAGAGGCGGATCTTCGCCTCGTTTGCAAGGAATGAGCTTATATTTCCAACATAAAAAAACACTTTTTAAAACCATGAAAATTAGATTGCACTAAAATTATGCTGTATGTTACGTGTTGCATATTTCCCTTCTTTATCAAAAAATCAGAATTCAAAACGTTTGGAAATTTTCTTTTCTTGCATTAATATTTAATTTGGTAAATATAAAAGAGACAAGTTTTAGCTATCCCAATCAAGAAAAATAGTTTCAATTGGAATAAATTAAATTACGCTTATAAAAGTTTCAATAGAACAAAAAATTAAAATTTATAATTAATTAACTCTTCAATGTCCAACTGGTAAGACATATAATCTGCTCTAATGGCTATATATATATGGGCAGGATACTTAAAAATTCATTTTTGGTAACAATTTTATTTTTATTTTGTAACTGGTGTTGAACAGTCGACCCAATTTTAAGTTTACTACTATCAGTATTCAACTAAGTAGCCTTGCAATTTTGAACCCAACATTGAGGACAAGGGAACTCTTAGATCAAGCAATGGGACAAACTTTTTCATGGAACTAATCCGCATTTGCGTTACATGGAGAGGAAAACCACAAAAGGCTCTCTCGTTTATTCCAAAGACCATTCTAATCCATGATCTGACAACCACAAAGGATATTTTTACGGTTACACTGTGTTCGGTGCAAGCACGAAACAGAATTCGCATCAACTCGCCACCTCTGGGATCTGAACGTGGGTGACCTCTTTGGCAGACTAACGCTCTATCCCCTGAACCACCATTGCTCTGGTAATAATTTTTTTTATTTTATTTTATGACCGCCGTTGAACAATCGACCCAATTATTGGTTTTACGACTGCTAATATTCAACGCCGTAGCCTTGTAATTTTGAACCAATCCAGAAGACAAGGAAACTCCTGGATCAGTACCCCCAGAGGTATTGATTTGTTATGAGAACATGGAGGACTTTGAGACTCGACAGATTAAACGTGCATCAGTCACCAGGTAATAATTTTTTAAAAAAAATCCCGATATTCAGAAAATAATTTTATTACTTTTCTTTTAAAGTTAGTAATGTGATATAAAGGTTAAACGCCCTTCTCTCTTATCATTGAATCATTTTTTTTTTAATCCTTAAGTTAAAGTTAGATTTAAACCTATTTAAAATAGGATAGAAATTTTAAACGAGCTAGTAGCAGTAATTTCCTGAAACTTCTAGATTATTTTAATGAAAGGAAATCAACTAGACAGTTTTGTGATTTCTTTTAAAGAAAAAGGAAAGAGATAAATTGATGGTTTTTGTCTTTTAAATTAAATGAATGAGTTTATCGTCATATTTTTATACCTTTTTTCATATCATTCAAATTATTATTCATTGTCTCAAAATGGTAGGTAATCTGGAAGTCACTTTTCAAACATTCTAAACTTATATATGAATGCATGAGATTGAGAATAGAATAGACAATAAACTACGTTTTAAGCAAGCGCAAGAACGATATAACACAAATATCTTAATAGTACTTTTTTTAAAAAAAGAAAAGAACGCTTTATATAAGATAAATATAAAAAAAAGCACATGTAACTTTTAAATTAAATACAAACTCAAAAATCAACATTACTCTAAAAAATAATAACTTTGATGATGACTGAAAAAAAAACCTTCTTTTAAATTTTGCTTAAATTTTTAATTTAAAAACTTTCCTTGGTGCAATTCATTGATTCACTTCCCGTAAACAATTTTCATCAAACACTTTTCGTCCATTTTACAAAAGAGCACTTTACCGTGATCATTAGTGATCAAATAGAAAATATAGCAAGGAGTTTTAATTAAAGATCAAAGCAAAACTTTAATTGGACTAAATTGTAAAAGAGAATTACACCTCTCATTGTGATGAAAATTGGTAAATTCATCGTATATCTAGAGTAATCTAGAGCAATAATCTATAGCCATAATTAGAAAATAAATATATGCCTACCAATAATACTAATTAAATTCCTCTTTCTTTTAGAACAAGTGCAACGTTAAAAGGTAAAGGAAAGGTTGGCGCCAAAAAATATTTTATATCGCTAAATCAAATAAACACTCATAGTTATAGACGAAATATAAACAGAGTTAAACGAGCGGTAATTTCTTTTTATCTTAAAAACGAATTTTTATTGCATGTATCAAAATTAAGTCATCGAAATAATAAAAAATCAAATTTTCAAAGTGAATCTCGTATCAGAGTCCAGCACGCTCCCTATGTTATTGCTACTGCAGAACTAGAAAGGACGCTAGCAAGGGAGAATCCTTTCACGGCAAATTCTTTTCCCCTACATGAGTAATTTAAAGTATAGAAAAAGTAAGTTCAGATAAAACTAGAATAAACCATGAAGTTTCGAGTGCTGTATTTACTTTTTCAAAATATCAAAATGCAAACAAATTTTGGCTGGATTATGCTGCAGGAAAATAACACTGGAATTATTTGTTTGTATTTTGACCCTTAAAGAACCTTTTTTCATCCTTTTAAATTTCATGGTTTACTCCAGATTTATCCTGAACTCCCTTTTCTCTAAATTTTAAATTTTCTAACATCAATCTAGATGAAACAGTCGCCATAAAAAGTTTTCTCCTCGGCAAGTGTTCACTAACACAACCGTCAAAACGGTGTAAATAGCCGTTGGAGTTTTATTTTGCTTTTAGTCATTGATTTTCTTTGAATCGTTTTCACAAATAAATTGATAATTGTGATGCCATTATATATTTTCTAGCTTTTAAAGTTTCTTTAACTTCATTAATTTATATTTTTTACCATTTTTAATCCTATTATAATTAAATTAAATTAATTTTTGTTAATTTTTATCACAACTTATATTGTTGTTGTCATCGGCAGAAAGGGCGCGATTGCTTTTGTTTCCCAGTGGCGCCATCTATGGTCACTAATTTGACTTCTTCCACACAAATACGCCACACCTGTTTATAGGGCGTACCCATTCATAAATCAAATCATTCATCCACAAATCGTAATTTTGACCTAAACTAGAGAACGATCAATCTTCAATTCAGTACTCCCAGAGGTATAATTTGATATGGGAACATGGAGGACTTAGTGATCCGACAGATTTAATGAGCACCAGCTACCATTTACTACACGGGGAGTCTTCGGCCGGCTAGATTCGAACTCCCGTTCTCAAGAGCGTGAGTCCAGTCTCCTGCCAGGCTATCCCGGCCCATTACATTTCATAAAAAGCGAATATAAATACTTATATATTTTCTTAACAATATATGTAACGGCTAACTTATTAATTTAATACAAAGTGTATAACTCATTAAGTCAGTGTTACGACTAATCGAATATCAAAATCTATTTTTAACTTTATTTTTCTTTAAGCTACTTTATTTCTCTAACTACAAAAATATTTCATTTGCAGGGTTATACTTACTTCTAAAGGCCTTTTTAGTGAGTAAGTTGTAGCTATATTATTTAAAATTTAATAAAGTACTAAATTAATCATCCAAACTTACTGAACACATAATTTTTTTGATTTCACAATTAGAGAAAAATTCGAAAACGTTCTAATCTTGATTAAGCGCCATTTTCCTCTACCTAATAGAACATTTCATCTTATGCAAAATATAATTCTAAATTAAATACAATACTAAGTTATAACAAAGCAAATCTGTAGCCATCATTTTCAAAAAAGTAGTTTAGAATAATACCTTTGCCTGATTTTAGATCTTTAAAAAATGTCTTTTTTTTTCCTTAGTTTCCCTTTTAATAAATTTTATATTTCATTCAAATTGGTTTTCACCATTTTAAAAGCAAATTTTATGTCTCTAAAATATAGACAAGCATGAAGTATTAAATTAATCATGCAAAATTACTGAACACATAATTGTATTGCTCGAATATTTAGAGAAAAATACGAAAAAGTTATAAACGTGATCAAGAGCCATTTTCCTTAATCTAACAGCACATTTCGGATTATGCAAAATATAATTCTAAAACACAATAAAAAGTAATACCAAAGCATATCTCTAGTCAGCATTTTTAAATTACATCTTTAAAAATGCTGACTAAATGCTGTAAATAATGCTAGTTAATTCCACCTTTGCTTGTCTTAAGATTTTTGAAAAATATGTTTTTCGTAGTTGAAAGAAATTTTCATCTCTAAAAATAGACTAACTTAACTTATAAAATTAATCATCCAAAATTACTGAACACACAATTTTAATGATTTAATATTTAGAGAAATATTCGAAAAATTTTTTATACGTGATCAAGCGTCATTTTTTCATTCTAATAAAACATTTCGGATTATGCAAAATATTATTCTAAAACACAATACAAAGTTATACCAACGCAAATCTGTAGTTAGCATATTTAAATAAGCTGTTTGAAATTATACCTCTGTCGAGCCTTAGATTTTTGAAAAATATTTGTTTTTTCGTAATTTATGTTTAAAGAAATTTTCTGTTTCATTCAAATCAGTTTTCGTAATTTTGAAAGCAAATTTTTCACCCCAAAAAGTAGAAAAACATAAAGTATTAAATTAACCATCCAAAAATGCTGAACACATAGTTTTATTTCTTTAATATTTAGATAAAATCCGAAAAATTCTAAAGCGCCATTTTTTCCAATTTAATAGAACAAAGAAAAACATCGAGGAAACAAAAACCAAAAATGTCATTAAAAATCCAAGATGGCGACGGAAGAGCCATTTTTTAGCACACTTTTTCTCATATACATGTTTTCCAATTCATGCATTGATATATGTCCTTATTATAAAGTTTGTGGAAAAAGAGAAAAAACGCGTTTATGTTTAATAAATGAATTTAGTATTTTTTATCAGTTTAGGCTAATTATTGACAAAGAAACATCTTAGAAAAAAATGTGTTTTACAAAAATTCTAATCACATAGTGGCTATAAAAATTCTGATTCCATTAATATATGAAAAGATTTTTCTCGCAAAAACAAGCAAAAATTCGATCAATTTAGTAAACTGTTTATACAAGAAATATGAAGACATTAACTTAAATGGACAATCTGCTAATACAAAAGAAAAGGAAGAAAAAAAAGGAAGAATTAAATATTCGAACAAAGTATATTGCTTAATTAATTTGTCACCATTCTATTAAATGATTAAACACACCACAGTTCCTTAGATAAATATTACCAAAGTATTAATTAAGTTAATTTATATAATTTAAATATCATAAGTGTTACACATTAATTATTAAAGCAGAGTTTAATTAAACTCAAACTAAAAATATCTGTTCAGAATATCAATTGCAAGTTACTTAATTCCTTAATTCAACTAAGAAAAAAAAATGTTGATCATACAATTTCCTTAAATTTTCATTGTAAGGAGTCTGCTTTTAAGAGAAAAAACTAAAAAATGCAAATCGTGAACTGTGTTTGAAAATCAAATTAAGTCGATACGAAATAAATTGGTTTTACAAATTGATACAAGAAAAGGAACTACTTTTTTTTACTTTAAAATAATATTTGCTGTTATAATTAAGAATACTTTTATTTTATTCACCTCTAAAAAATATATATAAAAATTTAATAAAGTATTGATGCAACGCTTTGGAAGGTTCTTACCCATTAGTTTCAGGATACTCCTTTTTATACTCTTCAAAAATCGAACTATATATATTTTTTAATATTCAAATAATCAATAATAATTCGATTTTTATGCGTCATTTATGTTCGTTAAAAGAGAATAAAGCTTTAATATTTTTATTTATTTATTAATTAAAAAGTCAAACTCAATTAAAATCATTTTGAAAAATTTTCTATAATTTAATGAATCTGAAAAAACAAGATTAAATCAATTTCATTCGCAGATTTATCTAAGATTTGTAGATTAATTCTAAGATCGCCGCAGATTCATAGAAGAATATATGCGCTTACGAGGAAATAGTATACAAGGGCTTATTTGAAGTATTAATCCCACTAAAATGTCTACAATAAAACAGTGTTGTCTACAGATTTATTGTCGATGTTGTTTTGCTCATAAAAACATCCGTCTCTGTCGTCGTCACTCTTCTAACTTAGGCATTATTGGACCAACTACATGTTAAAACAGGGATGTTCAAACTAAGGCCCGTGGCCAACTGTGGCCCGCCTGAAGGTTTTATCCGGCCCGCGGATAGAATTTTAACTTGCCGATCCGTGACGAATATTAAAAATATACATCCATTTTCTTGTCTACTTTGTTTAAAGCTATTTTTGTTCTTACTTTTTTAACAAAGTATGGATGATCTGTTTACTTTCTCTATTTTTGTTCTACAAAACATAAAATGATGGAAATAAGCAGCTTCAATTGGTAAAATGTTGAAAACAAATGTTCTTTATAGAATAGACGTAAATTGGCGCCATCTGAAGTAGTTTCTAAATATGCCGAAGTCAGAGTTTTACAAATCATTACCAAAAGCTAGTTTCAGAAATTTAATATTTCATGCCCAGAAAATCAGTGCTATGTTTGCTTCATCTTATGTATGTAAACAAGTGTTTTCAACTATAAACCTTTGAAAAAAATCATTTCAGAAGTAGACTAGCAGGCAAACATTTAACCTTGAGCATTAAAACAAGTACATCTCACTCGGAACCTCAATATAAAGAACTTTTAAAAATGAAATCTCAATTTCATTCATCTCATTAAATATTAAAATTAAAACTTGCATATCGTTTTTCTACTTCAGAAGTTTTTACTTGGTCCACCAAACTTTTTTTCTTCGTTTTTTAGCCCTCGATCAAAAAAGTTTGCCCACCCCTGTGTTAAAAATATAAGACTGCGACATTAACTTTCACCTTGGCACCACGTTGTCTGTAATTTCCACACTGTATCTGGTTCGAGTAAGTAGGTAGTGTTTTAAAGAACAAATAGATTCAAATAGTTGCAGCATATAAAAAAATCTCACCATACGTTTTTCTAAATGTAAAACAATAGATTGGCTAACTTGCAATCTTTTAATAGGATAGACAAAGATATTTCTGTAAAGTTTCATGGGCGTGGCATAATAATATTCCCATGTAGAGTGATTCTAAATAGGCTTGGTTACAGGAAACATGTCTCGACGCAGAAATGTTGAACAAGGGAAAGTCAATGTTGGCAAAATAAGCAGTTAAATATTATACTTCTGCCTACATACAGTATGTGTTCGTTATAAACGTAAACGTTTTCTAATTACAATCAACACTAAAACAAGTATCTCATAGAACAAACTCTTTTACTATCACAAGTGTACACAAAATAATATATATATAAAATATTTTGCCAACAAAAAAATAATGTAGGAAATAATATAAGAAATAATCACTGCATCTGCGTTCACGCACTTGCGTCTGGAACACAGTATATCATTATTTTAACTTAAAGTTATCCTACTGACACAAATAAATTTTAGACGTAAAGAAGAATGTGCGCCTTACTCTAATATAAATCAATACAATGAAATTTGGTACATTATTTAGTATTTTTTCCTATTAAAGTTTTCAAAGTTTTAGTAATTAAAGTTTTTTTTTTCCAATTCGTTAGAAATATAAAAACATGCATAGAAATATACACTGACATAAATATTCATTAAAATTATTTTATTCATTTAACTTCATTGAAAATTATTTTCTAAGTTTTCCCGAAATTTTGAATCTTTACAGGTAGGTTTCGATCCATAAGTATCCACATTTGACTATGCTCCAGATGCAAAATATGTCTTTTATATTAAAATGAATGAATAAATATTCTCGCACGTTTTCTAGCGAGGACGGAAGATTCTGCCTTTGGTATCAGATAATGTAGTACATATGTCTCAGGGAGTGTTGTCAACATTTATTGTTGAAAACATTTTGATAACTATACCACATCAAGCGAGAGGGGAAGTCTCTTTCTCTGGTATGAGATAGGATTATATANTATAGAATGAGAAATCGGCAAAGTATAAAATGCATCTCTGATTCGTTTCGTAATGTAATGAGATGTAATTCAAAATGTCATTCAATCCTGCCATGTTGCAACAAGTAGGTAAATTTCTTATTTTTTTAGATGAAAATTTTTTTCTCTTAATAAGAAAGGCATAAATTATGCTTTGTACAACTTTTATTTTTCTTTACTTCTAAATGTTTTTTAATGGCACTCTCATTATTTTTTCAGAATAACATTTTTGTTTTCGCGAAATGCACACCATTTACATAAAAACCTCATCAGGAAGTTTTTTTCATACTTTGCCTAAATAGCATTTGTCATTCTATTGATCTGATCTAAATATATATCTATCATCTGATATATATATATATCAGATAGTGTTCAACATTTATTGTTATCAACATCAATTGATGAAAAGACTTGGATAACAACAATGCCACCTCAAGCGGAAACAGGAATCTCTTCCTCTGGTATCAGATAGGATAAAATATATGTTAAAGATAATGTAGTCAACATTTGAGTATGGCCCAGATAAACTGAAGGTTTTGTTTATAGTTGAAAAGACTTCGAGAAATATACCACCTCCAGTAAGGACGGGAGTCTCTTCCTCTGGTATCAGATAGAGTGAAATATATGTCATAGGTAGTGTTATCAACGTGTATTATAGAAAAGACTTCGATAACGATAACACCTCAAGCGAAGACGAGATCCCCCTTCTCTGGTACCAGATAGGGCAAAATCTATGTTTCACATAGTGTTATCAAAATTTATTGTTGAAAAGATTTCGATAACTATACCACCTCAAGCGGGAACAAGAGTCTCTTCCTCCGGTATCAGATAGTGTAAAATATATATTTCAGATTGTGCTATCAACATTTATTGTTACACAGAACTAGATAGCTATTTTATTTCAAGCGGAAACAGGAATCTCTTCCTGTCCTGTGGTATCAGATATTGTAAAATATATGTTTCAGATAGTGTAATCAACATTTGTCTATGCCCCAGATAGGTTGAGGTTTTCGTTTATAGTTGAAAACACTTCCATAACTATACCACTTGAAATAACAACGCGAATTCCTTCCTATCATATCAGATAGAGCGAAATATATGTTGCAGTTAGTGTTATCAACATTTACTGTTGAAAAGATTTTGATAACTTTACCATCGTGGTTCTTGTTTTTGCATTCTTTATCTTCAGGTTCAACCAAAGAAAAAGAAAAAACATTTATTTTACGTAACCGGCATAGCTCAAAAGGAAATTCCGTTGCCAAATAGTAAAGTAAACAATCATAGCTCAAAACGCTCGTAACTAAGAAAATTCACTTATGAGAGAAAAACAGTCAACCAAAAAATTTATAACACGTAGGAGGTACATTTATATAGATATAAAAAAAAAAAACATTCAAACAGTGAAAATTATTTCCCCTTCACTCTCTCGTCTATGAAAGGTGCATGAATGTTATTCAGTGTAACCAAAAGTCATGTTTATTTTAAGAGTTCGAACCTACCCCCTTACATGGCAACTTTCTTAGATATGAAAGTATAAATTTAATGTATAAGCAATGCCCAAAAACAACAAGAACTGTTTCTCGACTTTTCTAAATGCAGATTTCTATGACGGCCACTTCTATTTATGTGCCATACATAAAACATAAAAGTCACCATCTGCATAACAAAAACGATGAGGAGGCAGCAACATGTCTGAGTTTTTCGTTTACTCCTTCCTTTTGAAACATGCATGAGGGCTGTTGCCAAAAACAGAAAGCAAAAAGAATCGCCAGTTTTGATCCAATACTTTTCAACCAATCATTACTTATTCAAACTCGGGAAAGTAGAGACAGTTGAATTTACATAAATAGTAAGATTTATTCAACGATTAAAAAGATAAGTTTAAAAACACTCTTGAGCACGGCACTCTGTCTTATGACTGCGGTTGATACATACCTGGCAGATGGGTTCTTAGCTCGATATAAAAAATGCAATGCGAGAATATTTATGAAAGGATAGCTTTCAATGTAACAGTTTTCAGTAAAAAAAGTGAATAAAATCCTTCATTTTTTTCCATCGTTACTTGTTAGCTAATATATAATCGATATAAGACTCGGTATTTTCAGATACTAAGTACTATAAAGTATCGATAATTCAAAGTGGACGGGACAGAACCTAGCTCGAACTTTCGAAAACTTAAAATTTAATAAATACTTAAATAAATGAAAACAAAGCAATTTTTAAATTTCAACATTTAATTGATATTATATTTAAAGAAAATTTAGTAACATTAAAGGATGAGGATACATTTACTGCATTACACCATATTACAATATTTATTATATTACTGCATCAGGTTAATTGTACTTTAAAATAAGTGACTAATGTTTTTTGTTTAATCACACTGTTCACATGTTTCAGTGTTTAACACACAAATTTATTTTTTAAATTTTAGTCTTAGTAATCGCTCCACGTGCTTTTTTAGTTATCTCAAAAATGGCACGCTATAACAAGGAGCTAATTACTGTTACACTAGTTTAAATTTAACACTTTTACAAAATACCAGTGTTCACGTGCGTATCTCCATCACAAGATCTGTAGAAAACCGTTACTGCGCAGCGCTAAGCTTCGTTCAGAATACTACGCGAAAGTAACAAATCTCTCCAATGTTACAAGATGATGAGTGTGCAGTGTTGAATGCGGGTGCATTTTTAAGGCCATTCTAGTTCAGTTTTCATTTTACGTATCTAACGTTTGGCCTTTTATACACCATCCCCAAAGACTCACTTAACTTAAAATCCTTGGGAAAATCTATTAAATAATGTCTGAAAATTCATCTCTAAAGAAACAACAATCAAAATCTACAGTGGATAAGATTCCAGTACAGCTTACTCAATTTAGATATATAAAATTAAACATTTTACACACTATTTTCAAAGACCAAATCAGCTTAAGCCCAGGAAAATTTGTTAGATAATATCTAGAAATTCAACAGTCTCCAAAGAAACAACAAACAAAATCCACAGCGGATAAGATTCAAATCTAAATTAGCTTATTTTCGACGAATTCCATTTACATAAAATTTGTATACAATTACCAAGTTTTATTAGCAATTACAAAGATCGTAAGAAAAACTTAATTGACATTCTAAGTACACTTCGAATTAAAACGAACAAAAGACATAGATCGGGAATGTTCAATTACACTTTTCCATATCTTTTCCATCGCAATCAACCAAAGATGTCGGGTTCCTGTTCTTAATTTCCACACAATTTCAGTTCTTTTTCCTCCAAGGCGTCGCCGAAGCTTTCAAACTTAATTACTAAAGAGTCCACAGCGTCTCGGACAGGGAGCCCACCAATCGGCTTAAGTGCTTTTGCTTCTGACCTCTCTTCCATAATAGCAACCACACTCCAACACTCTTTAGCGTTTTTGTTCACTCAATTAAGGCACCTTAATCTAGTTTGGCGCTCAGATTTTATATGATTTTTGCATTCTTTTTTTTGTATATACTCCCTCGCTCCTTCATTCAATCATTCTGTGCGGAAGTTTATTAGCGATCTAATTTGAAGCTTCCTCATCAAGTTTTATGACTCATTATTATTGTTGTTGCAAGCCTTCTTTTGCTTCCGCGGAAGCAGTGTGTAATGGCAGTCCAGTTAATTGGAAATGACTCTTCTTCACTAATGGATTGGGAAAAGCAACATACGGGACTTTATCGATGGCAAAAGGAGTGTTTTTTTTTTCCTTTAAGGATTACGATTTCTTCAACAGCTTGCAACTGCCGGTGAATGCTTAAGGGTCGTTTTTCGTGAGCTCTGTCGTCATATGAAGTACTTCGCAGTGAATAATATGCTATTTTTATAAATATTGTGAGTTTACAAAAGTAATTCATTACTGCTAAGTCTCGTCGGTTTGGCCAGTGCCCTCTAAGCTAATTATGAAAAAGGCGCAAAATATTAATATGAAAAGATGCTTTTGCGGAAACGCAAAGCGTTTGTGATCTACTTTTGTCTATCTAACCCTTTCTGCGGTTCTAGAACAGGGTGCGTAGCAAAATCTTTAAACAAAAATAAGCACCTTTAAAGTACTTTTTAAGCACTCAAAAATATTTTTAAGCACTATATACATTAACAAAATGCAAATCTTCAGCCTTTACATGATCATGATAAAATGACTAGTTTCTGACGAAGAACTCTTTTCATGATTATATTAGCCACCATAAAAAAGTTCCGAGAGATTTTTCGGTTCGATTTCCGAGGGTGGAAAATAAAGCCTGAAATTGAGAATATCTTGAAAAATATGGCAGAGTTGCAAATAAGAGTGCAAGAATCTCACCGAACCCAGCTCAATGTTTCATCAAACGTGTAAAATAATTGGCGCTTTCAAACGCTAAGGACCGACGATACGCCGAAATGCTTTGTTTGCATGAATTGTAAAACGCTGGATAGAACAATGTGAAAACCATACTTTTGCATAATACGTGCCGAAAAGTAGCATGGTAATAGGGAAAAAAATCCCATTTTTGAAAAGGGAAAATTAAGTACTTTTTAAAAACACCCAATAAAAAATGCTCCTCTAAGGGCTTTTTAAAAACGAACATCGAAAATAAGCACCTTTAAGCACTTTTTAAAAACGCTACGCAACCCTAGTGTTCCGAGGAACACTAGGGTTCTAGGCAAGCGTTTTAACTCTTTTAATAGCTCTGACAGTTCTTTTTTAGCCAACAAATGTTTTGAAAATTTTAATTTCATTTAAATCTAATCAATAATCCATTATCTACTTAATATTTCGGTCATCCTTGTGAAATTAATTAAAAATAAGATATCAATGAAAATTTTTGTCAGTGAAATTGAATGTCAATAATTTTTAAAAGATAAATAATTTTTCTAATGACAATATATTGAATTATGGAAAGACATTGCATTTATAAAAAAGTTGCCTACGGGTTTCTCATCCGGGTTTTCAAATCAAAAGAAAATAACTAGATTCGCAAATAAAGGAATCTGTTTCTCTAATAACCATTTTCAACGTTTATAGCAGTGCTTTTTTGTTTTCTTTTTTAAGAAAACTATTATTCTGCTTATTTTATTCGTTTTCAGCTTATGTATATACACCGAAAACAAATTCATTACCAGCCTAGATAAAGCTCCAGGATTTCGAATTTAATTGAAGACATAAAATCTAATTTAAGATGATTAATGATGAGAGGATGAAAAGAAAAAATTCATTCCTCTAAGACTGTCCAGATGATAAAATTTAGAAATTCCGTAATACAAATAATAAATACAAATGTAACTGCATTTAAACAGACAAAAAAAATGCATTTTAAAATACATAAATATAATATGAGACTGAATTTCCTTCAAATGAATAAAACTACTGTTCAATTAAACTAATATGTTGGTGAGAAGTATAAATGAGGATGGAATGCAATAAAACTTGATTTTTTCCGTTATACCTTCCCCCTTTCTATTTCAGATTTTTGTAACAATTTTTTACAATGGCGCAGCAGTGAGAAGTTTAAAAATGCCATAATTCTAAAGTTTCAGACACTATTTTTTTTCCGAATTTCTAACTGAATGAATTTAGTAAATTGTTAAAGGTAGAGATAATCGCAAGTCACGCACACGGTTGTTTTGATTTCTTTTTAATAGTACACATGATTCATGGAATGTCAAGTTGTCAGGAAAGAAAATTGAAGATGACGAAAGTTACGAAGGACGTGTACCGTCGAGAACGGATAAAAACATTCCGAAAACAGATTAAATTATGCAGAGATGTATTAATTCAAATAAATTTTCAATATAGCAACCAGCAATATTTTTCAGTTGTCTCTTTATGTCAAATCGATCAAGCTAAGCAAACCACTTTCTCTACATTTTATCTTATAATGGACGTTAAACAGCCGACCCATTTTTGGGTTTACGACTACTAATGCTCAACTTGTAATTTTGAACCCAATTCAGAAAACAAGGGAGCACCTGGATCAAGTATTAGGAGAAGTTTGCCTTCGTGGAAGACTTTTTGATGTAACAAACCCGCATTTGCGAGGAGGACAAGCCATCGCTAGGTTACGAACCCTGAGCCAACCTTCTCTACATTGAAGTCAATTGAATTATTTTGCTTCTTTGATTCTTCAATAAATATATTGGTAACTATTACATTAGTATAATATATAGGACAAGCCGCCTTTGGCGACCAGCTTAGTCATATTTTTAAAAATTATCTTGTACAACATATAAACTTTAATGGTAACCAAACCAAATGCACAGCACCATTGTATTTAAATACTTAATTCTTTAACCCCTCCTCCAATCATAACACCTAAATTAGTTTCAAACCATATATTTACCAAAATATTTATATCGTCTGGTTGTCCTCCGGTTTGCCCGAGCGGAAATACTATGATTTGTATTTTTACTTCTTTCAAGAAATACCCGCGATATTGCAAAAGTTCTTTATCAATTGAATTTTAGAAAAAATTTTAAATCTTTCCAGTTACCATTAAATCCCACAAATCGCAAGTATGAATACGGGGCATTTAAGCATAGTAGGCCCAGCAGAAGTATTAAAAATTATTTCAATCTGTTGCGAGATAAGATAGAAAACTCATTCCAATGCTCTATTACATGTTGTACTACTTCCTCAAGCACCTCTGGAGCATAGTATAATAATACATATGCAATTGCTGGAAAAGAGCAAGCTGTATCAGCAATAATTGGTATCGCAGTATGCGGTACCATAGCAACGTTTAGGTTTAAAATTTCAACAGCCATTTTAGAAAGGAACAAAAATAAATCCAATAGATAGATAAACATTCGAGTTTACGGTGGGACATAAGAGAAATATTTATATTTAGATAAAAAGACAAATGTCATAAAAATTCAAATTAATTCATCACTCAAATCAAAAATCTAAAATCTGATAGTTTTGAGCGTCTACGAGTAGATATTTTATTTATATATATATATNTTTATCACTCAAATCAAAAATCTAAATTCTGATAGTTTTGAGCGTCTACGAGTAGATATATATATATATATATATATATATAACCGTCGTTGAATAGCCGACCAAATTTTTGGGTTTACGACTACTAATGGTCAACTTCGCAGCCTTGTAATTTTGAACTCAATCCAGAAGACAAGGGAACTCCTGGATCAAGTATTGGGAGAACTTTGCCTTCGTGGACTTTTTGATTGAACTAACTCACATTTTCGTAACATGGAGAGGAAGACCACGAGAACCACCCACGGTTAGCCTGACGGCATAGGAACTCTAACCGTCGTCTACCACTGAGGATATTGCACGGTGGTCGGTGGTCGGATGCGGATTTGTATCGACCAGTAATCATGGGGTTCGAACCCGGTTCTCCTCATTGTAAGGCGAATGCTATGTCCCCTGAGCCATCGTAGCTCAAGATAATACGTTGGCCAACATGGAATAAAATACAGCTCGTTTTTCAAAAGCAAAAAAAAAGGAAAAAAACTACTACTCCTTAACGATTCTACTTTTTAAAGTGTAAAACGACGAGATGTGCACTTTCCGATCTAAAGTTCTAAGACACGTACGCCTGGCACACTGTAAAGAAACCAACATCTTTTCTCTCATCAGGTCACCCCAATATTAATTAAATAAAAAAAAAAGATTTGATGCACACGCAAATGCGAGAAAAGTATTTGGATATGAAAACATATTTCTATTCAGTGTAGACACATTTCTATTAGACTTCAATTTAGTTTACTTTGCTCTCACAGAGTTTTCAATCTTATTTGCATATACAGTGACTGTTAGCAATCAAACAGGATATTACCTCACAATATTATTTTAAAAAGTGTACGAGGCAATACCACAAGACTTAATACTAAAAACTAAATGCAACTGAAAGTTAAGTCCAGAAAATCGGACATCAAACAGATTCTTAGTTGCAGTGCACCAAAGTTTTATTTTACCGCAAGCAACGAAGTAGGATTGAATAGTATTTAATAGTTTAATGGCGTTGAATTCGAATGCATCTATTGCACTAAACACAAACGACAATATGTACTCAAGGCAACGGAATCAAAATGGTGTTACTAAATCAAAAGAAAAGTTCTATATTGCCTTGAAATTGTGAAAGCCTTGTTTAAGAAGGCAAACCCCTAATGGGTACAATAAATTGACAAATCGATGCATGAAAATTTAGCCATGCATTTACAAATAACTTTGCATTTACAAATAAAACTCATAAACTTATAACAAGGCGTTATTTATCTGAACCAGACTATAAAATAGTTAAGTTAAAATTTCTTTTTGTGACACAGATGTCAAAAATCGTATTTCCCCCCCCCCATGAAAAATACAATTACGATACGATTAAAATACAAGATACACTTAATACCATTCGATAAAAGAAGAGATGAACCAATCATCAATAAAATCCCTCCAAACGACATCAAAATATTCTCTGATGGCAGTAAAATGGATAGACAGACTGACAGTGGGGTATTTATTGAAACACCTCGAGAGAACTACACTCTTCATCAACGAAACCCCGATTTTTGCTCCGTCTTTCGAGGCGAACTAATTGCAATCGACAGGGGACTAGAAAAAATCTTAAGTGAAGGGCACCTTGGAAATACTTGGATACTATCTGACAGCCGTAGTTCAATTCAACACCTCAAAAATTGGGCCCTCATTGGAGATAAAACCAGTTTTTCGATCTTACAAAAAGTAAAGCTCATTTCAAGTCCTCGACGAAGGACA